>NC_066319.1:45222581-45533376 GCF_022539315.1 Serinus canaria
ATAGAATAAAAAATATTTCTCTCATTATAGCACAGCTTGGATGGATGCATATAAATTACAGCAGGTAAGAACATCTCCCAGTTACTGGAGACTGAGAAACAGAGAGAGAGAGAGAGAGGGCAAAGACAACTTCATAACTGATGAAAGCTTCTACCTTACACTGTCCTTCAACTATTGGGAAGTTCTGACACCATGCTAGTGTACATTCATCTGTATATCTCCAAATTCTTCCCCAAAAGTCAGCTGAAGGTTTGAATACACAGAATTTTCAGCCTGCAAGACTGAGGTCCACGCTTAAAAAAATTATTTTTAAATCTATTAGAAAACTAAAAAAAAAAAAAGCTAAGTATTCATGCTTGCTTCCTTACATACACAGATCTTGGTAATTGTTCAGAACCAATCATGTAGCTAATTGACTAATAAATGTTAAATTAAAAACAACGTGTAATATATAAGAAAGAACAATATATGTTTGTAAAACAGTAAAGCTGGGAAAAATATACTACTGATAAAAAAACCCCAAAACCAACAGGCATTTTCTACCATAATTTCAATATAGACGATTCCATGCATGTGAGATATTTTGGTCTATTAAAAGAGTGAACAAGCAAATTTCATAGTAACTGGAAATTATAATTGCTCTTTTTTTGTCTGTTAAGTCAAAAAGAAAAAGTACAGAGTTCCAGTTCCTAAGTAGTGTGATTGTGAATCAATTGAGATTTCAAATATTTTAAGCATTCTACACACATATATACATGTAAATTAATACACCCAACTTGTCAACAGTAAATCTTCAAAGGCTGCTCTTCAGAGCTACACTTACAGTCAAAGTTCTTAAAATGCTGGCTGAAACAAATGAAGTTTCATTGATTTTTAAATATCTTGAGATCTGAAGTTTTCACTTTGCCTTTTTACCAGAAAATATTCCTTAGGCAAAGCACACTGGTGATACTTCATCTTGTCCATACTTCATTGCAGATTCAACCTCTTTGAAGCTGATGCAGCCATCAGAATCCTGATCGACTTCTCTGTAAGGGAAGAGATTTGGCATTTAAAACCCAAAAGACTATGCAAAACAGACACGCTTAACTGTAGATATCCAACACCAATATTGTTTTTGAAGAGCTCAAGAATCCTAAAATTTGAATTCTGTACAAAGAAATAATGAAGTAAAAAAAGTTTTTTGTGTAGCACATCTACATGAGGAGTCAGTTTTTTAAAAAGAAGTATCATTATATATATTCAACTGGAGGTAAAAGTTAATTACAGTATAACCTGTGCAAATTTAGCACTTATAGCACTAATTTAGATCCTACACCTCATGCCTAATTTCCCAAATTCAATCACCTGTGGCAGCGACCCTCAGAGTTTCATAGCATGCAAACCAAGACCTCTGCTTCTTATGATAGGTCAAGCTGACATTTAAAATTTCCCCAAGTGTCCGATGACCTTCCACATGCTTCAAGCTCATGTTGAAACAAAGATTATGTTAACAGAAGACCTACTCCTTGTGACTGTAAGAAAAATAAGCTAATTTGTATGTTATTATATCCTAAAGTGAATATTCCAATAGTCAAAAAGGTCTCTGAAGAGTAAAAACTGTTAATATTTATTTCTGAGACAGAAGCTTGTAGAAGAAATCCAATTAATGACATTAGCACACAGGGCTAAGTTTTATTAAATACACCGGCAATAATATTTGATGCAGTGATAAATTAGGCTGACAAAATGGTATGAATGGTATTCTGTAAAGTATTTGTCTCAGTTCTCCATAGCTTTTCTACTGGAAATACATTTGTACAAAAGTTAAATAATTTAAAAAACTGATTAATTGTTGTATCTCAACATTCATTCATCATTTACAAAAATATTTCAGTGGTTTATACCAATGTCTGGACCATAGATTTATTCATAATCTAATTCATAATAACTCAATTAATTTAATTAATAATTAGGTTTTAGTCATAATCTAATTCAAAATGGATTATTATTACTGTCAACTATTAAAGATGACACAAACATTGCTGGAATTATAGTGCTGCAACTTCTACACAGACAAAACTTAAAATTTCAGAATGATCCATGCTCTTTAGCAGAGGTACATTCTATTATCCTTTGGGTGACCTGGAAATTTCAAAGAAATTCTATTCTGAAGAAGTAGTTTGGTAATTCAGTTTTCAACAAAGCCTTACACAAAGGGATAGGATGTTTAACTCCAAAAACACCCTTGAGAAAAACCCACTAACACTGAAAGAAAATTATCTATATACACATCAGCCCAAAATGCAAAAAATTCAGTTTGCACTATGTCCTTATTTTTTCCCTGAAGAAGTCCTACTTAGATTAAAATTTCATTATTTTCTCCTTCAATGAATATTATTAATCTTAATTTATTTCAACAGTCCCTCAAACTATCAACTTCCCACCTTTCTGGAAATTTTAACATTGTTTGGTGAGATTCTTCTCATCTGTTGGCATTAAGCAATCTGTACTAGTACCTAATTTGACTATCAATGAACTATTAACGTCTTGTGAAGTAGACTTGGTCAGACTAAGTTCAAGCCTCATGGTGCAAAGATGAACCTTACATGGCCATAAACATGGTAGAATGGCAGCCTGACACTACAGAAATATTGAAATTAAATTCCTTCAGCTCATTGTTGGCTCTGGTGTAAGACTAAAACATGACGACATTCTATTGCTTTTCAGGTAAGGACAAGTTTGAGATGTGGCCACCCTTAATCAAGTCTTTAGGGAAAACATCATAGCTGGAGATAGACCAGTCACACAGTTTCTTGATGAAAAGGATCCTTTAAAACACCACATATAATACAAAGAAATGTAAGCTTCTTCACCAGTGAAGAATGAATGCAGGTCATAATTAGAAGATGGAGATGCTGTCCTGGAAGCAGGAACTGAAAAGGCTAAGGAGTCATAGAAAGTAATCAAATGAAGATCATCTACTCTGATGCTTTACCTAAGACTGTGAATACAATCCTTGAATGTATAAGCAGGATAATATCTAAATCTAATGCAAGAGAGATTTTATTTCAGAATACAGTGTTAGGAAAATTAGGAAGGAATTACTGTGTCTATTTTCTGGTGCCTGTACTTCAAGAAGGACACTGAGGAACTTAAAAGAATTGAGAAAAAAAATTAATAGTAACTATACAAGTTCCAAAAAACATGCCTAGCATGTTAAATACTCTGTGGCTGGGGGAAAAAAGAGGTTGAAGAGATTGAAGGACTGATTCATTCAAATCCAGACTATAAGTATCTCTCTAGGAAATGTATTTTGGATAATAAATATCTTTTTATCTTTACAAGAAATGACATACAGATAGGTGCAAACTGAAGCCAAAGCTAGAAAAACTCTGAACTTAAATAAGAGGTTTTTTTAAAAAAAGAGGCTGATGGACTATTAAGGTAACTTACCAAGGGGCCTAGGAAGTGCTAATTCCTTTATTTACCTTCCCTTGTTACACTCAGGAGTCTCTAAACCACACATGTATGTCTGCAGGTCATTATGATGTATATTTATTGCATTAATTTGTCTAACAGCTTTTTGAACTGTTGTGAAGCCCATGGCCTGAACACCTGCTCCATGATTAAGTACTACCTCTTATTTGTTTTGAACCTGTAAGTGATTTGATGCTCTTTATAGCTGAAGTGCCCTTCTCAGTGACTCTATGTGTCAGAGTGCATAAAACGCATCTATGTTTAAAGATCAACCACTGGAGAACTTTTTAAGAAAAAAAAATTGTTATAATCTATGCTATTCACAAGTAATTCAGATCATTCAAAGAAAAATTACAGACTTAAATACCTGAGTGATTGCATAATAACCACATAGCAATTTTTTTTTTTTAATATTACAATGAACACTCAGAATTTAGCGCTGAAAGATCACTTCATGAGTGTTCTAGAAGTTAATGCTGATAAACTGGCTAAACTGAAGTTAATGGGAGTTTTGCCATTAATTTTCAGAAGGCAAAGGTTTCACCCAAAATATCTGAGTTACAGCCATAAATAAACCAGGACACACACGTTTAATGTTTGGAAGCTGCTCTTGGAAAATGGTCCTCAACTTTACATGGTGTTTGTTCAACACCCTGAAAGCCCCTAATTGACTCTTTGAATTAAGTGTCACTTTCTGAACAGCCTTTCAGCAGAGATTAGCAAAATATGTTTGGTGATAAGAAAATGACAAATAAACTGGTAAGTACTTAGCTGCTGTAATCTGAAGAAATGCTACATTTATTTAAAAGTCATGGATTTTTGGAATCTTGCCAAAAGTAATCTGAAAGTGAGATGGCCTTGGAGTGTTAAATTTTCATTTTCATTTAGCTCAAGCAAATGATAAATTCATCCCTGTGATTATGAAAATACTATGTCACAGCATATTGATCTTTATTTCACAGGTCACTATTCATTTGACACTCTTAGCAAAATATACTGAGATATTTCAAGGTATGTAGTGCCTCGGGTAGGTTGTCTGATCTTACACTGAAAATTGATTAATAATCAGCATCTCAAGTTACTGACTGTGAGATATAAATTATTCTCTCATACAATTAGGTAATTGAAGTCTTCCAAAATCACCTAAGTGTATTTTCATAGGAAACTGGATTGGATAAATGGCACTTTATTTCTGACAGGAATATTTTAACCATAAATTCAAATGGGGTAAATGAATAACCTAAAAGACTGATGTTTAATATAAGATGCCTTTTGAATTTTTATGTTTATTAGTTCACTGAAATAAGTAGTTATTAGAAAGGAATGCACATTCAAATATGGGCTTGCCTTTTATTTTATAAACAGCTGCATATATTCATCAGTCACTTCAGATTTTTTCCAACTAACCCCACAACAATTTTCATCTCCAAGTTCCTGAAATAAAAGCATAAACACAGAATTTGGCCATAATATTTTTTCTTTTTGTATGGAAAGACTCTCTTATAGGCACTATCTCTTAGTCATGCAGTTAGAAATGTACTGTATTTATCTGATAAATAATACTTTTAAATTAATATATATCAGTATAAAACATGCCAAAATATACAGTAGAGATTGCAATTCTACTTTGTATTTATCTGAATAATTCAGTATCTGTCCTAAGTGGTAATCAGAGAATTAAGCAATCTTTTCTATTACTCAAAAAGAAGAGCAGTAAATGCAGTGCAGAGACAGCAGAGACTGTCATTGAGTTGGCTTTCAACAGGTTTGCTCAGTAGGACAAGTCTCTAAAGCCAAATGAGATCCAGGATAAATTAAACTGTGCTCAAATCTCTGATGCCATGGCCATAGACCAGATATTTACAAGTGAAGAAGGTAACTTCAAACTAGCTTAAGATTTCTCCACTATGCAAACATTCTTAGCAATCATTAATTTTACTACTAAAGATGGATGGTCCTCACTTTGACTTTAAAGAAACTGAAGCTGAGCTTGAGAAGGAAGTTGTCATTTAATGTCTTTTATGCAGGCAGAAGTTTTCATAGAGATCCATGAGGAGAAAATGTCACATATATCACATAAATTATATACAGAAAGACGAATATAACACAAGGGATATACTAATGGGAATGAAAATGTCAGGGTTCTTTCTCACAGCATTTCTATGTGAGTAATGATTCATTTTGGTTACTACTCAAAAAAGCCCAAACAAACAAAAAGACTATTTCTTTAAAAGTCCTAGAAATGGCTACTTGGCTTTCCAAATAATTTCTTGTCTAATGTATGACTTAAAATCCGTAATGATACATTTAAATTGGGTAAAACAGCATTACAAGTTACCATAACTAAATCCAAAATGATTACTTTCTTTTTAAAAGTTTGAAATCAGAGGAATTTCATATGCTTATTTCTAAAAACTTTTGGTTTCTAGTTAACTGAGTTATTATGAGAAACAGCAGGTTACAGAGGCCCCTACCTTCCACACACAGTGCAATTTATCAAATGATTACATGTGAAGGCATAATACCTGGCCTTTTAAGCTTTGCTATGTAACAATCATTTTTTAAACAGAGGCAGGTATAAGAAGATATACACCATATGTATAAGTAAATTATTTCTGCAGCAGTCCATGAACTAAATTTTCTTAATTGTCCATATTTTTTTCCCCACTGAAAGGCTCAGCAATATTATATACTAGACCTACTGATTTAGAGACAGAAGCATGCCAAGCACACAAACTGGGGCTTCAAATCATGATTTCCCTGCAATTTCCTTGCAATTTCCCTGCTTTTAGGACATGTCATGAATAGCAGAGTTTTCTTCCATTTTATTGTAGCAATGCAAATGAGATTAAGCATTCATAAATATTTCTATCATAATTCTCCAAAATCTATATATATCAAGTTCCCTGCTATCTCATTATTTAGGTGTTTACAGTGAGTAAAGAAAAATTGTGCATTTTCTTTAAATTATTTCAGGAAACTGCTAAGGAGTGCATTTTCCTGAATTAGCATGCTAGATTGTATCTGAACTGCTTTGGAGCACTGAGAGCCATTCAGCAGTACTGCCTTGCTGCTTTCACAATACCTTATTGTCTCATTAAATAGTTTCCACATTTCAAATGCTATGGATGATTTAGGCCTGGAGTCCTTTTTTTGCAAGTGTTTCTTGTTCTGGTGTCCCCAAATAAAATGGACATGGAACTGTTGGATCAAGTCCAGAGAAGCTGAGAAGTGGACTGGAGCATCTCCCCTACGAAGACAGGTTGGGAAAGTTGGGGCTGTTCAGCGTGGAGAAGAGGTTGTGTGGAGACCTCACAGCAACCTGCCAGTGTCTGAAGGGGCCTACAGGGAACTCAGAGGTGAACTCTGTGTCAGAAATTGTAGTGATAGGACAGGGAGTAATGTGTTCAAACTGAAAGAGGGGAAATTTAAGTTAGATAGATGGAAGAAATCCCTTACTGTGAGGGTGG
The DNA here is from genome assembly GCF_022539315.1 of Serinus canaria. Taxonomy (NCBI): domain Eukaryota; kingdom Metazoa; phylum Chordata; class Aves; order Passeriformes; family Fringillidae; genus Serinus; species Serinus canaria. The sequence continues at coordinate 45,229,511 of NC_066319.1, forward strand.
TGAGACACTGGAACAGGTTGCCTAGAGAAGTTGTGGATGTTCCATCTCAGGATGTGTTCAAGGCACGGTTGGTTGGGACATTGAGCAATCTTGTCTAGTGGAAGATGTCCCTGTCCACATCCAAGGGGTTAGAACAAGATGATCTTCAAGGTTCCTTTCAACCTGACCATTCTATGATTGTATGATTCTGGACATAGTTCTTTTTTGCCTAATTTAAGTATAATAATGCCTCCCTTTCACTTTTCTGATCTGTCCATGATAATCCAAAGCCCATTTTCTACTAAAATACCTTTTCTCATTGTATAATTCAATGCAATCTAAATTGAATGTCATAGGGAGCAGCCTACTCAGAAAACCCATGGTGACTTCACAGGGATAAAGGACTTAAGAATCCTACTGCCTTTTTCACTAATTTCAAATTATGTTAAGTTTTAGTCTAACTTGTATTTTCAAGGAAGCCAAAGTACTGAAGAAATGCTACTTACCTTGTGATTCAGCAATTTTCCTTTACAGCTTCTCTACACTATCTTTCCTCTGCTTCAGTCAGAAAGTTTGGATTCGATTTCCAAGGGAACCAGTTTTCTTGTTAAAACTTCATCATTCATTGTATGTGGCCCAGTGATAAAATTTTCCAAATCATGTTTGTCTATTGTATGAAAATTCTATTTAACCCTTGTACTGACATCCTTTTCTTCAATATTCATTTTGTTTTAGAGCCACTTGTTTCAACACTCTCCCAGCTCTCCTTGAGAGAGCTTCAGAGTAATACAGATATGATACTTGGCTCTCATATTGTTTGTTCTTCTTTTAATTTATTCCTTGTGACTTGAATAATGCCAAAAGGTCTGTAGAATACCATGTTGTCTGTCTGTCATGAGGCAGAGATGACTGCTTTACTGCCTTTTCATTAAAATAAATAATATTAACTGGAAAAAGCCACCCCTCCCCCCCCTTTAAAAAAATTTTACATGCAAACTGCTTATGGAAACAGCAATTAAAAGAACAGAACCTTTTCTTGGACTTTCAAAGCAGCAGCCTGAAACAAACAGATTCAAAAAAATATTCCATATTGTTACAATATAATTCAAGAAATTAAGCAGAAACATCACTTGAATATACATTAAACTATACCATGATGACACAGACCTGAAATATTGTATTTCAGTTGGAATTACTCTAAGAAACTCATGACATGAAAACTATTCAGAAAACAACTACCACCACCAAATAACCTGAAAACAATTATTAGAGACTGCAGAGATTGACCACATGTACAATCTCGATTGTTTAAGAATGAAGTTTACATCCAGAGTTAAAAATTGATTATATCTGGTACATCCAAATTTTACTGTTTTTCCATTTATTTGATACTTCTAAATAAATTATCAAGGAATAATTTAAATTAGGGCCAAGACTTTCACTGCATTTAGAACCAAAGCTGTCATCCTGGTTGAGCAATGAGAGCAAAAATGACACTTACTGTAAGAAGTCCCTGGCAAAGACAAAATGACCCACTAACTGAAGATTCAGGGATTACAGCTTCTTCAACAAGCTGCCTTCTCTTCTGATTAACCAGCTGGTTCTTTCTACTCATCCTGCTTGCTTCCCTGTTGGTGGGGAAGCCTGGGCATCCTGCAGAACTTCACAACTGCTTTGTTACTAATGTATATTTTCATTTCACTTCTTTAAAAACCTAAATGTTGAGAATATCCATTCTGGTATTTAGTAAACACAGAAAAATTATGAAGATCCTCCTGGTTTTGCTTCCTGAAACAGCACCTACTATCAGAGTAATGGCAGTCAGAAGTTTCAGCTTGGTAGGAGAGCTTCAGGATGCATTTAAATTGTCACAGAATTATATTACTTTTAAGATAGAAATGCACTTCCTTTTACCTTCCATGCTGTTCAGATTTTTTGCAATTATTTTGGAAAGTGGACTGCAAATGAATTACTAACAGAGGGGAGAACTCCACCAACAATATATGTTACCTTCAGTTATTTCTTCTCTTTAATAAATACTGCCCTCCTTTTTTTATCAGTGTGGTGCTCATCTACTGCTTTCAGTAACTATAATACACTTTGTTCTTGATGCCCTGTTTTCTACCTGCAATATACCTTATCCATTGAGGTGTACTTTCCCTGATTTTCTTCTCTCTGAACAATGGAAATAGTCTTGGACACCCTAGACCTGCCAAATTTTGTCCCTTCTTTCTTAACTGATCCTATTTTCTGAATTACTTATAAATGACCCTTGCTTATGTGAGTCTGGTTTACTACTTGTTCTTACTCTTCTGACCCTTGGACCAGATCTACTGAAATCCACAAGGATCTCCAGGTTTTATAGGCAAAAAAAGAAATGCCTTGCAGAGCTCAAGAAAGAATTGCCATTGGGAAGCACCACCAAATGTGTGCTTCTGGTGGATTTATTTAATGAGCAATTGTTGGAAAAATATCATTAATAAATATTTTAATCTCTGATTTGGAATGAAGTAGAACTAATAATAAATGAATTATAATAATATCTAATAATATATTTTATGTACCACATAATCTATAATACACTCTATATAATTCTTAATAGGTGATATTTAAAGTGTAATATAGAATATAATAACTGTATAATGATAAAATGTTAAATCATATTATACAAAAACATTTTTTATGGATTAGTCAGAGAATGATGCAATAGCATGTAACATGGAAGGCATGGTACTTGGATGCAGTAGGTTGAATTGTGCATTAAACTTGCCTGTTCAAACAAAATACTTATTGTAGAGTCAAAACTAGAAGCCTGGGAAAAAGAAATCTGTCCCAAATGGGAGGTTTATCATAGAAAGGTGACTATACAGAGCTCTGGAATTGTACTGGAAAAACAACCTGACATGAGCTTTTAAGAATCTTATGTTGACATAAAGAGTGAACCCATTTTTAGTTACACAAATAAGGGAGAAGTGTTATTTGTGCTGCAGATGCAAAATGCCCTGTGTAACACCAACACTGGAATACTGCCTTCAGTCCTGGTATCTTCTTTAAAAAGAGTACTTAAAATACTAGGTGATACAGAAACCTTACCTGCCAAAAAATCATCTGGAAATAAAATTCCTGTTTCCATCAGGCCCTTCTGACGTGGGTGTAGGTCCATAGAGTTATTACTTAATATCAAAGAGCTATTAAAAAAGAACCAGTAACAAAGGTTAAGAAGAGATGAAATGAAGAATAAATCAAAAGTGTTTAGGAAAAAATGAGTTAAACAATATAGCCTATAATGTACAATTATTCAAGCTAATATCTATAAATAAATCTTAATCACTATACTTAGGTCTAAAGAACATATAATTCCTCAGCTCTTCCTATTTCACAAAGTGTGACTGCTTTAAAACATCATACTTGCTGAGAACTAGATGCCTAACTAACTTCAGAGCTTTTAATTACTCAGCAAAAGCCCTGAGGCTGATTCAGAGACTGACTATTTGTTCCATGGTACTAACTTGCCTGATGAGGAAAAAAAAAAAAGGAATTTAAAAATAAAATCTTTAGATATATATAAAGTATTTAATATTTTTTATCCTTTTATCTCTTCTGAATAGATTTATTTGAAAACACTAAAAGCTTTACTTCATGGTTTACATAGTTAACTATTTTTATCATTAGTATTCATCTACTGCTGTTGCCTCAAAGTTCCAGTCAAGCTTGAGGTTACATTTAACAAGGAACTATAAAATACAACAGACAAAACTTGGGAAAGAAATGAGAACATACCTATAAGAAAAGACGTGAAAAAATCTAATCAAAAATAGATTAGTAGATTAGTACATTGAAGTGCTGTCTAAACTGGTACTTAGTTTAAAACTTCCTTAAACTCCAAGTGGCAAATGGTCACCCTGCTTTTCAGTGCTGCCAGATCTTTAAGTCTGCTTGTTAGACATCACTTTGCTGAGCCCAGGGTCCACTGTATGACAGCTGTTTACTTAGCTCACCCAGCTCTGGAAGATTCAGAGGAAGGCATGTACCCACCTAAAGCTCCAGTTTGAGCAGATGATCACCTGCAATCTCCCCATGTTCCCTGGAGAAATGTAAATAGTTAAACATCATCAAGCAACTAAATTCAGTTTAGGTGGACGGTGTATAATTTTTGCTTCCTTCACATCTTAATATATTTTATTCTAGCACTGAAAAAAAATACTACTCTCTAGCTGACTTGCAGACTCTAGGAAAAAAAAACACACACACATATATATTTCATGTTTAGCCTTACTATTTAAAGCTGCACTCTCAGATCTTTCAAGCCAGGTAGACTCAGATATGAAAAGATTCAAATAAAATGCGTGCTCTGTAGAAAAACAGATTCCTGCTAGTGGTACAACACTCATTCCTCTAAGTCATTCTTGAGACAGTGTTCTAGAATGGACAAAGCAGATACTCTGTGACACAGGATCCTGTTTTCATAAAAAGATCAAAAGTTGATTATTGAAGGTCATGGGCACATGAATAGGTTGAGAGGTGGTCAATTGAATTCTCCTATTTGTCCAAGGCTGCAAACCCATGGTGCAAACTTTGAAAGAAGTGGCAAATGTCCTCTTTGATGAACACTGTAATTTTCTCACTGTCTTCAATGTTTATCTTTTGTGAACAGTCTGCTTGGTTCTCATGCTTTCAAATGCACATCTGCTCGTTGCTGTGCAGCTGCCATGTTGCAGCAGAGTTTATGCTTTGAGCTTCACAAGTTCAGACAGCACTATAAGCACACATCTGAACCCAACATCACATTCAAAATATATTCTTGCTAGATCTCAATTATTATATTCTTGTTGTCTACACTTTCAACTGGATACTACCAAGCACCTGTCATGATCTGAATTTATTTCAGGACATGGGCGAGAAAAGGTGTTAATGTCACTGTTAGACACTGTTAATCCACATTATAAGCACTGGAGTCTTCCCCACTCCTTTTTATTCAGCCTCTCTACAACATTTGACACAGCCAATGAGCTATGAACAACATGTAAAAGAGGCTGACTGTTTTGAAACAGTTTATTTCAAGAGAGTCATAAGCAGAGAGGAGTAGTAGGAAAATATTCCTTGTGGTTCCCTTTTTCTTCAAATTTATTCAAAATACACAAATACTGAAAGAACCAGAAAGATGTCATGAACTCCACTGAAAACACTATGTAGACTGCTCAGTACTTGAGCTCATGGATAAAAAGCAGAAAGTGGAAGCAGAAACTGAGAAAAAGATAAGTTACACTTGGTAACTGGAAGAAACACTTCAAAGAGCTTCTGGCACAGTACCAACTGGCTGATATTACAACCCCATTTAGACAAGTCAGTCTGCAATTTAGAACTGATCCTGGACATCTCTCTCTGACAATGAAACAGGTACAAGAATTTATCCCATCTTTACTGTTGATGATTTGGCCTCTGTAGTACATACTTTTGTCACCTTTCAGCGGGACTACAGCTGAATATCTTGGGCATGGAGCCATTAGCCCTTGGGAAACTCAAAAGAGTACAGAACACAGCAGCACATTTCCCCTGCAGCCCAGGGGGCTATAAGCACCTCAAATCTGCTTTCATCTTTTGCACTGGCTCCTGTGAAATACTGGGCCAAGTTTGATGTCTCTGTCTGTCCAATAATCCAGGAGCAGAATACCTAAGGATCAACTGAGAACCTGCAGCTCCATTAAGGACAAAACTTATTTTGTGCTGTAGATAGAGATTTGAGAGAGAATAGTTTAAACAGTTGAATATGTGCCTAACATCCAAAGCATGACCTCTTGCTATTGAGTACTAGATGTACTTTTTTGGATCTTAATCTCAGTAACTAGCTCTTTTGTAGTAATAATAACAACACAGCAGTTTGAAACAAATTCACAAAAACACAGCAAGTTTTTACTTGCTTTAAGAGGAGCCACTCAAGGACAATAGAATCACACTTAAGTGTTACCCCTATTTATTCTGAAAATAACCCAGCTGCAAAAATAAAAAAATATAATAATAAAAATATCTGAATATAAGAGAATTCAGTGTTTCTTACAAATGTAGTGGCACTGCCTGCCTTACATGAATCTGGCTAATCCAGGTTAGTGGTGATTAATCCAATTGTAAAAAAAAATCCTACAAATGAGAGCAATGTCTTTTTGAAACCCTCAGGAAAAAACCCAAAATATTAGGAAGTATGGTAAAAATTTCAAAAACACTTAAAAGGCTTGAGAACCAAAGTGTAATTTATTTTCAGTGAGACAGAATTGAAAATGCCTAACACACCAAGAAAGTAATGCATGTGTTAGGCATTTTTAATGATACCATTTAATTTTTATTAGACGGTAATATATTTAAGATTATATAAAAAACTGAATTTCTTATGCCACATCTAATGTGCAAAGATTAAATTTTTAAAAGGACTGAAAATCCAGAAACACTATATTCAGCAAAGAATGAATATAAATGAAAATTTCTTCAGGGAAATATGGATCTTAGCAACACTGTACAAATTACCAAAATGGAAGCTGTACAATATTAACTAAAATATTGGTTTTATCAATAAAAAGTGTTCTGTAATCAATTAATGTTAGAAACAGCTACAATTAAATAATCACAGTGTAATAAAAGCTTTTGAAAACTGGTGATTATTTAAGTGAAAGGTCCTGTCTCACATTAAGCCTTCTCTGAAACATTAAGCTTCCATTCTCTATAACTAACTCAGGTACAGAAACATTTTGTAATTTCTTAATTGTATTTATTAGTATCAATGTAAATAAGAGAGTTTGATATTTTTCCCCTTGCATATCAGATCCTGTTAGACAGATTTATGCTCTAAATGTCACTCAAATATTTGGGTAAGGGAATATTATAGTTGTAAGGAACCAGAAGTATACTAACATTAATGGAAAGAAATATACCTGTTTAAATACAGTTAAAAAGAAGATCAAATATTTTCTAATTCAAATATCTAATCACTTCAAACTGAGTTATCCAGTACCATCTTGAGGTTGATTATAAGGTGAAAGAAACGCGACAGAGATGATAATCGTTTAATCCCTTAAGGACAGCTATTCTGAAGAGCTTTTCACTTTGTCCACAACACTATTCCAGAATGCTACAACCCAGATCGAAAAGAAGTATAGTGATAAGGAAAATCATGTTTCCAGGAGCAGAATTTTCACAGTAAAATGAAGTCCTGCAAAAGAAGCTACACAGGAAAAGGGACCACTTGAACAGATCACAGAGTCTTAATGAATCACAGAGTCTTAGAGGAGGGTGTCAATGCAGTCCTTGGCAGTGACAAGTTCATAGCATCAGATGTGTAAAGATTTGTAGCTTCTGATCTCATGTCAGAGATTAAAACCTATTTGCCAATCCTGGATGCTGAGGATATATGCACATGGGACTGATACTGACTGCACATTCACTGATATGTTCAAATTAAATTCTAGCTCTGGTTCCCAGACTGAAGGTGGAGCAGGTGACATGTGAATACATATACAGCTCTGACTTGGACTGCAGGAAAAGGCTGTGCAGTTGCTCAAGAGGGAGTTTCGAGGACCCACTGAGGATGCTGGTCACAGAGTGGGATGGAGACCAAGAGAAAAGGCAGGTCTGGCATGTCCTGAGGTTAGCAGGAGCTGTAAGTGTTGTTCCCATGGAACATTAACACCACTTCCTCCATGGTGAGCAGTAGAACACACTGCAGAAATAACTCACTACAGGGAATTCCTTTTCCTACAGTTTAAAAGACCATGAAAATTACTGTGTAACCTTCTTATCAAGTAGTTTTTACTGAGATCACTTTTACATTTTCAATTTCAATTTTGAAATACTTTGGAGAAACTTGTCTATTACTGTGAAATGTTATAAAATGTTTTAAACAGATGTTCCTTAGTGGTGACAGAACTAACATTGCAATTTAATCAGATTTGCCTGCAGTCTAAAAGACCAGTTTGAAGAAGAAAACACATAAAATGCCACTAAAGCAACCTTTGATTAAGCTTGACTTCTAATATCTGCTTTGTTTACAGGTTACCAAATATTTATAACTAATACAACTTCTTTTTTACAATAGTGTATGTGATCTAGGGAGGACAACGTTCAACAGATGGTATTCTTTTCAAATCCTAACACAATTTCCTTAAAGAATAAAATAAAACAAATCGAAAAATAGGAACTAATATCAGTTATTGTGCTTCATTAAGGAAAGAGTAAACATCATAGAGCTCAGGTTCCTAATGCTTCCGTGTGTTAACAGCAGCTGGAATTAGTACATACCTCTTGACTGAAGCACAGAGACAGAGCTATAATAGATTCTATTAGTACTTCACTTGGTAGACCTATCACACTGCATCTTCTACCTTCAAATTTACATTGACAATTTCTTAAACTATGCATTAACTGTAATACCATTTTAAAGATTCAGTTTTGAGTTTTAGACACAGAACTTTTGCTTTATAAAAAAAGGGAAGAATGTGACCATTTTCTAACATGCACGGTTAGAAAAAATAAAATGTCAACAAGGCCTCTTTTTAAAACATTGGCATTCATATGAGATTTTGTAATTTGTTATGTATTTGGCTTTTAATAACTATGATTTTAATAGATAAGAAAGGTAGCAGGAAAGAGTAAAAATAACAGGATGATGTTTTCAAAACCAGAATCTGATTAGACTCAGTGTAAGTTTTCACTGTCACTTCAGAGTTTTGCAAAATTCATGCGTTCCTTCCAAAATCTATAGAAAGCTACTTCACATTTTATGGATAGATGTTCTGGTACAGCTGCACCCTCTAACACCATAGGAGGATTTAATGCCAAACCTAACCATTTGCACAGCATCTGAAATGAACTAGCTTTCCCTTTCACTTTATGTATTCACATTTAAAACAAAGAACGTAACTACAAAAATTGCCATGCTAGATCAAATCACTGCTTTAGCTTGTACCCAGCCTTTGACAGTTACCAATGGCAGTTACTTCAAGAAAATATACTAGTTCATGCAAATAGTTCTAAAAATAGACACAGGCATTTAGAGACGACTGTTCCCCCCAGTGCTCATTGGTATGTGACTCCCTTATACTCTAAGTCTTCCTTTTTTCTCACCTAAGTAAAAATCTACTTAATATAACTTCCTGTACTCATAGAAGTAAAAGACCTGAGCCCTTTCTAACTACTATTGAATTCAGAATTTATATAACATGTTTTGTGTTTGTGCAAGCCTCCTTGCTTTTTTTTTTTCACAAGGCGTTTGTAGTTTTATTACAATGGAAGATAAGTACTACTTTGGAGTTCCTTGACTTTTTTAACATCCTCTCTTTTGTTTAGTTTAATCATGCCTGCTCTAATTCATCTCTTATTTAAGATGACTGATCCCAATCTTTCCAAGTTCTTCTCACATGCAAATTTGCCCTCATTTATAATAATTTTTGTTTATTTCTGTAATTGTTCTATTAAAAACAAACCCATTCCAAGCCAGGATTTGTGTGGCCTAACTTGTCATCAAAAAAGCTCTGTATAGCTGAAACCAGTTATCTCAGTTTTATCTAGGCACTGAAGAGAGGGAGAGGAACTTTCTGAAGGGAATGATCCCATTCTGCGACAGGCATCTACAATAGGTGGGATGAATCATTCCCCATAAATAATTCTTAAACGAAGATGAGAGATGAGACCATCAGTTTTCTACATGGAACAACCAAAGGAAAGGAATAACAACAATTTATAACACTGTACTACAAATATTCCAACATTGTTTTTTTCTTGCTCATTTTACTTCCCAACATCCTCATATGTTCCTGATATTGCTGAACACAAGCAGAAACATTAAATGACACATCTAAGATGGTATGGAGGTAATTTCCTTGGGAGTTGCTGAAGTAATTTAGAATTGAGAATGCACATGACTATTGCAAACCTTTTCCTTTGCTATAAATAAACCCTAATTCTGTAGGCAGTGGTGCTCATCTCACATTGGGCTAACAATTTCCTTTGCACTGAAGTTTCCACTAGATGTCTTGATAGACTCACACAGTCTAAACAGCATATATTATCTGACATTCTTTACTGAGCAGTAACTTTGTTATTCTACCTCGTTCAGTTAATAAATTTATATTAAAAATACAGGATTTAATAGGATGCAACTATTCAAGTCTCATGTGTGTACACTTCTGTTTCCAAACATAGGCATGGTCCTAATCCTGAGAGTGCCCAAAGCTCTTATCAACACAGAAGGTTGTATGGAGCAAAAAGTAAAATGCCCACAGAGGATATCTAGCATCTTTGTGGAAAGAAATTTTTTCCATCCTCAAGTCCCTTTCTGAATGTAAGTGCACTTCTTCTCCTTCTACATCTACCAAGGCCAGGTAAAAACAAATTAAAATTAAACACATAAAAGAAGAAAGGTACCCTGACTTCCCCAGGCCTAAAAGTCCCAAGGAAAGTAATGAGATACCATTATTTATCAGTGTGGGTGTAAAAAGATCACGTGAAAAAGGAGGCAGACAATCTGCAAATGGTGCAGAAGCCAAGAAGATAAGAGGCTGATGTGCATGTCCCAAATTACGATAACTGTCTGGATGTGAAGCCAACCATGGACTGTTGGTAATAACAACCAAGGATTGCTGATAATAACCAAGGATTGTTGTGGGAAAGAACAAGATGTGGCTGGAGAAGGGGCCGTGTGGAGGTAGGCAGCACTTCTCCAGGACAAACGTCCTTGTTCTTGTACCTGCAGATAAGCACAACACAGTCCAGAGCAAGCACAGGAATGAGGTTGAGACATGGACACAGACTGTGGGGGGGGGTGGGGGGGTGGGATCAAGGACCACAAAAGAGCCCTGATGCCTTCAAACCCATTTCCAGACAGATCTAAAAGAGCAGACTGCACATGATAACAGCCTGCATAAAAAACAAGAAACCTCTCTTTAGGGCAGGGAAAATCTGTCTCTAAAAAGGCATCCCTACCAAGCCTGGGTGGTGCCACCAGGACCCTGGACATCCCATCAGCTGGATTAATACTGGAGCCAGGACTGGTGATCTCCTCTCCTCCTTCCTTTCTTCCTCCACTCTTTCTTTCTTTCCCCCTTTTTCTTTCCTCCTCTTTTATTCCTCTCTCTCTCTCCCATGTGCTAATACATGAGGTCAGGAACTAAAATTCTGTGCTAAGTGTGTAATTTACTAATAAGATATTAGTAGATATTAGATATTAGATTTTGTCGACCCTCTGACTTTTATAATTCCTTTCAACCATGAGCATCTATGAATCTTAGGTGTTCCTATCCCCTTAAGGGTGGGATCAAACGATCAAAGTTTTAGAAATTTTTAAAAATCTTCTGCTATATTGTATGATTAGTTAATATGTAAATTTATTTATAATTATGTTTGTTTATTAGAATTTGGTGTTCTCAATGACAAAAAGTCTCTTTGATCAGATGCAACTGTTTATTTTATGCTAAAATACTGCTAACAATTGTCAACAGCCTTACAAGCAGAAGACAAAGTCAAACGAAAGCAGAGCGGTAATTAATGTCTATTATACTATTTAGACATAAATACTATATTCTTTCCCATGAAGGTTAGTAGTTGCTCTGTAAATAAGTTAAATTTCTGTTTCTCAAAGGAAATCATAGAATTGGAAAGGCACTGCATGAACAGTGGAATGTGTAATTCCATTTAAAAAAACTGATAGATGTATTTAATAACGGATCATAGACAGAACCATAAAGAAGAGACATGACTGGCAAACAGATGGTCTAGTCTAGAACTGGAGGTTTGTGTTCACTTACTGGGGTTTCTATTTGTTCCACATGTGACACTGGCCAAGCCATTTCATCTATTTTCTGTTTCAACCTTCTTGTTTACAACACAGACAGAATACAACTCTTCCCTCTCCAAACCCCTCACACATTAGGAGCAGATGGAAAATACTCAGATCAGAGCCTGAGGACATAAAACTTCCTAAGAAATTCATGACACTCAACACCTAGGTAATTCATAACTCAAAGCCTGAATTAGCCTAATCTAAGCATTAAAAATGTAAGAAAGCTAAATTTCTGAATTCCATAGGTAGGTTTTTTTGAACTCACAGAAGAATTTGCTCATAGTTTTTAATGACAACAGGGAAGATATTTATGGAAAATTCATGCAGCTTTTGTGCACTCTGATTTTTGTCTTCATTGTTGATCAGCTGCTTGTAAGGCAGTAGATGCAAATATAGAATAGCTAGGCTGCCTAACTCTCCCTGGAAAGTTAGACACATTATGAAGAAAATTTCATGTTTATAGAAAAATAGTTTCCCCTGCATTTCCAAATCAGTATATAGTTTTTTAATTTGAAACTCCAATATTCAGTTGCTATAAGACAAAGAACTTCTTAGCTTCAGGATATCAGTTATGATAAAATCAGTGTAATATTGTCCCAACTGAGATAGTCCAAAACCTGAAAACTTTATGGGAAAAGATAATATCTTTCATCAGACAGCTGGATAAATTAGGCCAGATTTCAGGCATCCAAGTTCTCCAATCTTGTTTCTTTTATTTAAAGAAATTCAGTTTTATACACACACACACACACATACATACAAAACAATAAATTCAAGATAATAATTTAAGTAGAAGTAAGATAAAAGGGAGCTTAAAAAATAAACTAATTTTAAAAATGAAAGTAGCACATGCTAGATTTAGCACATTTGGAGGCCACCACTGAAACTTCCTTTAAGTGTCACATCTACACAGCTATGGTACATAATTCGCTTAGCTACAGTGAAAAACAATGAGAAATAATGGTCTAAATGTTAAAATATCAACTATATTTGACTTATTCAACTCTTACTAGAGCTAATAAAGATACTAATTCTTGATTTCTATGAAGAAATTACATTTGAATTTTTATTTTGTTGGTACGTGACAATAGTGGTGGAATGTTTGAAGGAAAAATGTTTGCTTACCTTCATTCTACAAAAATAATTTTGTTCATTGCATCTGACCAGCTTCATCCATTTGTGCAGAACATTGTGCAATTAGTGTTTTAGAAATTACACTTTCAAAAGATCATCAGTCCAATAGAAGAAAACATTGAAGTGCTGAAAAGCATATAGCTGTCTATGAACTCAGGTGGGTAATTATGCAAGATAAACATTATACATTTGTAGTAAATGGTTTTTACCTTCATTCCACCCAATGTTTTTTTTTTTATAGAGGCGAGTCATGCTTTCAATTTGTAGATCCTCACATTTTTATTATGCAAACCAATGAAGCAATACATTCATTTGTATCGAAGGGAAAGTTCTGCCTGTTGAAACTTTAGTGACAGCATCATCACATTACACATTTAACCTGATAACTATGAAAAAGAACAGCAAAACTAAATTCATATACACACTAAGATATATTAAAAAATACTGTTAGTCCTTAACTGTGACCTTACTGATTAGTAGATTGTTCACAGGTCCTGTTCACCATATTTTCCAGTACTTCCAGTACTTAAGTACTTCTGTGCAGATAACACTGTTTAAATAATATTTTTTAAAATTAATTATTTTAGAGAAAGATAAACAATCTTTGTCATGTACGAATGGTCCAGAGTGCAAATATGCAAACTAATAAAAAAAAAAAATCTGTTTAAAATTTCTTCATAGTTTGAAGATATACACTACCTGGTTCTCTTCCATTCATTAAGTGGCATTTGCAGCCCAATTCTCATTACCATGCTTGAATTATCTTTCTTTCTCTAAATGAGTATTCATATTTCCAGACACTTACTTAACTCTTCAATGCTGGTAAATTCCTTCCTTCCTTCCTTCCTTCCTTCCTTCCTTCCTTCCTTCCTTCCTTCCGTCCTTCCTTCCTTCCTTCCTGCCTTCCTTCCTTCCTTCCTTCCTTCCTTCCTTCCTTCCTTCCTTCCTTCCTTCCTTCCTTCCTTCCTTCCTTCCTTCCTTCCTTCCTTCCTTCCTTCCTTCCTTCCTTCCTTCCTTCCTTCCTTCCTTCCTTCCTTCCTTCCTTCCTTCCCTCCTTCCCTCCTTCCCTCCTTCCCTCCTTCCCTCCCTCCCTCCCTCCCTCCCTCCCTCCTTTCACTTTTTCTGATGCAGCAAGCATACCATTATGAGGATGAAGGATATTATTTTGAGGATCCTAATGCCAGGAAATTTCTCAGTTACTGATGGAATTCCTTGCAGTCCTGACTACACACTGAACAGTCACTACACAATATTCTAGGTAAGCCTTGTCAGGAGCTACAGATTAGTGCTATAACATGTGAGTGTAGGACACATGTCGCAACAGAACTGAGGGTCACAACACTCACTGATAGAACTGCCAAGAGGATTCAAGAGGAACTGACAGCAGAACTGAGATTTGCAACCAGGAGGGATAAGGAATCGTGATCTAAAAGCTTCAGAGAAGAAACTGAGACACTCATCAGCTGAGAGAGAAAGTCATCCAGGCTGTACACTATACTATTGAAGAAATTCTCTGAATTCTAAGTGATTTGATATTGAACCTTTTAGCAAGAGATTTGGTTTATTTATTTATCAGTTGTTGCTCTATATGCTTAGTATTTGGATAAGATACTCAGAAGGTCCTTATTAAAGCAAATACATCATCTTGAGGCAGTGAAAAAAATTCAAGACAGAGAGAAAAATGATAAATATTCAGATTTAAGTGACAAAATTCTTGACGCACAAAATAAGACTGAAAAAGAAGGTCCAAAGAAAGTTTTATTTTCTCTCAAAATAGGACCCATTTCTGAAACACTTCCATTATTTATATTACCAGGTATTTAAACACATTTTCAGGATTGAATTAAGAGATAAGTATAATAAGTATAATGGCCCACAAGCATTTTTTCAAAATGCAGAAACATGCTTCAAATAATTCCCTGTTTGACCACAGCAGAATTAGTCTTTTATCTTGCAGTGGCTTAAAAAATCTAAAATTCAGCTGGTTAAAGACAGATTATTAATAACTGAATGAGATGAAAACTAGAATGGCTTGCTCTAACCATCTAGGCCCTGAAATTTCCAACCAATAATGCCTCTGATGAAGAAAATTACTCAGTTTGACTTTACAGCTAGTCAATTTTGGTTTTTATCTTAGATAAAACTGCTTTATTTTCAGCAAGCTTTGAAGAAATGAGAGCTGCTATCCATGGGATAGGTATCTATATATTCATTAAATGTTTTAATGAGCTGATTTAGATAAATGGATGAAAGGCAATGGCTTTGATCATAAAATACTGTTTTACTCTAGGAAACCATCTCCTTCACTATAACCTTGAATTATATAGTAAAGGAATATCACTCTACATTTTATACTGTTAAGTTACAACAGTATCATTTTATATTGTTTATGTCTGAGGTATTTCCACAATGTCAATATTTTGCAGATAATAAAACATTTAAAAACCTAAATTTCAGTTTAGGAGACTCACTCATAAGAAAGTTTAGCGAGAAAAATAAAGGATCAGTCTAATTTACAAAAATCCACTGCTGGAAAACATCCTGTGATGAGCAGTTTACCACTCTGTGGGAAAGCCCAGATGACCACTCATACCTCCCTGGGTCTCAGCTGTTCTAAGGGCTAATTTTTCCCTCTCACAAGAAATAAGAGATCAGATACTCCTGTCCATTCACATAAACTGTATCATATAGAAATGCTTTTTAATTTTTATTAATATTATATCTGCTTGAGACAGTGTAAAAAAATGCTGGTTTTTTTGTGAGCTTTAACAAATTGCAACAGAGAGTAGTTTAAGTTAGTAAGGGCCTTACTTAAACATATACTGAATGTATTCCATCTCTCACAGACCTTAGCCCCTTGTAACTAAGAAATCTAAATTTAGCAGTAGGGTTAGCTGCTGGCCTATCTACAAAAAGTAACATTTTCTTTTCACATATAATTCCATGGTCATAGATGAAGAACTGAAGATACAATTCCTACCCAGAATCTTTGTGAACTATATAGAAATGAAAAAAAACCTAGACTCTTAGCACTGTGTATCAAACTGTCCAAAGCTCAACTACAAAACTTGCTTATTGGAGAAAAGCTAGAAATCATCAGATTAGATTCTGGTTGCAAACAGAATTAAATATTTTATTTGACTACTCCCCTCATCAGTCTCACATGCCTATAAACATAGAGGCAGAGTCTATGAGGGAAAGATGTAAATTTTGCCACTGATTTCATTCAGCATGGCATGACGTTTCTTGCATTATATCTCTCATATGGTAAATTGAAGTAAAAGTTACTTTTTCTGCCTGACGAACAAAGAAAACAGAACAAAACCATAAAGAAAAAAGTATAAAGTTATAAAAAACTGTATCAAAGATTTGGCACAGTTCCAGATCATCCTAAGAATGGAACTAATTGTGTACAAAGCCAACACACATAAAGCAAATGATTCCTAGAATGGCAGAAACTCACTAATCAAAAGATTTGCATAATAATCATCCATCTGTATGATGCACCATATGGCAAACAAGACTGTAATTTCACTAAATATGTTTTCCAGGGGAAACAGGTTGCTTGCGTTTTCAACTAAGTGAAAAAAATCCCCCGACCTAGTCATAAATGGCTGATACACCCAAGTCAGGGAAAACTTTTTATGTAAATATGAGGAAGGCATGGAAAGCAGCATGTTGCAAGAATCACACACTTTGAAAAATACATTTCATGTGTGTAACAGAATATGTAAAAAAAACAGTTTCAAGAAGAGGAAAGACAGTGAGCTACTGGCAATGAATTACATGTTCCAATCTTCCTAAGATTTGTAAACATACATAATTCCAAGTTACTAATGTACCAAAAACTGAATTCCAGCTTTGCTTTTCAGGGTTACATGTGTACAAATAAAATGAACACTTCAACACTACTTTCACATACACATTTGAAATAACAGAAAATATAATCAAGATTATACATGCAGGGGTAAGAGTCAGAACTCTTGCATCTGTTTATGTAAATTCTGAGGATATTAATACTGACAGCTTCTTCAGGAAGAGAATCAAACTGTAGAATATCTATATAAGTCATGTATCAGTCTTCCTAAATTTAAATAGCTGTGCTTCACCAGAAACACGAGTCCACTGATTTTATAGTAAACAACAATTTTAACAAAGCAATACTTTCAATAAGGATTTTAGGAATGCTAGGGAACTACATGCTTCCTTTTTTTTAACCATAGATGGGACAGGTTTTTGTGAAAAGCATTTAAATAGACAATTCTAGGCATTATAGTACATAAATCCATTGCTTGTCTTTTACAAATTCAGGTGCTTAGAGAAATGTCCAATCAAGGAAGAAACAGAATGCAGCAATAGCTGAATGGGCCTGTTCTGTGGTTATATTTTTATACACGGGGTATGGTGAGTGGGGTGAGGAGCCTCTTGCCTTTGAACAGGAGGACAGGCAAATCTACTTTTGAAGGCACATATTCTTAGCTGTTTGGAGCTTTAACCAGACCACTCACTAAGAAGATACAAGAACAGCTGGGAAAATTTAGGGAATTAAATAAGGAAACGATAAGGATTTAAATTTTAAGGAAAAAAATCTCTCAAATCTCAAGATCTGTGGGAGTAAGTAAATAAAATTAAATAGAAGAACAGGAAGAGAGTAAAAGGTTGCATTGACTAGACCAAATAATTGCAACTACATAGTAGAAATATGTAGGATTCTTTTATGAATCTAGACTTATATAATGAAATATCTAAATGGAACTTGCACCAAAAGGAAGTACCTTATGGAACATGATTTTCATTTCTAGTAAAAGGAAGTAAAAAAACCCCTAAGAACCTAAGAGATGCCATTGAGAACATGTTCATTTTTCCTCCACTAATAATGATTTCCAGCATGACAGATCCTCTTGTCTGCTGACCTTGAAAGCACGAGAAACTGCCATAAAAATTAAAACAAAAACAAATTGGAAAGAGCTTCCCAAGCTTAATCTAAAGAGAGGTTACTTGAGAACAGAAGTGATTCCATTCCATGTCTTTGGATGAAATCCTTTCCCACAAATACAATAGGAATTAATAATTGGGATAGACTTAGCCATGCATGTTTCTTCCCATGCAACAATTTTTATGTGTTCATATTAAAACAGAATCTGCTCCAAAGGCAAAAAATTCTGACACTGCTGTGTATAACACAATTTGATCAAAGCAACTTTAAAAATGCAACCAAGTATGGAATTTCTGCCATCTTTTCTTACTCTTCATACTAGTAAGTACTTTGAACAACTGCATATTTGGAGGAACTGGGCTCTGTTCAAAGAGACTTATATTTGGACAGAGGACTCCACCTTCAATTTACCAGATCTTATCTATGTTCTTTAAAATTTTTAAAATCATTACACCAATTATTACCCAGTTACAGTGTTAATCTAGTTTCTTACAAGTTAATCCTCTGCCAAAAATCTACCACTTGCAATAGCTCCATGTGCAGCCTCAGCAAAGAAACTAGCAGGTAAAAGCCAGGAAAACACAGAAATCAAGTGCTAAAATCAGCAAAAAAAGGAATTATTTTCTTATTGTTACGATGGGCTCCACTAGCCTAGGCTTGAAGCACAAGAGATGGGCAGTGTAGAACAGAACACAGTGGAACTACACCTATAGTAAATAATTCAGTTAAATAAAACATAAATAAAACATAATCTAATTTTAGATATGGTCTCTCTGTATGGCCATGTATTTATGGCATCTCTGTATGCTCATGCAAAATCTTGAGTATCTAAGAGACAGAAATGCCCTGACTTGGATAATTTGAGATTATGGAATTACTTTTGAAGATTTAATTTGATTAAAAAGAAACAAGAGCTGTGAATTATTTTTCCTTGATTTGTATGCACAAGTTGGCCATGAGCCAGCAGTGCCCTTGTGGCCAGGAGGGCCAGTGTAACCAGGGGTGCATTGGGAAGACCCTGGTGAAGGGAGCTGATCCTCCCTCTCTACTCAGCCCTAGTGAGGCCACATCTGCAG
Source organism: Serinus canaria (assembly GCF_022539315.1). Taxonomy (NCBI): domain Eukaryota; kingdom Metazoa; phylum Chordata; class Aves; order Passeriformes; family Fringillidae; genus Serinus; species Serinus canaria. Next base: position 45,248,457 of record NC_066319.1, read on the forward strand.
TGCTGTGTCCAGTTCTGGGCTCCTCAGTACAGCAAAGACAAGGAGCGACTGAAGAGGGTCCAGCAGGGCCAAAAGGATGATGAGGGGTCTGGAGCATCTCTCTAATGAGGAGAGACAGAGCGAGCTGGGCCTGCTTAGTCTGCAGAAGAGAAGACAGAGAGGGGATCTCATTAATGCATGCAATATCTCAAAGGTGGGTGCCCAGAGGTTGGTGCCAGACTGTCTTCAGTGGTGCCCAGTGACAGGACAAGGAGCAATGGCCACAAACTAAGCCCCAAAAAGTTCCACCTCAAGACAAGGGAAAACTTACTTTCAATGATGGTGTCAGAGCACTGGAACAACTGCCTAGGAGGCCATGGAGTCTTCCTCTCTGGAGACATTCAGAGCCCACTTGGATGAGATCCTGCTTTAGGTGACAGTGACTTGGTTGGATTAGATCTCCAGAGGCCCATTCCAATTCTAATAATTTTGTGATTCCTAAGATAAAATATTGCTAGTGTCCAAGGAATGAATATCAGGAATATGGTTTTGAAACACTTTCTTCTGACCTTTAATAACATTTTGTTTTTAATTTTCAAAACTGGAGCACAGAATTTTAAGCTATTTCCAGGATCAGCAGAGTCCATAAAAGTTCTACAGTTTTAACTACTTATAGTATTCAATTGTCATGCTTCCAGGGAACCTTAACATTCCCACTACTTATTTTACAGAAAAAAAGAAAAATCATAAATACAAGATATCAATTGGTTTATGTGGACAAGAAATTTCCCATATTAAACTTAAGATCCTCAGCCATACCCAGTACATGTAAAAGAAACTGCTTCAGGCTCCATATTTTTCTTAGGTATCTTGCAGAACTCCTGAGAAAATGCGGATAGGATAATTAGTATTGTCAGGTAATCACAAAAAAATACACACATAGGGCAGGTAGGGGATTCTAGTTAAACAAAGTAATTTTACTGACGGAGTCTTCTGAACTTTTTTATTTGGCTGCACATATCTATCATGTTCATTTTAATGAGCTCTACAAAGAGGTTACATTTTTGACCTCCAGAGCTCAAAGATCAAGTTATAACAGTTTTACTTCTTGTTAAAAAACTATGGAATCTATTCATATCATGGACATTATATGACCAATTGTTATAATGAAAATTGGGGAAATTCTGAAATATGAGTCAAAGTAACATGTTGCCTACAGCTCCAGTGTCCGTAATTGATTCATCTTTAAATAATTACCACATCACCTATAACCCTGCCAACACATGTTTTAAGACTCAGGACTCTCTGGAAAAAAGTGTGTTTTATTACTAATTGCTGTAGAGAGAAGAAGATGGAAGGAGAAGGCAGCTGGCTTTATCTCTACTTCTTCAATGTTAGCATAAAAAACGGGTAATTATTTATTTTCTGCTGGTCTTCAGTGTTTCTAGGTTTTTTCAGTGCCCACCTTTATGTAACTGTGTAGCAAGACTAACTGCAGGTTAGTACCAGGTCTCCAATGACAAAACTGCAAACTGCCTAATTTCAGGAGCTACAGTGCAGTAATTTCAGTTTGCACTTTACTTTGCTTTCTGAGTAGAGTTAATGAAGGTGAGGCACACACAGAACCTGAGGCAAAATACAAACCCCCATGTAATTATTTCAGAAAGACGGCAGGAACCATGCAGTAGCTCTGAATTTGTTTCCTTTTGCTAAAGGACATGGACTCATGCACACTGAGTAACAGAACTATGATGCTGAATGTCTTTGAAAATGGATGTTGTAATGGTTGGTTAAACAGGGGGAAAAAAGACCTGTCCAAGGAAAAGAGAATGACTTTGGGGTTCCTATATCTGTCAACTCTCATAAATTCTGTGTTCAGTTTATGTTTCACCTACAAATTTTTTGTATTATCTTCTGTATGTCTCATTTCTTTGACTCAGTTTTTGATCTGTCAAATGAGAATTAAACCCCATATATATTTTTCTTCTCATTTCCCTCAGCTCTGGTATAATTCCATTTGAGACTATAACAATGTAAAGAACCTGGATACACTGTCATAGTTCATATTACCTCTAAATGGTAGATGTAAAAAGCATGGTCTTTCCTGTAACTTATAAAAAATACTAGTGGTACTTTAGTGGTCCAGAAAGCTCAGGTTGGAGCCAAAGATGAATAACAGACACTTCAGAAACTTGTTAACTAAAGAGCATTATTAAAACTATAATTAAATGTCATTCCTTTTGTCCAAGCTACATGAGATGGGAACTCTCAAAAGCACTTACGCTTCATTGCTGTTATGTGACCTTGAATTTAAAGCAGATGGTTGGTTTTGACCCAGATCTGGAAACGAGACATTTGCATCTCACTGGACTGTCTCACTAGCATCACTTACAGTGTTGCTGCTAGGACAGGTCTGGCTACATGTCTACATCATCCTGTGAGCCTGCAACAAGGGCCTAAGGAGTATCCTGAAGACATTCTCTGGGAATGATGAGCCATGCCTATGGATGTGCTTAGTAGCTGGGTACACCATGACACACAACTATATAGGCTGTCTGAGGGTTATCACAGAGATTAATATGTTAATCTCACCAATGACAAGTGTTTCTAAAAGCAAAATGAACAAATTACTTGCCTTCTGCTACTGGAATTGCTGGCCACATGAGGAAAGGCTGAGATAGCTGGGTTTGTTCAGCCTTGAGAAGGCTTAGAGAGAGGACTTTATTACCATGTTTCAGTATATAGAGGACAGCTGCAAAGAAGGCTCTTTTTTACAAGGAATGACATAGAAAAGATGAGGGGTAATGGGTACAAGTTAGCCCTAAGGAGATTTCAATTGGTCACAAAAAGAAAGTTTTGCACAATGAAAAAAATCAGCCCTTGGAATAATCTTCCCAAGGAAGTGGTGGATTCCCCAGCGATTGACACTTAAAAGATCCAGATAGACAGGGTGTTGGAACATGTTACCTAGGCTGTACTTTTGCCAATAAAGGTTGGACCAGATGATCCATGAGGTCCCTTCCAACCTGGTACACTATGTACATGGTAGAGTTCCTTAAGATAATATTATACTGAAATCACCCTTTGAGAGTAATATAACACTGGATTCCCATTCAAAACCCAGCACTTCACTAGCTACTTCCTATTCAACAGAAGAAAAATTAGCGATGACATGGGTCCAGGAATGGACACAGAAGCACCACAGTTCTACTTATTCTGTCTTTGGTAAGGACTTTATAAGCTGCAATTACCACAAGATTGATTATTCCCTCCAAGCAAAGCACATGGCTATGTCAGCTTTAACAAATATATTTCTGAGGAATCTTTCTGCTCAGGTTAGAACTACGGTTTCTACAACTGAAAGTTTGCTACTTTTAGAAAGATTTTTACTATTAAACAAATACATTACCAAGAAAGTAAAATGAAAGAGAATGTGAAGATTTGGAAGTGTTTTAAGTCTAAATTCCTCTTATCAACTCTGTAAGAACTAATACTTTACAGAATTTTTACCTTAAACCTTAGCCAAAGGTATTTCATTGTGTACCTGTAAAATTGGAGTCTTGCCTGTGTTTCCTAATGCCCAGTTCAGAGCAGCATTTGTTAACCAATTGATTCTTGATTCAGCATATGCTGCCTTACCAACACAGCTGTTAAAATCAACGGATCTCAGTCAAGAGTGCATCCCTGATTTATCTGCGTACAGGCCTACAATTGGAATATATATTTGTTCAAGATTTAAAGAAAGATTGAAGAGTCAAGATCAGAAGTCAAATCCAAACCAAACAGTCATTACAGTAGAACAGTTTTCTACTCTCTAGACAACAACATGAGTGTGAGATGGCTAAGGTTTGGTAGCCCAGTCTAAGCAACGAGATACCCATTTACAACTGATGAATTCTGGCACAAATTCAAATAAAGATTGAATTTATACACAAGACTGATAAAGAAAGGCTTGGCCTTCTGACCTCAATAAAAGCTGCTACATCTGAAAACCTTCAGGTTTTCTAAATGCACCAAGTTTTCTACAGAAAATATTTACAACCCATCTATGGCTTTGTCTCATCTATGTCAGTGCTGACATTTGGCCATTCTCTCACTATATCCAGGAAAGTTGAAAGCTAGCTCCCAACTCAAAGACCTTTATGATCCTTAAATATTGAACTTTGTTTCAATGTTCATAGCATAACTCTCCAGCACCTTCCAAAAACTGCAAACAAGAGTGACGAGAAAAAAAACAAAGTAAAAGAAATAGTTTCTTCATCTAAAGAACACTTAAAAGATGACAGATATTCTACCATGAGATCTCCACATTTTCCTTGTATGAAATGAAAGAATGACACTCTCTTATACAATGAGATTTGTGATGTGTTGATTAGAAGTACTGCATACTAATCAGGTATTTTTATGAAGTTTTCACTGATCAGGCTCTCCAGAACTATATCTTATTCCACCTTTGATTAAAAAATACTCTATCTTCCACTACAGAGAAGAAAACAGGCTAATATTTGATAGACTTTTTATAAAAAATTCTTAACCATATTTGAAGACAGTTAAGTGAACAACTGGACTACAAGCTATTTTGTCTAAGCATTTGAAAATAAGGCTTTAGAAAAAAAAACATGGACCCACTCTTTGGAGAAGTGATTCAGAGACAGGCAAATTGTATTTTTGCTAAAAAAGAAGGTTATTATTTCAAAGGCTCATTTCCTAAGTAACTTAAGTAATTAAAACTCTGTGATAATTCTATGTTGCCAAAAAAACATTTATTATATTATTAATTTATTATTTTTTGGGAGTGTTTTACATTTTTTATAGTCAATTAACATTTTCAAATTTATTTTTCCTTAGAATAAGCTATATTATAGTGAGGCATTATTACAAAGTTGCTGCCTATTTTTTTCTAGCTAATGTTACTGGAAAAAAAACGGTCTAGAAAGAATAAAAAAGAAGTTTCAATATTTCTCTCAACATTCTTTAATCTGTTATTTTCTCCATCTTTGCTTTTCTCATCTTTTTTGTATTTCTGGTTGTTATCTATACCATGCCCTGCACATGCCTCTTTCTTTTAATTACTTTTTGTGCTCAGTTGTTCATCCACACTTTTACTGCCTGTTGCTAAGCAACATGCATAACATTAGGATATACATTCATTTCTCTTTGAACACATTCTACTTCCTGTTTGTGTCATTCATTTCCAGTATTTTATCCCGTTCCATCCTGCTGTTATTTCCACATTTTTCCACACCTTGTTCAGTGTACTTGCCTAAGAATACCCACAGACTTTTAAAAATAATTCCTAAACACCTAATATAGTTTAGTATGCAGTGTTGATGGCATTTCTTGGATTTTTATCTCTATTTAATTAAAAAGAAAGATAATGCACAAAATATTCTCTATGAAGAAATGTATCTGTTAACTTGGACAGAGGTGCAAAGTTAAGAATACAAAAAAGAGAAAAACCTTCAAGAACAGACTTGCAGGAAGGGTAGAAGACACCATGAGCTAGTACCCCAGATGGACTATGTTTCATAAATATGACAGTCATGGAGGTAGAGAGTAGAGTAAATCTGATGTATTTAAAACACAGGAGCAAATGTAGGAGTTAAAACGTAGGATCTTTTGGATGAACTAATTGCTTCATCCATCTTTGAGAAGACTTTGCTACTGTATGTTTCTATTAAGATACACAGAATAGCATACATGTTAACTTCAAAAAGCTTTCTCTGGAAGCCTGCTAAGACTTCCTATAGAGACATCACAGGTGTCTGCTTTCAAGCATTCCTATTAACACTAAAAACTGAAAAATCTTGGCCATAAGCTATTACAGAATATGAAAGAAATTCAATCACTTGCCATCCTTCAGTCTTCTGTAACTCTATTCATTTTTGTTCTCTGACATTCTTTCAAAGTCATGGAATATTTAATAAATTCTCTTCAAAAAGCCACTCAGGGTTTTAGCAGGCTAGAAAGGGGTTAATAAGGTCCCAAGGAATTAGCCTAGCCAATAACAGATGCTGTCAGCACCAATCCAATTTTCTCTTCTAGAAAAAAATTACTTAGAGGAGTAGAAACAAGTTGTTTAATGAAGGGAGAAATATTTCATCTAGTCTTCCACAGACTTGTTTCATCTACCTACCACAATAATCTCCTCAGTGATTTCTCACTTTACAATATTTCTGGTTCTCTTCAGGCTTCTCACCCTTTTCTTTTTCCTTGTTGTTTGGCTGAGTAAGAGACACTATATGCCATAACTGATTGAAGTTTTAGCTATGTTTAAAAATTATATATATGCAAGAAATGAATAAATAAGGGCTTAACAGATGATTTGCTTCTATTTCTTAGACTGAATTCTGCCTCAGCTGGAAAACAATACCCGTTGCTGAATTATAGAAACTTAGGAAGACTTAGCCTCTAGTTGTCTCTAATTCAGTTGAAATTGGACATTGTGTTACAAAATAATTAAGACAGGATAGGCAGAAAGTGTAAACACATTAGAATTACTTCCCTAGAAAACCAGTGAAAGTAAAAAAACAGAGCTACTATTGATCAAAAATCACCATAGAGAATGAAAAGCCAAGGTCTCTCCCTACTGCAGAGTAGGCAGCATGTTGCAATTTGCTCCAGCTGCCCAGTCTTAAGTTTTTCTTCTACATGTCAGCACATACATAGTCCCTTCACAGGGCTTCTAACTTTGTCTTTAACTTGGCACTGAATTACAATAAAGATTGACCTCTTAAATCAATACTATATTCAAGCACTGACAAAAGTACTTTGTACCCCTCTCTGAAAGAACACCAAATGGCACCATCCACAGGCAATGCACAAGATCTTTAATAAATTGCAGGTGTATGATATGTCAGCCTCGAATCACTCTTTTGACACAAAGAAGAAAGCTTTATTCTTTGGCATGAAACTTCATCTCAATCAAGATTTTATATCTTTTCAAAAAATCTTGTTGCACTTTATACGTGTTTTCCTGTGGCTAAGAAGCATTAAAACATTAAAAGGGCTGAGGAGGAAGGTAATAGAAACCAGAAATTCCATTGATACAACAATTTCTCCTAAGATTTTCTCTAATACATTATATCATTCATATGGGAACACAATTTGGCAGCACCAGCTTCAGCAAACAAGCCAATCAAATCAAAGGTCCCACATCCCTTTGGTCACCAAAGGTAAATCATAGCTGGATGTGGCTGGAAATCTGTCATCATGCTGGATTTTCCTGAATTTTCAGAAGTTTAAATCTACTTAATCTAAATGAACTTAAAAACTATCGAGAATGCTTCATGATTCCCTATTAAAGCTGTGTTTGTAGAAAATATTTTCTGTAACATCTAAAAGGCCTTATAACTATTGGCCTAGTTTTGGCAGCAATAAATTTTTTCCTAGTAGCTGGTAGAGTGCTGTGTTTTGGATTCAGTATGAGTATCATGTTGGTAACACACTGATGTTTTAGTTGCTGCTGTGCAGGGCTTGCCCTAAATCAAGGACTTTTCAGGTTCCTGTGATCTGACAGTGAGCAGGTGCTCAAGAAGCCAGGAGGGAGCATGGCCAGAACAGGGGACCTGAACGAGCCAAAGGGATATTCCATACCATAGAGCATCATGGCCAGTATTTAAATTGGTGGAATTGGCTGGGAGGGGGCAATCATTGCTGGGGAACAGGCTTGGTGTCACTCTGTGGGTGGTGAGCCATGGTATTGAGCATCACTTGTTCCTCTCAGATGTTATTCCTCCCTCCTTTTTATTATTATTAAAATCATTTTACTTTGTTTCAGTAATCAAACTGTTCTTATCTCAGTCTGATTCACCTCCCCACTGGGGGTGGAATGACCAAGCAGCTGTGGGGTACTGAGTTTCCTGCTGGAATTAAGCCATGACAGTTATCAAGTCACAAGACTATGAAGGAGATCACATGACACTATGAGCCTGTATATGGTATCTGGTTCCATTGAAAGTTCAGGAAGATTTGAAAATGAAATACCATGTGCTAAATAAGCAATAAATGCATATGAGTGCCTCTGTAGGCTTCATTATGCATTCAGTTCAGCAAGATAACATCATTTCAATTCATGCCAGTGAAAAAATCCTAATCAAGTTTCATAAAAACTTTTTGATAAAGTTTTATGGCATTGTCACCATATTCCTTGACATTAATTATTGAGTTCTGGACTTAAATTAGAATTAGTTGTTACCAAAAACTAATTCATCAAAAGAATAGGAAGAAGTTATTTTCAGCTGCTGTGTATATATTCCACTCCTAAAAGTGCAAGTATAAAGCAAGATAAAGTACAAAAATGTCCACTACAAGCCATTACTATGAAGAACTGTTAACATGTAAGAACAGTATTTTCCAAATCCATTAAAGTCTAACTACAGACACTGCTCAGGGGAAATCAATGATCTTTGAGTACTGATAATATTAGCCTCATGACTTCAGAAGCTACTAAAATTCATACCATCCTGAGTTATCTGTAGGCACACGCATGAGGTATGACTATTGTTTACTCTTTTCTAAGGGCTGGACATAAGCAAAAGCAAAAGCAAATTTACCATGAGAGAGGGGTGATGGTGAAAATCCTGCAGTCCCAAACAGTCAGGATTTTAAATGCATGAGAAACAAAGGAATGAGTCTATAAAACAGTATGGCTGTGCTACGTATATCCATGAAGACAAGCATAGCACATATAAAGCACTGAGATAAAGAGAAAAAATAACGCAAAGGTGAGGGCCAGAGAAGGAATTAGTTAATCAAGTCTTGTTATTGAAATGAATCTTCAACTCCTTACTGACCATTTTACTAGATGACTCCAGACATGACTCCACTTGAAGTGTTTATGAAGCACAGTTTGACAGCATAAAAATGTTTGTCTGAAGAATGTAATAGCCTTCCAACATAGGAAGCCAGGAGGAAAAGAACAAAGAGTAGATGTTCTCCTTCTTTCAAATAAAACATAACACGACCTTTAAAATTACACTAAAATGCTACTGTTTTTTTCAAAATTATTCTTTTCCCTATAAAATTAATATTAATATTTTAAAATCTATTCCTTAAATGGGAATAACACTCATGCTCAAAAATTCTAGTCATAGTGTATTATGTATATTTATGCCTAAGCAGAAGACAATGCCACTATGTATTTGGCATTTCCTAACTTAGGTAAAGAATTAGTATTACATTTGGCATTGTAGTGCATATACCTTATTTATGTTACTCAGGGGAGAAAAACCCAGCAGATAAAAACCAATAGAAGGAGGAAGAGATTTGCTGCCAAGTTTGTGATTTAGATGTGTGAGACAAACATCTTAGTATTTATTAGATTGAGCAAGACACACAGGTAGTTGCAGTAGATAAGACAAATCAAAGCTATCTGTCAAGAAAACAAGGGCTGTTAATTTGCTCATTTCCTAGAATTATTTGATTCCAAAAGAGATTAACAGTACTAGGAGTTTATAATCAGGAGACAAACACACACATATAACACAGCAGACAGACTAACTAGGAATATGATAAAAATAAAAAATAAAAATTCTTAATACAAGGCAGTTACAAAAAAAATCATTATTTTGCTTTGGTAAATGTACTTACTAGTTAAATTACAGAGATCACTGATTGCTTTCTCAACAGCAAAACTGCACTCTGAATATGTGAATTGGCTTGCTTTCAGCAAGACTCATAAATAGCTTGCAAAGTAAGACTTTGACTCATGAAGAACTTGAAATAATTTCTTTACCTGTTTCTGCCGGCCATTTGGGAATTTGAAGTGTTGGGTTGTCTTGATAGTAAGATCTGAATTTGTCTCCCTATGCATTTTTGAGTGTAGAAGTACAACCTCTGTGTGTGTCTGAGCAACTCCAGGGCTGTTCTCAATTGCTTAAACATTGTACACATATGCTAATGCCTTCTACTAATTCTGACAACAGGCTTTCAACAGTCAGTCAAGTAATTGATTGAAAGATGACAAGTAAAACCTTGGCTTTCTTGAAATTGGTTTAAACTTTCCAAACCAATTATTCTGTAATTCTTATAATCAAATTCTATAAAGAAATTACTTGAACAGATACAAGAGACTACACAAAGGCTAAAACCCACAATCCTATTTAAAAGGGAAGTCTTTGTGAATTCTAGATTGTTAGTAGCCAGTTGGAAACGGAGAAGGAAACAAAAGAAGGGAATCTCTGCTTCTAAGCTAACCAACAGTCTGGGTTATCAGCAATGTGCCTCAAAGCTCTAAGCCACTTGGTACTTGATTATTACCTTAGTGGAAAACATCCTGAAAGAGAAAAAAACCAAATCTAAATTATTGAATGAATTTAGAGTTTGTTTAACACAGGTATATATTCCAGAAATACACCTGCAATACTCATGCAGTATATACAAGGCATATTCCATACCAAGATGGAAAGATTATGTCATGCCTAGTGGTCCTGACAGAGGACCCAGAGCATTGGTGGTATGTCAGATGTTTATAAAAGGTTAATTTTGTCTTGTTAATATTTATCTGGGTACAAATTTAAGTAATGAGGCCACATCAGATTAATCCCATGTCATATCATGTGATGATAGAATTGGAAACTTAAACCTTCAACTGCATTGGCAGGATCTGAAAATAAATAAATAATAAGAATTGATTTAGAAGGGTCTATGCAGAGAATACAATTTCAGCTGATGTTCAATTCTAGGATACAGAACCTGAACAGGGACAGTTCCTGACTGAAATGGAATTTTGAGGAGCTAGGGAAAAAGAATGTTTTTCAACAGCAATATAGCAATAACAACAGGATATCTGATGAGTAAGTAACATACTCCCCCATTACCGACCTATCACAGTGGGCATCATCAAATGTTCCAAATAAAGAATAATTATGGAGCACATTACTCACTAACAATTTTTTTTTCCTATTCCTAGTTAATAGCCAAAATGGACAAAGAAATAAATATCATAAAAAATAGTTGTGAATTCACAGGGAGGGGGTGGGATGGGATGAAAAACTAAAAAATTTTAAGACATTAGAAACCAAAGACCAACAGGGTTAGAAATTGCCATGAAAGATTTATTTTGCAAAGGAATAGAGAATTTAGTGTGAACCAACTACCTTTCCTACAATGCAGTGTATAAACACATTGAAGAAATCTGACCCTATTTCTGGCTCCATCTGAGAGAAGGAAATCTAGAGTGGGGCTATTGTTAACAATGAAGATTTTTTTTCTCAAATTCAGCCAGAATTTTCCCTGACACAAGGTGTACACACTGCCTCTTGTCATGGTGCATCGTCACGTACTGAAGGCTCCTCTTCTGCAGTATCATCAATGCACGAGATACGAGATGCAGCATGTGCTCAAGTGCAAAAGTAATCTTATTTTTTCTAGGAATCTACGATTAAAAGGGAATCTTCTCTTGACAATAAGTTTATTTCAAGAGAATTTGAACAAGGTAGAAGATATTTGGAGAAAAAAAAATCAGTGGATGCATATCAAAAATTCAGATATTGTCTTAAACCTTCAGGATTTATGGCATTATGCTTTTCAAACTTCTGAGGGAACTATTACAAGAAAAGAAGATGAAGTTATAGATCATATCAAAAAATTCTGGGAATAGTTGAACTAACAATTCCTGATTCCTTTTATATTTGTGTGTTATGACTGACAAAGTATCAAGTCTGATGAAATCTTTGTCTAAAGCTTCTCCACAATTGGGTCTTCATGAGGTCTTGCTTCCATGAAGACTCTGTGATGCTGGCTAAGATTCATTAACTCATATAACATCTCTTTCCTCCGTTGAGGCACTTGCAGCACCTCTGTCTTCTTTGCTCACCTATTTTTATAAAACTTGCACAAGTAAAATGATTTCTTTGATCTCAGCTCTCACTGAAACCAGCCTGTAAGCGCCACACGTATCAGTAAGTAGATACCCATTATTCTATAAGCCTCATAAGAAGACAGTTAAAAATCCCACAGAAATTCTTGTAAAGTTGAAACAGGAATGTTTTAATAAACTTTGTTCAGTTCATTAATATAATGATTGCTAAGAGCACATAGATCAGTTAAATGCTATTAATAACATCCTTAATTTAAACAAAATACTAACGATGAGGGGACACCATGCAGCTGTGTTATAAAGAGTACATGTTGCCACTTTAATGTATTAAATTAAATAATAACTTACTTTGTCACACTAAAAACAAGTGCTATCATCAGGTATTTTTTAAACTAGTTAGCTTAATGTACTATTACAATATTCTCTTTTTAATTGTGTTACATTTCTGATGCTGATTCATTTTCTCAAAATGCAGCAGAGACTGCAAGAGAAGAGAAAAAATCTAAATCCAAAGAAAACTAGTTAACTATTTGACATAAGACTGTTCTTTTATTATGCCACAGACTGGCTCATTTTTATTTTTGTCATGGTTTTTTTCCTACTATAAAGGGACCCTGGACTTTGCAAATACTTCTTTGCTACTGAAAAGGAGTTATTGCTATTTATATTATTCATACTATTTGTACTATATTATTCTGCTGTACTCTCTGTGGGGTTTTGCCTCAGTCTTTAACAACATTGGTGGACCTCAGCCTGTTCAGGCCCTTGACTTGGATGACCACAAGTGTGGGAATAGTGACTCTGCATTTGTGGACATGAAATTGTAAGGGATCAGCTGTATTGACTGAATGTTCACAAGTACATGAGGCCTGATGGGATTCATCCCAGTGTTCTAAAGGAACTGGCAGATATTAGGGCAGGATCCTTAACTCTGTCATCTGCCAAGGATCATGGGAGTCTGAGGAGGTCCCTGCTGACTGAATGCTAGTCAATGTTATTCCTGTCTATAAAAAGGCTGTGAGAAAAGATGCAGGAAACTGGACTTAGTTTAACCTCAGTTCTTAGAAAAAAATATAGAGATCATCATACTGGGTGATATTGGAAGGTATTTAAAGAATACCACAATCATCAGGCACAGGCAGTGCAAGTTCACAAGGGGGAAGTCTTGTTTAAACAATTTCATATCCCTCTATGATATGGTCACCCATCTAGGGGATGTAGGGGAGGCAGTGGATGTCATTTTTCTGGATTTTAATAAGGCCTTTTGTACTGTCCCTCACAGCTTCCTTCTAGACAAGCTGCCCAGCTGCGGAATTCACAATTTAGAATGAGCAGTCTCATTGTGCAGTGGGTGAAGAAGTGGCTGAAGAGCTGAGCTCAAAGAGTTGTAGTGAATGAGGCTGCATCTGGCTGGTGGCTGGTCACGAGTGGTGTGCCCCAGGTTCAATTCTAGGGCCAGGTCTGTTCAATATATTCATCAGTGGTCTGGATGCAGGACTTGAATGCACCATTAGCAGGATTACTGATGATACAAAATGGGGAGGTGCTGTTGACTGTCTTGAGAAACAGAAGACATTGACACAGTGATCTAGATAGATTGGGGCTTTGGACAATGAGTGATGGGAGGAAATGTAACATGTCAAAATGCCAAATTCTGCACAAGTACAGAGTAGGGCCAGGCACTAGTACAGACTGGGAGAGGAGTGGTTGGAGAACAGCCCAGCAGAGAGGGATCTGGGGTGCTGGCTGGCAGCAGCTTGGTGTGAGTCAGCCGTCTGCCCAGGAAGCCAGGAGGGTGAACTCCACCCTGGGGTACATCAAACCCAGCACAAACAGCTGCTCAATAGAGATGGCTATCCCACTCTGCTCAGCAGTGGTGGGCCTCACCTTGACTCCTGTGTGCCATTCTGGGCCTCACAATTTAAGAAGGATGTGAAACTCTTTGTATGTGTCCAAAGGAGGACAAAAAAATCTGGAAGGAATGTCCTGTAAGGAGTAACCTAGGACTTTGGGCTTGTCTGGTCTAGAGAAAAGGAGGCTGAGGGATGACCTTATTGCTCTCTGAGGATGGAAAATGGAGAGGGAGGTGCTGACCCCTTCTCTCTGTGATCCAGTGACAGGATATTTGAATGGTTCAAAGTTCCATCAGAGGACTTTAGACTGGACATTCTTTACCAAGAGAGTGATCAAACCCTGCAATGGGTTTCCTAGAGGGGTGATAGATCAGGGTTTCAGTCTATCAGCATACATCAAAAATTGCATTTCAAATAGAAGATGCAGTTTATATTGAAAAGAAATATTTTGTTCTTAATTCTGGAGAAAAATCTGCTTTTAATAAAATGTATGCTCTGAAAGAACTTAAGTAATAATTTTTCATTTAAGGTAAAGGTTCAGCTTCGAATGAAAATGAGCATGAGTTATCATCTAATGTCTGTTCAACAGTTTATTTGAAATCAGTTTGGTTGGGTCAGGTTTTTTTTCCAGTTTCTATCATCCAATGCAATTAAAAAATCATCAGCATCTGTGTGGGTAGTCCCTGTGAAGACATCACCAAACTGAATAAATATAATCTATTGCTAAAAGAACTGATTGACATTTGAGGCATGCTGGCAGGTGTACTGCTATTACCACAGATGTTAATCACAATAAAAAAATTTGATGTCTATTTTATAGCTGCCACATTCTAATAGTTTTATTATGTCACAGTTTTATTGAATATGAAGGAAAATAGCTTGAAAGAAGAATCCTGAGGATATGACCAGCTAAGCACTTCCTATGGCATTAACATATTTTAATGAATTGTATTACCATGAATGTATTATGGCAACTGACCACGTGCATATCACTACTTGCAGCAATACAAAATAAAAAGGATTAATGTTAAATAAGAATGGTCTCTGTTGAAACAATTTATGCTGAACCTCAAGGACCAACGAAAGAAGGTCAGTGTGAAAGGCAGGAGTGAAAACTAAGAGGTAGGAACCAGTGACTTATTTAAATTTGCTAAAATAATTTAAAATACTTGTTTGGACATACATTCAAAAGAAGAAAAAGCACAAACATTAAATTTACATATGACATGAATTTAAATTATCTTCAAATATTGAAATATATATTTCATGTAGTAATTTTGCTCAAATTAACTATTCAGAATGGATAAATGTGTGTGTGGCACATTGTATAACACTTGCATGCTAGGTTTTGCTTTCAAACCTGAAAAAATACATACGTGTAGTTATGCAAAATATTCTTCAGAAAAAGTGATATGAAAAAATGGTCAGATTTTTTAATGAATTTTCAGTAGGATTGGGATAACAGACAGACTTGAGTTATAACTGTTAAAAATCATATTTAAAATTTTTGTAAGAAGGATTTAGTGTCAGATTTATCTATAGTAGTAGTGACAAGATAGGGGCAATAGTTTTAACTATTAAGAGGGTAGATTTAGATCTAATGCAAGGAAGGATTTTTACAGTGAGGCTTGTGAGACACTGGAACAAGTTACTCAGGAAAGTTGTGGATGCCCCAAACCTGGAAATGCTCAAGGCTCTGATCAGCCTGATCTAGGGGAAGATGTCCCTGCCCATGTGCGGGGAGTTGGACTAGACGATGCTTAAAGGTCCCTTCCATCCTAAACCATTCTATGATCCTTTGACGTCATGCTCAGCAATTAAAGTTTAGGGAACAGACAAGGAAGGAAGGGAAGTCTGTGGTTATGGAGTTTATCTCCCAAAGTAATGATTATCTGTGCTGCTTTCCAGGAAGCAGCTAAACATCTGCCTGCTGATGAGAAGTAGTGAATAAATTCTGTATTCTGCTTTGCTTGCATGCTCAGCGTTGCTTCACTCGTTAAAGTGTCTCTCACGCTCTCTTCTGATTCTCTCCCCCACCCCACTGTGAGGGCAGTCAGTGAGTCGCTGCCTGGGGTCAGCCCGTCCCAAATAGCAAAGTATGTTAAGTAATTGGATGACAGAATTGGCAACAGAGTTAGAGATAGGAAAAGCAAAACAAACTTTATTAGTACTACTACTACCCAAAAGATACATCTATCTTTACCTGCTAACTGATAAAAATTTTCTTGCAAAGTATCACCCCACTTACACAGAGCCTGGGACACATACACTCTTAATTAATGTGCTGGTTCCCTGTGCAACGAATTACGAAACAGTTACTGCCTCAAAAAAGAACTTGTGTTGGGGTACAGCCTCTCAATACAAAAAGCATCAATTTGACTCTTGTTCCCCATAACACCCTTAGTATTTTTTTAGGTAAATTATGAGGATCTCCTTTCACTTTTCCAATTCTTCCCTCACAAGTGTGAAACAGAGTGGTTATTTTGAGACAGCTGTTGGATTTTTGTGCACTTCACAAATACCAGCTAAGGATAGGTGGGACAGTCTGATTAATTCTCCTTTCTGTCTTCCTTGGGTAGGATACTGGTTAGAGAAAATAATTCTTAAATCTAATCTCTGACAGGAAATGGTAAATAAAGATGCTGACACACATGCCTTACATTCTGATGTGGAGTCTGGTTTGCATCTTTTTTTATCAATGTTAGGACAATGGCATATTATTTTTGGGCATGGAACAAGCTTTTAACCCATGATTGAAAAAAAAAAAAGCATTGACATGTACTGGTAGAGAAAAAAATGTATCTTTTCTATTAGATATGGTCCTCAAGAGATAAGGAAAAAGATTTGTATAGGTGATGAAGTGTGATAATATGAAAGGCTGCACGACAGTTGCTTAAGAAACAAGAGCAACAAAGGGATAAACTACTGCAGGCATCACCAGAGCTGGAATGACATTGTACTGTGTACTATGTTTCCATAGCAACTAGCCATAGGAAGATGAATGTCTCATATTCACTGTGCTCTGCAGTACATGTCTGTAAATCAAACTTGCATAGAAGAGCATAAGATTTCTTCCATGGGGTGGCTCTGAAAAACAGCTTATTTTCTCATTACTAGATAATTACATGAAAGAAAAATGAGACAATTAGGTCATTTTTTTGTATGGAAAGTACCAATACATACAAAAGTACTAATATACCTCTACTGTGAGATACTATCAATCTAAAGGCACAGTAGCACAAAAACCCAACCATGAATGCCTTCTTTTCTTCCTTAAGATCTGAGTTATGCTTGCTAGCTTTAAAAACTGTATAGGAATTTTCTGTCCACTTTTGGTTTGTGAGACATTTTTCATCATTTATAGGTTCATCCACATTTACACGTGGTTGGTTTTCAGCTTACTTCTGTTTTTATTCCCATTATCATGCTCTGAGGCTTTAACATACAAATAAACTGTTTTTCTGAGCAAATGTTACAGCTAGGACAAATATTTTTTCAGCATATATAATTAATAATACTATATAATTCAAATATGACATTCACATTCATTAAAAAGAGGAACAGTGCTTAAAGTAGTTTTTTAAGAATTTGAATCCTACCTTAAATGACAACATGTTCACTTACAGATGGCCATTTATCACAAATAATTGTTGCAAAGGAACTTGACCCACTTCATATACTTGTAGCTACATGGAAATCAGTAGCAATAGTATAAAGCAATTCTTCTTCTTCTAATGGGTGTCTTACCCATTACAGAGAACCCACCATAGAAGAACATACCATTTACCTTGGCAGCCACTTCTGCAACTCCTGTGTCCAGAACGCTGAGTTTCTATGGTACAATGGCATTCTAATCAGGTGCACATCAGGTGTATAATAAACCCTTGATCATTTTGTTGAATATGACTGTGATATTAGATCAGAAACAAATGTTACTCCACTGTTCAGGCAAGATTACAGTCAGTTAATACAATCAAATATAAACTGAAAACCTGCCCATATTCTCCAAAGCAGAACTCAGCAACAGCTCAGTGTAGTATATTACTGACATTTGTAAGAAAACAACCCCTGAGGAGAAAGAACATCTACATGAAATATTATTTTATCAGAATGAGATGAGATTAGATATGGTCCTCAAGAGATTTCAGTAAATTCAGTACAGCCACTCCAAGTAACAGACCACAAACTCTGCAGTGAGTTTGCAGGGACTGAGGATTTCAGGCTTTGTCTGAACTTGTTTGACCTGCCCTGGAAATTCTACTTGCTTTATCTGTTACAACAGATAAAGCCTGTACTAAAGCCTTACTGAACAACAACTGTTCTTTCAAGGACCAGGTGGCTATGTCTAATTTGTTCTTAACTTTATACAGGATAAACATAGCTTTACACAGATAGTAGTAACAAGAATTTCTTCTATGTAAAATTATATATTTATGTAGAGAAATATAGGCCTGGCATGACACAGATGTAAAGACATGCCATATGGAATAGTAAAAGCATGGGATGCTAAAATGCAGGGCACAGGCTAACACTGAAAGACCAAGACTAAAAACTCACTTATGGTTAGTTAAAGACATGCAGACACAGGAACTGGACAAAAATATTTTTATAGGTGACAGCAAAGAATAAATATCTGAAATATGCAGTTTGTGCCATATATTGAAAATTAGAATGCAACACAGGCTTGCAGACCTCAGAAGAAAGAAGAAGGTATAAACTGGGTGGGCAGACATATTTAAATAACCCAAAGTAGATGCTAGAAAACATGAATATTACACTCCTTCTGGTGAAGAAGTCAGGATAATGGCAATTCACTCTACCATGCCTGCCTTGAACCTCACCTTGAGGACTGAAAGGAACAGTGGAAGGTTGAGAGTAACCACAGAGAAAGGGATAGGTAGTAGGAGGTGCATAACAATTGCTTTGAGACATTTTACTGAGTAGTATTTTTTCTTCTTGTTTCTTTTTTTTCAATTATTAAATCTGTACTAAAAATAATTCGTTAATTAGACTGCTAAGATTTTAGTATATAGTAAAAGATAAATACTAGCTTTAAGTCTCCTTTGCAGCCAAATAAAGATTTTGAGCATAAAAGCTCTTAACAGGTAGGTTAGAAGAATAATCCAGAATAATCCATTATTCTTTCTTGCTACGTTATATTGAACATTTAAAGATTTTTTTTTATATTAATAATGCATATATATGAATGATAAAGAAAAAGATTCAATTTTCAAGCTGCAAGTTTGTTAAAATTAGTTCAACATGCATATATGCCCTCATTATGAGCATTTTGCATACCTACAAATCAACTCTACTTTCTCTGAAAGCTAAATGACTCTAGTGGGGCCCTTCACTCTTCATGCAAATCAATTTCTGGTATTATTCCTTCCTTGTGTTCTGCATAGCTTGAATACACTTGTTTTCAATTTTACATCTCAGAATATGTTGAGAATTACATTCCATAGCATAAAAATCCCTGCTCTGTATGGTAAGTATCATGAATGTGCCTTAAACTCTTTTCCTCCCTCCCTTCCATTCCTGCCTTTGTGACACTAAGCAAAGACTTCACTTATTCTGCAACATTTTACTTAAAGCATAAGAAAATAGCATGCAACAATGCATTCCAAATTAAAGGAATCACTTTGAAGACAGCATTTCCACCAAAGAGAAAATTTTATAAATAAACATAAAAAACCCTTTTTATTTAACACTATCACAGAGCTCTGAATATACAAATTAAACTTATCCCCCTTGTCTCAATATTTACCCATGCTTTACTTTAGACTTGGAATGCTTTTTTATGTTGAATTTCTCTGTCTCCATCACTGACTGTACTATGAGGAACATCACAGCGCTCATAGTATACAAACTGCATTTATTCCAGATGAAATTTAACTGAAGGATATGCTCCTGCCATGCACCCAAAGGACTCCACCTCTAGGGATCATTTTGTCTGTTGACCAGACTAGAATTGGGCCAAGTAACCCCAATACAGATATTGGGTCCCCATCAAAAACTTCCTGCTCTCCAGATGTGATCCCTTTGTGCTGTATTAATTGGTAATACACAGATAATTTTAGAACACACATTTGGTCAGTCATCACATTTAAAAACTCTAAAGATTATCTAAGTATTGTACATTATTTCACATAACTTAAAAGAAACATTTTAAAATTATGTTCAGTCCCAAAATTTAATTTTGATCTCTGCAGTCAAAAGAGGGAAGGACAAGAAATGTATCTACAAATACCAAAATATATATATGCTTCATTTGTTACAACAATCTATTGTATTATAGATTCTGTGTCACAAATACATGAAACTTCTCACAAATATCTATGACCAAAATATTTCTTATGGCTTTCTTTTCATACAGTCCTAATCCAATTGTACAGATCACTTTAGGGCAAAAGTCTTAGCTCTGTTTCCCTAAATAAAGCTCAACATCCATACTTCTGAGCCAATCTCACCTTGCAAGAAATCTCACCACTACCACCTTGGAATATGCACTCCTGTTTAACTAAGTTTTTTCGAGTCAGCTCTTGAACACTGACTTCCTGATTAGAGGAGAGAAATGTAAAAGCAAATAGTTTAAACTTCTTAAGAAACAGTACAGGCAACAAATTACCTTCCGTACCTGTTATTTTCTATTTATTATTTTTAAAATACTATTTATAAAATTTATAATAATTATTACATTAATTTGTGTGTAATCTTTATTAATAAAGGCACTGAAATAGTAATGGGGTGCTGAAGCTTTTATCTTCAGCTGCATGATAGAATCTAATAATTTCAATTAACTGAAACAACAAAAAGACTGCTATCCAGGAATATGGATCAATTTGTTAATCTTACCTGGTGGCTTCAAATATGATTTTTTCAGATAACTTAGGAAAAACGGAATTGAAAGCTTTCTTGAAGTCTTCAAAAGGCAAAAATCCTCTATCTTTTAGATCAGGAATAGGCAAGAGAAAAATAATGTAAATTAGGGTGGTTTTTAAAACTGCTTAATACAATGTTTGCATGTTAGCTAACCAATTCCCAGTTTTAAAATGATGGTACACTCTAAGTTACCGCATTAGCAAAATGTTTTGGAAAGGCAACTATATAAAGATGAACAATCTAAAACAGATTTTATACTGACTATCCCCTTTTACCAGTATGAACTCTGTTCGAAAGTAATGTGCCAACATCTACAACTCTTATTTATGTTTTCATTTTAAACATAGACATTTTGAAAAACTGAACAAACGGATTGAAAATTTCAAATTTGCAAAGCTTTGAAAATACAGACTATAAGATATTTAAAATTACTTTTCAAATCTACCATTTTCATTGACAACTTAGATATTTTGAACATTGTGTTTCAAACTTCTTTTCACAAATGTTACAATCCACTTATTCAAATTATTAGTTCAGTTTAATCCTGCTGAATGCATTATATCAGAGCAATATTGGCTGATCAATCACTTAGGTTATGAATTTACTTCCACACTCATCTGGAGAATAAAGCATCTCAAACAAGGCTACTGTAGACCGTGTGCAGCAGATAGCAAGGCAAACAAAAGCACAGTGCTTGAAACAGTTAAGTCCTTTGAAATAACCCACTAAAAATAACACTTGAAAAGCTACTTTTAGTTCATGGCAAAAAGCTGAATGCATGCTTATCAGATCATCCAACATCTGATCTGCCATATGTTTCACTTTCCCTCTTTTCAAGGACCATAGTCCTGTCTGAGATCAGGAAAAAAAAGGCAGAGGTTCTGAAAATCCATCAGCTCAGAGGTTTCTGATAAAGTTTTCCTTTTTTCAGTTTGGTGATGGGACATCCTCTGCTGTTGAACAGGAATGAGAAAGACTCTCCACATCTATTTCCCAACGAGAATGAGGAAAAAACCCCTTGCTCCTTTGGTTTACCTTCCTTGATCTGTTATGAGAAGTAAAAAAAAAATCTATAGCTGCAACCAAGGGAATTGGTAAAACCTCTGGCATAAGTGAGTGGGGAAATATGAGTCATAGAGACATAATAAGGCAGTAACAGCAAATAGGAGAGGTGAATGGCCAGAGATTTCCTTCCTGCTACCACAGAGTTATAGTCAAGAACGCCGCAGTCCACCGAGCCCGACTTTATTCACAGTCACATCAACACCATCTTTATTAGTCTAGTACTGCTTGATTTAACTTTGCTGCATCCAGGACATCTCATCTTTTTATTTCCTTCAGGTGTTCTATTGTGCTTAATTACTTCAGAATTAAATTAATATTTCAAATATTAAGAAGAAAAAATCCTTATGTTGCATATCAAGAGCTGTAAATATTTACTTATTTCATTATGGTACAACTGTGCAATCTTCCTCGTGCTCATAAAATTTAACAAACTTTTCAAATAATGGGCCTAGAAAAAGGTAAAATTAAATAAATCTCCCTGCTAAAAAAAAAAAAAGAGCCAGTTCAATTTTCCTCCTTAAAAATATGTACAACTAAGGTCTACTGATTATGAATAGTTTTAATTATATAAATAAAAATAAAACTGCAATAATAACCTTCAAAGTTAGAGAATAATCATGAAAACATTTCAATATAATTAAATTTTTCTCACATATTTTCTATACTTGAATATAATACTTCTGTTTGCCTCTACCTTTTTCTTGTTACCTGCCATCTCATGTTTCTTCACACTGGAGAGAAACCTGGACTTTTCTAAGTCATTTGCATGCCATGGATAAAGATCCGTGCTGCATAAACAATCTATCTGGCATCATTCCCAGAAGCCAAGTCTGAAATAATGTATAACCCCAGCTACAGATTCCTGTGAAACCCATAATAAAAGTGAGTGCTAAACTGAATTGGTTATTCCTTCTGTATGCTGTATACAAGTCCTGTACATTTATCTTTACTTTTCTAATGAACAGAAAATTAAAGAAATTAAAATATAAATCTAGTTTGTAAGCTCTGAATTGACCATGTATTCTAAAATCAAAGTAAAACATAAAAACTAACACAAAAATCTGACCCCCAAAAGTTAAGCCCTCTCCGTAAAACATGCAAAAATCCTGATACAAAAATTCAGCAGATGCATCTTTTTTTGGAAAAGGGATCCCACTTCAGCTCAATATGTAAACACACATTAATACCCTTCTCTCATAATTTCTGATATATTACTTATATTCATTTTAAACAAGTTTGTTTTCTTGAGAAGATGACTGTATCCTACAGGAATTTTTCCTTTATCTAGTAACATAACAAAAGCTCTGCACTTCTTTTTCTTTTGATTCATTCATATTCTCGTCTTTCTGCAGTGGTTCAAAAGCAGAACTCCTTCAGCTCCACCTGCTGTCTCAACTTAAATCTGTGTATTAGTGTAGAGATTTCCAGTGCCTTTTTGCTTACTTCCTCTTAGAAAATCATATATTAAGAACTATTATCATCTCAGTTTCCAGGATTACACTGTCTTGCTGCTTTCAACTGCTAGGTTCTGTACATGCACCATTTCTATAATAACAGAGGTTGCCCAAACATGCTGAACTTGCCTGTATGAGCAGCTTTCCATTCAATTGGATAACTATGGAAGTGAAATTATAAAAAAGCAGTATAAGCTTTCTATCCATTTATTCCTTCCCTTTCATAGTAACATAAGAGCCCAGAAAATTACAGTATACAATTTTCCTTTTATAGAATGACTCCTATAATAGAGTCCCTCCTATTCATTGATTTGGAGAGCTGCCGATTCATATGCTACTAGAACAGGCTGCAGAGCTATGTCAACACACAAAAAGGACATCTTAAAAATTAGAAAAGCCATTAGGTATTAACAAATCCATGATCTATCTTTTTATCTTTGTTCACTATTTCTGATTCAGACATTCATGTGCTTTTTCTCTTGGAAAAAAAACCCCAAACCAAACAATCTTTATATTGTATTTGTTGCCTAAATTATAGATTTACAGGAAAGGGTGTGGCTTAATGAGCATGTATTCTAGCATTGTAAACAGAATCAGCTTCCATAATGCCTTTCAAACATATTAGTACAAATACCTGTGGAGCCATGTGGCAAAAGGGGAGACAGAATTTAGCAAAAAAGCAACCTCAGTTTTTTGCAACTTCATTTTTTATATGAATAATTTATCCAATAACACTTGCCACAACAGAAGTTTGAGGGTAAATTGGTAATGTCAAGGACAACAAAACCCAAGCAAGACTATATAAATGAGAAGCTTATTTATTGAATTATGGTGTAGGACTCCAGTATTTTCCCAAGTTAATAGTGTATCATTATCAAAAAATTCATAGAAATTTTTATCACTCACCAGCTTGCACACTGAAAGTTACTAAATACTTTTCTCTGTCATTAATCAATATAATGATGCTATTAAGAAATGCCACTTTGAGTGGCAAGAATAAGTTCAAGCTAAATGTAACACAGAAGCACCTAAAATATTCCAAAACTGTATGAAATCTCTTTAATAGCCATGGTCAGCTCATTTACAGAATCAAAGATCAAAATCATGGCACCATTTTGGTTGGAAAAGACCCTTAAGATCTTTTAGACCAACTGTTAACTCAGCACTGCCTTGTTCACCACCAAACCATGTCCCTAAGTACTGCATGTACATGTGTTAAATACCTCCAGAACCTCCACCACTTCCCCAGGCAGCCTGCCCAATGCCTCACAGACCTTTCGGTGAAGGAATTCTGCCTAATATCCAGTCTAAACCTCCTCTGGTGCAACTTGAGGCCATTTCCTCTTGGACATTTTCTGATTGTTGGGAGAAGAGACTGACCCCCACCTGGCTACAACCACCTGAAAGGAGGTTGTAGCCAGGTGGAGAATGATAAGGTCCCTCCTGAGCTCTCTTTTCTCAAGGCTAAACAACTCAAGATCCCTCAGACATTCCTCCTATGACTGACTCTCCTGACTCCTCACTAGCTTTGTGATTAGGACATATTATACAACAGTAGCAACTATGGCATTTAAGTAAGAAAATATTTTATTCTAATTAAAATAAAACCACCTTTTTATGCAAAAAAGAAGCATATATGTAGTCCTAATAGAGTTCTAATCAATATCAAAATCTCAAACTCAGTATGTTTAAACAAAGATGCTTAACTTTATAGAAATTTGAGTTCTTTATACACAAAGGAACTGTAATATTCAAATCTAACTTCTGGAGCATCAGCACCCACATCTGTTATTTCCTCTAAACAATGAAAGACATTTCTGGTTTAATATTCAGATTGGAAATCAAATTTACTGAAGACCAGCTGGATCAAAATTAATTTGGTAAATCTGTCTAAAATAAAACTTCAATAAAAATATAGAAAAAATTAAGAGGAAATGCAAAAAATATTTGCATAATTTATGCTTCTACAGCTTTTCTGGAACCCATCTTATTTTATCTACTATATATTTCCTTTAATGTCTTTCAGCAGGTTCTTACCTTACAACTTTTCCTGGGAGTCCTGCCTAGAAAGCTTTGATAAGATGTGCCAGGAGAGCAGCTGGAAGCAGCCTTGAGCTCAGACTGCCCTCCTCTACCCTGGATGTCAGGGTTCTGCTGCTGGCATCTTGTTCAGCCAGCAGCTGTTGGCCTGCTGGTGTCCTCCTGTGGAGGTACAGTGTTGGGCCAAGGAAAACACTGAACATTGGGGGCCTGGCCTCCCAGGAACACTGCAGAGAGGGCTTTTAGTTAGGTCTAAATGTAACAGTACCAGGAAGGAAACTTCAGCTTGGGAAATTATGTATGTTAATGACTACAATTCCTGCAGTCCCCTTTTTATTTGGAAGATTAAATGCTAGCAGCTAGTTAGCTGAATGGTTGCTGATATAAGAGCATTTTAGATGACTTCAAATAATTTTGGGGAAAAGAGGATAACTGATCCAAACTATCAGAGAATGAAAAAATAAAAGTCACATAGACATGATTCCTACAACGTTGCTAGCTCCCAGAAATGTCAGTATTTATATGCAGATATACACACAGTATCAGTTCAACAATGAGTTTAATCTCTGGGTTACATTTTTTCCCAGTTATTTGCCTCAGAAGGTTTAATTTTAAACATTAAAATTACATAAAGTTCAAAATTTCTATTAGTAACCACACTAAAATAATATTTTTCTCACAATATAGAATTGTTTTAACAATAATTAGAAAAATCAAGCAGAGTAGGAATATGATTCAAATTCTTAGAGCTCAGCTTTTCCAAGGAAGAGTTCATTCATGACATCTAGTGGGTAAAGTTAGTATTACTTTTAACTTATAGAACAAATGCAAACATGACCAAAAAAAATGCAACAATTTACTAAAAATTCAGCTGCTTGACTGCAGTTGATGATGCTAAGCAATTGCCATTTCTACTGAAAGTACTATGTTAGTATGTAGTGCAGCTGAAAAACAGTTTCACCTTAAGAAGTAATGAATGCATACTATTCCCCATGTCTTGCAAAAGCAATTGAAAGAATTCTCCTTGCCAGGGCCGTTCTTAATCATTTCCAAAAAATTAGAAGGGCTATTCCTATAGCCTAGGATTTTGTGAATTTTGACAACAAAGCAACATGCACAATAACATGCTCAAGAACTGGATCCTAACAATCAGCTTTTAGGATTGCAACATCTGCATTTGGTTCCCCTCTGGTGCACAGAGAAAGCTGTGTTTCTCAGGACCAGATTAAAAACCACACATGTTGAAAGGAACACACTCAGGACCTAGTCATCAGAAAAGCAAAACGTGTGGCTGCACAACAAACCTTACCTAATGCAGGCTAGCAGAAGCCACCAAAAAAAAAAAAAAAAAAAAAAAAAAAAAAGTATCTGCCTCCCCAGGGACCTTTTAGGGATCTTCACAACGAGCAGTAACTGGGTAAAGGGCAACAGTTGCTGGAATTGGGCCCACTTAAGGAGCTAGCAAAACCACTAGATGACAGAATCAGCCCTAGAACAAAGGTTTCCTAATTAATTTTTGTGCAGCTGCACAGACCAAATGGTCACAGTAGTGCCTAAAGCCACAGCAGGTGTGACTTGGCACCTTTTCAGGAATAACTGAACCTGCATCTCCTGTTTCCAGGAGTCCTCTACTTGTATTCTCTTTCCAAGGAGATGCCATCAGTGACTCATGCATAGAACCTGCTCTTGTTTAATAGCCTTAAGCATGTTTTGAGTACTCCTGCTGGAAGAAACATCCAGGGAATTTGACAGAACACTTAATTTTTATATGGTAAAACTAGCTAGGAGAAGATAGATAAGGAAGAAGCTGAGCATTTTGAGATTCATAATTCAGCAGTTAGGACTCATGTTAGAAGCCTTAAGCATTTTTAGATCTAGCCACAGTTCATTGAGAAAATGTTTACCCACAGCTGAAATGCATCAGAAATTGCTACTTTCATAGTTTACTAAAATATATATTTTTGTGGGTTTTACTCTAAATTATCATAGGCACAATTTTGTTTACGACCTTGTCAAGACAGTCTTTCTAAAATAATTTAAAATAACATTAACTAGTTGCAAGTGGTCATTAGGGAAGAAGATTCCTCAAGCTGCAGAAGAAAGATTATTAAGCCTTTCTATACTTTACATATATAATACACTTTATAGTAGATTGGGCTCATTTATTGACATGGCATCAAAAAGACTCACAGACACACTGTGTGTATTCTGAAATCTTTTGGTTCTTCATACTCTTTTTAATTCAGTTGTACTTACTTGAATAAAAATATGACTTCTAAAACTACATCAAGCCATACAAGATATCCTGTATTTTCCTGTAAGTATGGAAACACATTATTTCTCTCAATCTTTCTTTTCTTAAGATTTCGGTACAGCTGTAGATTTTCATTTGAGAAGTCATGGCTAAAAATGTCTAATGATTACTTGAAACTAAAACCAGATATATTTTTGAGAATACATGCTCATTATTGGGACATGTAGCAGTTTCACATTTACTGAAACCACTGAATAAAGAACTGAATGTGCCACTAATAAAAACCAATAACAAGCTCAGTAAGTAATTTACTTTATATGTCTTGTACACATATGAAATACAATACAACCTTCTACTCATCACAGTTTTCAACAGAAAAGCCAGGGGTTTGATTATTTTCTTTTGGAATAAATATGGGCAAATTAGAAAATTACTTTTAGGATTTGTTGGTATTTCAGCTTACCACACCTACAGCAATCCACTCCAATTAGTGTAGACCAGTGTTCTCAACAGTGTGACATCTATAAGCTGGATCTTCAGAACATAAAAAAGTATATACCTTTGAGGGTTTCTACCAAAAAAGACATTACTTGACCAACTGTAGAGTCTTCTCTGCTTAAACAGCCTTTGCTATCTTCATTGCACACTTCAAAATCCTGCAGAAATAAAGTGATTTGCATTAAAACCAATGAACCTAACCTAGAATTTTTTATTTTGCTCAACTGTTACAGGAAAAACAAAAGAAACACTCATTGAATCACCTGTATTCATCTACTCTGTTCCAGTAAAATTGAAAATGGACGAGTCCATTTAGTTTGGGACTTTTAGGTCAAAATAAAATTTTTCATACTGCTTCATTTCATGTGCTTACAATGAAAAAGCTTTTTGCAAACTTAGAATTCATAGTACAGACTTCTGGGAAACAAATCACATGAAATTGATTTTTACCAGACCCTACATTTTTTTTTGAAAAATGCTAGATAGTTTTAATTCTCATTAAGCCACTATACGGACAGGAACTATGAGAAGAGAGCACAATGGAAGTGTAGTCAGAAGCCATCAAATTTTCTGAGGTACTCGTAGAAAACAAAAAAGCATTTCCAGAGCCGGTACTTAGAGGAGAGACTACACACTTAACATAGGAAACCATCCAGTGCTCCTGAGAGCTTTTCCCACAGAACACCGTCAGCAAGGGTTGATAATACAGCATCGTATCTTACATTAGCGAAGGGATTATCCACAGAGCATTCCAGGGAAAACTGTTATACACAACTCTGCGGACAAGCACTGAGAAAATGACACAAATCAGCTGAATTTTCAGGAAAGCTTTTCTAAGAGTAGCCTGCCGTTTTCATCGCGTGTTGGTACTTCCAGAATTTGTTAACAGCAGCCACAAGTTTACAATAAATTAGAGTAACAAGAACCGAGAGCTGAGTTCACCGCAGCAGCTTTGATGCGGGCCGCGCTCCTCCTTTGATTAATTTCACACCTGCTTTGCTCCTCTCCTTCCCGAAGTCCTCCCGCAGTTATCTCATTAGCGGGGCACTTCACACACACCAATTAACACCGCGCCGAACAAACCATTATGCAAATTCCGCACCTGCCCGTAACTAATATTAAGGTCCAATGAAGGCTCGTTAGAATAACTCAGCTCACTGAGACGCGCCCACTCTGGCGGTGCAGCCCCAGAGCCGCCCCCGGAGCCGCCTGGCCACCTCACGGCGGCCGCGCGCCACCGCCTCAGGGGCGGGGCCGCGCCGGAGAGGGCGGGCCCGGGCCTGGGCCCGGGCCTGCTCTCGCTCCGCATCGCGGACGCTGCCGGGCGGGCGGCGGGGCGGTGAGCGAGTGGATGTGAGCGCTGGCGGCGGGCCCCGTGGGCAGCAGGCCCAAGCGGCTGTCGGGGCTCTTTGGTGTTGTGGCCCCCGCGGCGCCTCCCCCGGCTGCGGGCGCTGCCTTCTCTTGGGGCGATGGCGGGAGCCGCGGTCCCGGCCGCCCGGCCCTCGGCGCGGTAGGGGTGGTGGCGGCCGGGTTCTGCCGCCGGGGTTTAGGGGAGGCACGGCTGAGAGGCTCGCCGGGGGCACGGGGGGACGGAGGAGGGCCGTGGGCACGGGGTGTTCCCGCGGGGGCTGCCAGAAAGCGCCTCCCCGGCTGGGCCCCGTGCTCCTTGAATCCGCTCAGCAGAGCGCGCTGGATCGGGTCAATATCTGTGTCGTGCAAATCACGCATCTGATTTCTAGAATGCTTTCCCAGAGGCATTGGGGCCCCAATAAAAAATACAGGCCCCTATCATAGCCTGTTTTCCATGTGCAGGTTTTCACATTTGCTGCTTCCCATTTGATGGTTGCCCCCATTGCACGTGTTTCTTTGTTTCCCGGGCACAGAAACAAGCCTAGTACCGTCTGAAATTTCCCGGAGCTTCTGCCAAATACCAAAGCACAATTCTTTAATAATGAAAAAATGGGAGCTAGGAAGGGAGACAGACTTGATCATAACAAAAACGTACCATTTTTGTTTGGTGTTTTTCCATTCCTAGGAACATGCTTCAGGAGGGCGCACACGGTAAATGGACAGTATCTAGCAGTGATGAAAGTGCCGAGGAAAATTCGGACAGTGAAAAACCATGTACGTCTTCACTATCGGATGCTGCATGTGGTAGAACTAGTGGACCACAGTATCCATGCTCTGAAGCTAGGAAAGCTGCTCACAAGAGAAAAGCTTCCCCCGTGAAGTTCACTGATAAAAGTCTTTCTACAGAAGCACCTCCAGCAGTAAAACAGAGACCA
This sequence comes from Serinus canaria, assembly GCF_022539315.1. Lineage (NCBI taxonomy): Eukaryota > Metazoa > Chordata > Aves > Passeriformes > Fringillidae > Serinus > Serinus canaria. Next base: position 45,278,588 of record NC_066319.1, read on the forward strand.
AGCCAAGAAGGCTCAGGTTGGTGTCTTTCTAGTAGTGATGAAGAGTCTGAAGATCAGCAAAAGCATGTCCACAAAGAAACAGTGAAAGAAGAAAAACACGATGTGTCCAAAGAGCATCCTTTGAATCTTTGCAAAGATGACAAACTCTCAGAGAATCTGAAAGAAGAGGAGTATAATCTAACACCCAGTGAAGCCCAAGATACCTGGGATTTGGTGACTGGAGGCAATCCTTTCAGGTTTTTTCTCACAAAAGTCAGTGGAATTGAACAGAACTATAATTCTGGAGCCCTGCACATAAAAGGTGAACAAGTGTTTTCTACTATAAGAGGGCTTTTGGGAGAAAGCAAGGGAATGCTTATTTTTAGTTTGTGGGTATTTTTAAATACAGGTATTTCTTGGTGTTGCTGAGGTTTCATATTCTAAATGTGCAGGTTTGTAGAAATTGGTTCTGTTATCTGGACCTTTCTCTTTTAGAAGTATAGTGTATGAAACATTATCTGCTGGTACTTTGTTGTGACTAGAGTTAGGCTGCAGAAACCTAATGTGTATTTAGCAAAGGTAAGCAAGTCATGCTGCTTCTTACTGCTGCTTTCCCTGTGAGCTAGTCTGGGACAAACCACCTGTGGCACTTAAAGGGGTGCTTTTCTTGGGTGCATAACTCTCTGAGTATTTGTTTGCACTTGCCTTTGTGCTGCTGAGTTGTTTGGACCTAGTAATTCACTATTACTAGATGAAGTACTTCTGAAGTTCTGTGTCTACATCTGTTTAAATTCAGCTGGGAGAGAGCTGTCCATCAGTCAAGATGGAGTGGAGTCTTTAATGTGCCTCAGGAATGCTGTTGTCTTTTGATGTAAGGGGGAAGAGCTTTTGCAGCTGTAAACATCCCTATAGTTAGAAATAAAATCTTATACATCACAAAACAGAATCAGAAATAAGTATTAATAAGAGAATTGTGTACAGTTTCCTATGTTAATGTGATTGTACTATGGATGCACATATCCCACAATCAGTCTGCAGCAGATAAATAAGCATTAGCTATGCCCTTATTGCTGCTGCTCTGCCACAGTTCTTCAAGCCCACTTGATAGCGGAGAGAGTAATTTAATGTCCCTTTCTCAATATGCTGTTGGACTTTTTCCTAATCAGCTTTTAAAACTTGTTTTCTGTTTTGAGAAGATTATTCATTTTTGTAAGCATATGATCCTAAATAATTCGCAGGAGAGTCAATTACCTGAAATACTTGGAACAGTAAACTTGTGAATGCTTCTGTTACACCAGGTCTATGAACAATCTGGCCCTTGTGCTGTGGTAGTTATCAAGCTGTTCAAGATGCAAAATGTTTACTTGAAGTGTTTTATTTATTTATGCTTTAATATTTTTAATAGATATTTTGTCTCCTCTTTTTGGAACTCTCATATCTTCTGCCCAGGTGAGTTTCCTGTTTGCCAGACTGATTTCTCTTGCTTGTTTCACTTCACTAATCTTAAACTTGATAATCCATGCTTGTGCCATGTAGCTGATATTAAATGTCGTCAACTGTTGAACAATTTATTGAAATATAAACACCATCCTGTGTTCTGCTGCAGAAGTCAGGCAATTATAAGACTACTTTCTCCTGTTTTTGAGGAAAGTGAAACTGAGAAATGTGTATTTATGTTCATATAAATGAGGTTTTTTGCAATCTAGGAATATCTTTGTTATTGCCTAACAAATAACTTTATTGATAGAAGTTTTGCTATCATTCATTATATAAACAAGTGGCAAAGAGATGATCCTTGAACCTAAGCTTTTACATGATGTGCATGTGATTCTTTTTCTTCTGGATAGTAAATTTTATGAGTACTAATGCACACTTTTGAGAAACTTAAATTCATTCTTGAATTGTTAAAGAAGAATGAAAGAAAGGATATAAAAGTCAAAAATGCACCTGTTTTTAGAATATGCTATATATGAGGCAAGTAGTGATGTGGGATGAACATAAAAACCTTTTTTGCTGTAGTTCATTGCTATGGCTGCTTTTTTCTTTTTAATGAGTCTGTTTTCTTTTTCTTACATACAAGTTTAACTACTGTATAGATGTGGGATGGCTTGTAAGACAGTACCCGCAGGAATTCAGGTATGTTTATTTTATAAAGGTGAAATGATGGCATTTCCAGATCATTTCTGTTCATACAAGGTTATAAGTGAATGATAAACACTTCTTTGCAGTGCAGATAATTGCTACCAATTTGATATGCACAGACTTAGTTTTCTTTCTTCTCTTATTCCACAACTGTAGTTCTCTGATTTCTTGACTCTTTTCTAGACTGGAAAATAGTCAGAGTTCAGGATAGCTGGTTTCTGATTGTAATTAGTTAACCCTGAGGAGGTCCCACTGTGGGCCTCAGTGAGATGGCAGTAGATGACCTGTAAAGATTGAACAAGAAGCTTTTTGCCATAGAGTTCACTGAGCCAAGAGCCAGATAGTACAAGAGAAAGGAGAGAATGTAGGAAGGGCATAAGAAAACTGTGTGGAAAGGATCAGGATGATTTCATGGATATGATATAGTAAGTTGATGGGTATTGTCATAGAAACAGTTCTTGTTTCCTTGAAATTCCTTTCTGATAATTGCAAACTCCTGCAGATGAAGTGAGCACATAATGTGCTTTTTTTTCCCCCTTTTGCTGGAAGTCCAGTAGAACCAGAGTTCACAGAATCAGAGTAGGTAAGGTTGGAAGGGACCACATTGGGTTGAGCAGCACAACATTCCTTATGGGATCCTCCACTACATGTGTCAGAAAGCTGTCATCAGCGCTTTCAAGGAACTTACTGTACTGTTTATGCTTTGCTGTGTTGCTTCTCCAGCACACATCAGGGTAGTTAATCCCCCACAAGAACCTGGGTCTGAGGCTGCTTGTGCTGCTGCTGTAGAAGGCCTCATCCACTTAGCCCTGCTGATCAGATGGCAGGCAGCAAACACCAACAACAGTGTCACTCTTAACTCGTCTGCTTTTTTATCCTAACATCCCTAACATCTTGATTAGTATGTTCCTAGTGTTGCCTCATGTAGAGGGCAACTCCACTACTGCACGTACCTGTCTTTCCTAAACAGCATGTAGCCCTTCATGACAATATTCCAGTTGTGTGAGCTATCCCACCATGTCTCTGTAATTGCAATCAGATCAAAGCCCTGTGACTGCACACAGCTCTCCAGTTCCTCCTGTTTATTCCCTGTACTAAGGTATGCAGGTGCTTTTTAGAAGTATATGAGTGTGCCAGTGTCCCAGTGGGGGTGCAAAGGGATGCCCCATAGTCCTGTCTTGTAGTTATGTATTTAACTGCTTGTACTCTGTGCAGTTATCTCCATCCTGTCTCATCATTCCCTGTAATGGGCAGGAGAGAAGAGAATACAACTTGTGCTCCAGTTGTCTTGACCAGTTGTTCCAAGGCCCTGAGGTCCTTCTTGCTTGTCTTGTTGAGACTTTGTTGGTACTTACTTGAAAAACTCATAATAATTAGTGGGCTGAGTTTTCTTGGTGGTCTAGTCTCTTAGCTGGACCCCAGGGAGGCAGCAGACCTCCTTATGGATTAGATCTGGTTGGCAGGACCAGAAGTTTAGTTTTAGGAAGTGAACACCAAATTACTGCCAGAATAGACCTCCTCCCTTTTCCTATCAATCTTCCACCTTCTCTGTAGATAATAATTACTAAATTGTCTTAGGTCCACATTGTGTATATCAGTGCTTTTGAGAGCTTACATTTGTCTGTTTCGAGCTCTAGGGAAAGAGTTTCATGATCTTGTATTAAGAGGTTTTATTTTGGTGCCTGCTTTACTCCACACTTCTTGTTTCCCTTTTTTTTCTGTTACAATTTTCCAGTGTCTCTTCTTTAGAGGTTCTATTGTAGTTACTGCTATTTTGAGTTAGTTAATAAGACATATTGATTTCAGTGCCATCTTTCTGCTGGGGTGTCAGATTTAGGGGCCAGATATCATAGCTACATGAAGGATGGTTTAGGCTAATTGCTGATTCACTTGATCTTTTAATTGTAGTCTCCTTTTGTTTAAGGAAGAAGCCATTGCTGATAGTTCATGGTGAGAAGAGAGAATCCAAAGCTGAACTAATTGCACAAGCACGGCCTTATGAGAATATTAGCTTTTGTCAGGTAATTAACATTTGTATTATCTTTGGTTGAAGTCAAGCCTTATCTTTCACTCAGAGTCTTGTTACTGATGAAAAGACTCCTTATGTGGGAAGTTTTTTGTTACACTTTGAGGAATATCCATACCAGGACCATAGGAACATAGTAACAGTGATCTTGGTCAGATGTGATTATGGTAGGCTTCACTCACAAAAGTTTGTACAGAACTGCTGCCCACAGAAATGTCACAGGGCTCACAGAAGAGCTGCTCACCTTCTCCACTAACATGTTGCATTCAAGTTCTTACAGTGGCTGAAAAGGAAGCATTATTTTTGTGTAAAGCACAGAACTTAGTCCTAGTGTCGCTATAATCTTAAATCTCATCAAAGAGTTATTATTTCCCAAACGTTTTACACAAGAAAATGCTGATACAAATAATCCCTGTAATACTGTTAAAATTGCTGTGAGCATGCTTCCTGGCACATGCCATTTTATCTCTGGTGTTCTGTTCATTGTTTTGCTGTCCCTAACTGGTGAAGCCATTGGCTTCATCCTCCGAGAGGGTGTGGCTATGGCAGTTTACCAGTGTTTCAGGATTTTGCCAGGTGAAATATATAAATGATCATGGGGACACTGTGCTCTTTGTTAGGAGGAGAATGATCTTAGAAAGTTGTTCTCTTTGAAACAGTCTGGTAATCCTGAGTTTCCTGTTGAATGTGGACCCAGTACTGCAGGTGTGTCCTCACTGGTGTTCAACAGTGGGGAAGCATCCCCTCCCTTGACTTGTTGGTAGCCCTCCTTCTAATTAAGGCCAGGACCCTGTTAGTCCTCTTTCATGCATGGACACATTGCTGACTTCTGTTCCATGTCTGGTAGGAGCCTTGAGTTATTTTCTGCTGATTATTTCTGAAAATGCTGCTAGTAAGAGAGGCACAAATTCTGGAACAGTTCCAGCATTGCCATTTAAAATCTAGCTTGTGGAAAGTGCATTAGAATTATGGAGAAGGAAGATCATGTATTTTGTGATCTGTCCACTAGAGAGCAGTAAAATGAAACAAAATAAAAAGCAATGCACAATAGCAATTTTTGATTATCAACTTTTAATTTTGTAGGCTAAACTGGATATTGCTTTTGGAACTCACCATACGTAAGTAACACCATGAAGCAGAAAGGTCTGAAGCAAAACTGAGGTTCATAGAAGTTGTTGAGTCTTAAAGCTTCCATAAACATCTTCTGTTTAGAGATGACAGGATTGTTCTAGTTTAATGAGACAAAGTAGCTATTGAGTAGATATGAGATGTACAAGTTAAACAGTTGAAGTTGGACTGATCTAAGACAGGTGGACTGCAGGTCTTGGCTCTTAACTCATGCCTTAGTACCAAAACTGTAATGCAAGTTTGATCAGTCATAGGCAGGACTGACCCAACACTGATTTACTGATAATGTTTTTCAGTTCATGTGGAGGATCTGAAAATAACTAGAGAATCTGGGGGCCTTCTCAAGAAAAAAAACTTGAATTGGATATAATAGAAGTGTCTCAAAGCGAATTTTGTAGATGGAAATTTATAGAAAAAAACAGATCTTATGTTTTAGCAAAGATCATTTGAGTTCAGTTTGGGTTTCAGATTCATCCTTTGGGATCACATGGATATGCTGCCTTTACACAGCTAAGGAAAACTTGGATATGAAAATCTGAGCAATTTTTTTATAAAAGATACAGATGTGTATGTTTATCTCAGTTACTAGTTTTAAAATTCCTTTGTGCTGTAGCTTAAGAGTTATGATAAATAGCTTTTTTTTGCCATCACAATGGTTAGCTGAACACATACCCACTTTTAAGGTAAAAGTCAGTTAATGAGGAAGTAACCACGTTTTTTAATAAATTCAGTTATAAGTAAAGGCCTTTCAGTGTTCCTTAGTTATTTTTCTGACTATCTGCAAAGAGATGAGTGTCTAAAGAGCTGTGCAAATATAGGAAGTGTTCTGCAAATATTCACTTTGTTGTGGGTAATTAGTTGCATGAAATGTTAAGCTGTACTCTGGAATAAAATATATGGGGATAGTCTAATGACTGCCATGTGAGCTTGGCATGCATGTGGATTGAAGTCTTAAGTGCTTACATGATGCAGAACATATTTTTGAAAATAATTACCTTGGAGCCTTTTAATGAATTGCTAATTTATCTCCTACTCTCAGTGTACTTGAAATAAATGAAGAGTTATAAATCTTTTTTTTAAAGGAAAATGATGTTGTTGCTGTATGAAGAAGGTCTTCGAGTTGTGATACATACATCCAATCTTATTGCTGATGATTGGCACCAGAAAACTCAGGGGTAAGCAACAATCCCTAGCAGGTGAATGCTTAATATTTTCCATAGGTATTTGCTTCTGCTGGAGGTGGGATATTATTAGGTGATCTAGTGTTGCAAGCCTTACACTCTTAAGATAGAGCTGTTCTAAAACAAAAATTTTTAAAATTTGTCTTCGAGTGCTGGTAGCTGTCTGGGTTTGAACTTTTCTTGCTTTCTCCTGTAAATAAACCTATTTTCTGAGTTGGCTGATTGATTTTAAGCTATCTGACTGATACAAAATTTTATCATGCTGTGCTGTCTCTTTATGAAAAAACTTCATAGCTATGAAGTACCATTTATATAGATCTAAAGCAGCTATTTAAAAATTGTCCTAATACTGCAAGAATTATGTGGATGTGCAAGTGTTCTGATTTTGTTGTGACTGTATCTAGAACGTAGCCTGATAAATGTTGGGCATTATTGGCTCTGTAATACAGTAGATGACCTAGTATTCACCCAGTATCCCTTCCTGGGAAGCAATTTTTTTCCTGTCTTATATTTTAGTAGAAGTATTTAAACTTATTGACCAGATTAGGACATGGTTTTGTTGAGAGCACAAAAAACAGGACAAAGTGGCATATTCATGTAAGGGTCCTCAAACTCTTCAGTTTATTAGCTATTTTTATGGGAGCATTTTTTAGTTAGATGACCACAATAAGTCAGGGTATAAAATTTCTTCAAACTAATGGAAAGTTGCTTTTCAGAGGTTACTGTCACTTTGACATCCATTTTGCTGCCATTAAATACAGCAGAGTTTTGAGGCTTAACTTGTCTGAGACAAGCTCTTTGAGTGGCAAAAATAGACAGTGATTTTTTTGCCTTTAAATCTTATGGGTGGCTTTAGTATCTTGTGGCAGTTAGCTTTTCAGAAAGCTAAGAAGGAATGGAAATACCTACTGGGATACTTAACAAGTTCCTGTACTTGTCAAATATGAGAAATAGTTTCCTTTTTTAGCTTTTGCATACTGCAGTGTTACGCAGGATCACAATATGGTGGTTCTGAATTTCAAAGGGTAGTATCAACACATTGTGAAGTTGAAAATGCAGGATCTTTGGTTCCCATGGCTGCAGTAATGTGTGAGTGGAAAGAAATGCTATATGTTTTCCCTGGTGGTGCCCATCCTATTTTACTCTGATGGAGGTTCTTGAGAGGCAACCAATTATTGTGGGCTACTCTTCAAACATAAAAACCTTTCAGATGCTTTAATTGGTGGTTAACTAGGCAGTTGCACAAACCAATAGTTTAGCAGAACATATTGCAGTGTTCTATTCCTGTAGATAATGTTGATGAAAGGACTGATGGTTGTGAAGTCTGAGCCTCTGAGCCTGACCAGTTAGTACAGACATTTTTAGTTAGTATCACAATGAATCTATCAAGTATTTGTTTAGGACCTTCAGATGTGTTTTACTCCTGTACTAAACCCACATGTTATTAATGCATGGTGTACTTATTTATATGGCTCAATTTTTTCTTTTTTTTTTTTTTTTTCTTTTAAGAATATGGTTAAGCCCTTTATATCCAAGGCTACCTAAGGGAGCATCTGGTACGGCTGGTGAATCTGCAACTAATTTTAAATCTGACCTAATAAGTTACTTGGCAGCTTACAATTCTCCTGCACTCAAGGAATGGATAGATCTGATTCAAGAACATGATTTATCAGAAACAAGGTATATATAATCTTAAGGGTTTTGTGACTTGCACTGTGGGATTTTTCTTTTTTTTTCTAAAAATTAAATATCTGTGTTAGGATCTGGTAGACCTTGTGCTTATTTTGTAAGGTAATCTTGTTTCAGGCTTGAGTGTTCAAACATGACTCTATGTGGTTTTAAAAAATTTCTCTTATGTAGATTATGTCAAATAGACCAACTTCTAGTTTTGTAAGCATGCGTTTTTAAAGAAGAAAGAGGTGCACTAGCAGCAACTTTACAGAAGATAGCTATAAAGTAATAATGACTTGGTATCATTTGAGCCAGTCTGGCTCAAGTATTTACTCCAGTAATGTTAGCAGTGGAAAAAAAATACTGTGTTGTATAGGGTTTGTCATGTAAGAGAGAGCATAAAAGTAAAGGTTACTGGAATGAGAACTTAATTCAGAATAGACTTCTGTTTGTAAGGCAGAGTTTAATCAACATACATATCTATAGAATTTTGGATTGGTTTTGGTGGGCAATGTTGTGCCTAACTGGTCTTGGAATAGTCTTCTCTAATATGACATGGCTGATATTACTTAAAAATAATTCAGGATGCTTAATTTACTTCTAATAAGAAGTTGTACTTAAATATGAACATTTACTTCAGTAAATCTCCCTGGCAACTTAATTGCTGTTTTATAATCTGAACAAAAATTGTTGAAAAGAAATGCTGAAAATGGTCACATACTGCGGTGGTAATAGAGACTGAAACCTTGTCTAGTTTATACAATCAAAAGTGCTTTTATCTTTACACAGAGTTATTAAAGATTGGAGGGAGTAAAAAAAAAAAGTACTTTATAATCAGGTGAGCGAATAGCTGCTCTGATTGCATTGATATCAGCATGAGTTTAAACAGATGAGTTGAGCCTTAGCTGATAGGAATTTATGCATATGATAGGAAAGTCACTTGTTAGGATAAGAATTGCCATTTGATGTGCAGTAGGGGGCATTCAGTCATGAATAAAGTTAGGCATGAGATGCATGCAGTAGGGATCAGCTTCTTAAAGCATCTGTCTGTTATGACTTTAGGCAGGTCTCTTCCCTGTTTTCAGAGAAAAGTCAAATAGGTTACTAAACCCATTATTAGGAAGCGTTGAAAAAGCTGTACTAATAGATGCCCACATGAAAACTCATACCCCAGTCTGCTGATTTGGATGTAGCAGTAGATTGGCTTTACTCAAAATTACGTGCCCAGTTATGTGCCAAATGAGCTATTTGTGTGTATTGCTAGCATCATCTGTCTCCTGCATTTTTGCACACTGAAAAAGATCTAGTTCTTGTCTCTGCTGTAGAACAGCCTGGTGATGTATGACAGCCATACAGGAGGCTGATAATAAATTATACAGCTGAAAATCCACTTTTCTTTGTATTATAAATCCCATGCGAGACATTAAATATTTCTGGTTGCCCTTGAGTGTTCAATCTTGCTGCTAAGTTTTACTTAAATACCTTGCTGCTTTAAAGCCAAAGCACTTGAGATCTTCAAAAATCTGTTGGTTTTTTTCTGTTTTTAGAGTGTTTCTGCTTGGTTCTACCCCTGGACGATATCAAGGCAGTGATAAAGAAAAGTGGGGCCATCTTAGGCTCAGAAAGGTACCAAAACTGCAACTTTTATTGTTAATATCTTTTAAAATGTAAATAGAATTTTGGACTGAATTATTCTTCAGTTCCTTCCGGTTTTTCCAGCGGTCATCATCAGTATTTTAATACATTGTTACAGTTAAAGTTAGCAATAACATATATAAGCTTGCAACTTAGAATTTAACTTAATCTGTCTACTGATGAAAAATACAATAAAAAATGTGTTTATAAGTACATTAGCAATAAAAAAAGACTAAGAAGGCCAGTGGCATCCTGGCCAGTGTCAGCAATGGTGTGGCCAGCAGGACCAGGACAATGGTTGTCCCCTGTACTGAGCACTGGTGAGGCCACACCTCAAGTGCTGTGTTTTGGGCCTCTTATGACAAGAAAGACATTGAAGTGTGAAGGCTGGAGTGTGTCCAGAGAAGGGCAGCAGAGCTGGCAAAGGGTCTGGACCATGGTGCTGATGAGAAGCAGCTCAGGGAGTTGGAGGTGTTCAGCCTGGAGAAAAAAGAGCTCAGGAAGACCATATTGCTCTCTACAGCTACTTGAAAGGAGGTTGTAGCTGAGGGGGGTTGGTTTCTTCTCCCCAGTAACAAGTGATAGGAAAAGAGGAAATGGCCTCAAGTTGAACCAGGGGAAATAAAGTTTGGATATTAAGAAAAATTCTGAACTCTCTTGCCTTTAGAAATCTTACGGTTATTTAGGTAAGCTGTAATGGTAAATCTTCAAGATTGCATATATCAAGTTTACAGGGACCCTTCTTTGTTTTGGTGTCTTTTTTTTTTTTTTTTTTTTGTTGTTGTTGTTTTTCAGAATTTGATGGGGTATTTCATGTCATCTATTAAATGCTTCTCATAATTTAAGAATTTTTAACCTGCACCTCCTGCTGAAATGGCATTATTTCAAATACTGTCATGAATTTTATATAAAAATCTAATGCAGTCTGTGGCAAACTTCTGTGACATACAGAATATTTATGTATCACATTGCTTTTCAACATGAGGTTACTTTTATGGATATTCCTTTGCTCATTAAGAGCTTGTCCTTTCTGCTGCACCTTGTCTGATGTTTTTTGCCTATTTAGACATAGAAAGACAAAAAAATTAAACAGAGAAAGCTTGTAAGGGAGAAAGATGATCTTGTGGCAGCTGTTTCTGTGATTTAAAAAGGTTTTTAGTGAAAATGCAGATAGACCTGATGATACTTACATTAATGACTGAAGCCATTAGATTGTGTGTTTTCTCTAAAGTGGGGCAAAGGTGGCAACTACATGCAATTTAATATCTGTCTATATCAATCTGTTTTTAATGTGACTTTAAATTCCATTCACAGCTGAAGAACTCTTCTAAAAGGATCATTTCAGTTTTCTCCTCAATTGTTCTTTTTTCCCCTCTTATTGTAGACTTCTATTGTAGCTGGGTGTCATGGCTTTAGGATACAAGAGGAATTTTATGGCCAACAACCACCAAATATGAAAAATATTTAGTTGTTTTATTTGTTGGAACTTCTGAAGCTAATGTTTCATGTTTTTAGAAAGAGCTGTTAACATTCTTTTCACCCATTATTTAATGGTTGGCTTGATGCTTTTGGATAAAATTTGTGATGTTTAATCTTCTCTTGAAGTGAGTTTATTTGGAAAGCCTGATGATGTTTTTTTTAATTGCAAAGTTAAATATGTAGTATGAATGTTAATCTCCCTCAATATCAGAATTAAATTATAGAGGATTTATTATATCAAAAATGATATCAAACTGATTTAGGTATTCTGTGTGTGTTGAGGTCTAACAGTGTTTTAATTCCTCTCACCAGCTTTTGAAGGGGCATGCTGTGTCAATACCAGCACAGGAATCCTGGCCTCTTGTTGGACAGTTCTCAAGCATCGGTTCAATGGGAGCTGATGGGTCCAAGTGGCTGTGCTCAGAGTTCCAGGAGAGCCTGGTGGCTGCAGGCAGCAGTGTGACAACTTTCCGTAAATGTGATGTCCCAATTCATTTGGTATGTCTTTTAGATGCTGGTGACCTTTATTTAACATTTGATCATTTGTTTTGGAAATCTTAGTCATTGTTTTGCTTTTAACTTTTGGAAGACAGTAATGGAGTTTTCATGATGAAATTATATATATATGCCACTTAAAGCCATTTAGTTGTGTGTGGTTGCTATAAAGTGTGCCATAATTTTCATCTGCATGACACTAGATTTATATCATCTCATCAAAATTATCTTCTTATTCTATAGCTCGTCTTCCATTGGGTTTTGTAGATGCAGCTGTTTTTCCTGCTGAGATGTAGCTGAATACTTAGTCATTAATACCTTTGGTAATTAGCAGAATTAAGGGGAGAAGTAGAAAAGTTTGTGGTAGGAGTTTGTTAAATTAAGGAAAAATGATGGTCAAAGTATGCTTTTACCATGTGCTAATTGCCCCTGCATACTCATATCTTGTATTTGAGTTGTGGGACTAAAATATCATCAAATAATGTTAAGAACTAGCTTTGGACGCTGTGGAAGTGGCTGAAGCAGTATTACCTGAGATTTGCTAGCTAGACTTTGGTTAGCTCTGCAAGAGTGGTAAAAATATTAGACTTTCTGTGTTATTTGCACAATTGTAGTTGTAGGCTGCAGTGTAAATTTATTTCTTAAAAAAAATAAAGCTTTTAATATTTATTTTTTCTCAAGTTTTCTTTAAAGTGTTTGTTTGAAAATTAACAGCTTGTCTATTCAGAGCTGTGTTATTAAAGCTACTTTTTGTTCTACCTCCATGAAGGTTTATCCTACTGTGAACAACGTGAGACAAAGTCTAGAAGGCTATCCTGGTAAGCAGATGAATCCTCATTTATTTGCTTTTTGTGGTCATAATATCCTGCAAAATCACTTCAGTGGTTTATGTTAAATGAACATGAAGTTCTCATCTTGCTGATAATGTAATAGAATAGGTGGCAGTAGAATCTTCCTGCTTTTGCTGGAGCTCTGACTCCTGTTGTGATTGAATAGATAAGATTTCATGGGCATTGGTTTGTAACATTTATCTGTCCTAGCCATGTTCTTATGTCACTGTATAGGAAAACAACAGCTCCTGCCCACTGCTCTTACTCCAGTTATAATTTTATTTTGGCAGAAAATTCAGGTTTGAGTGCGTCGAGTTCTCCTTCTGTTTTGATTGTAATGTCATTCTGCACATCAGATACAATGGAGGCTAAGGTGTTATTGGTCTTTCTTTTTTAATATTGTAATATACAACTGTTCTGTTCATTATTCCCGTGTTTATTTTCATTAAGTCATATTTGTAAAACTATAGCCCCAGCCAACCTGAAACAGGAATGGATGCTGTAGTATTCTGATACAGGGAAGCTTCTGTTACTCAAAAATAAGTCTTCAAAAGGTCAAGGCAATTGGAAGAGATTCATGAGTACTGAAAGAAAAGAATTCTTTCCTGTCTGTAGCAAGGGTAAGAAGAAGGATCTGGGGACCCATAGGCCTGCCAGCCTCACCTTGATCCCTAGGAAGGAAATGGAACAAGGAATCCTGGAAATATTTCCAAACATATGATGGAAAAAAGAAGGTGACTCGGAGTAGTCAGCACAGATTTTTAAAGGAGAAATTATGCCTAATTAACCTGACGGCTTTCTATGATAAGTGGTTTGATGAATGAGGGAGTGTGCCCCTAGGTGTTGTTTAGCTTACCTTTGTCTTTAAAGACTGTCATCTCTAACATCTTTACAATGATGTGATTAAGTACAGGCTGGATGAGTAGGAAGTGGGGCAGATAGGAAACTGGCTGAGCTGCCAGGCTTCAGAAGCTGAGAGCGTTGGCAGCAGGAGATCAGCCACTAGTGGTGGCATGTGCCAAGCACTGGATACTGGGGTTAATGTCTTCATCAGTGACCTGGATGGTGGGGCAGAATACACCTGTGGGGAGTTTCCAAGTGATGCAGACTGGGGAGGAGTGGTCAGTGTATTGGATGGTCGTGCAGTCAGTCAGGAACTGTGCAGGCTGGAGAAATGAGCTGACATCAACCTCGGGCAGTGCAAGGTACTGAGCTGGGGCAAGATAACCCCAGGCACAAGTGAATGCTGGGGGTTAACCAGAGGTGAACAGCTTTGCAGAAAAAGATCAGGACGTGCTGATGGTCACTAAGCTGAAGATAAACCAGCAATGCACCCCTGGAGCAAGAAGGCCAGCAGAATCCTGGGCTGGATCAGGAAGTACATTGCCAGGAAGTGATCTGTCCCCTCTATTTGGCACTGGTGAGACCACTTCTGGAGTGCTGTGTCCAGCTGTTGACTTCACAGTACAATACAGATACGGACATACTGAACCAAAGTACTGCAGAAAGCTGCAAAGATGAATAAGGGATTGGAGCATCTGTCATGGAAGGAGAGGCTGAGAGAGCTCGATAATTCTTGGAACTTGGAGAAGAATGCTTTCCTGGGAAATCTTATGAGTATAAAGTAAGAGAAGATGCAGAGTAGAGGCAGATGCTTTGTGTGGTGACCAGGGAGAGAACAAAAGGCAATGTATAACATGGCAATTTCCAGTACCTCAATTTATCCTTACAGCAAAATTATTTTTTGATGTTTAAATGGAATAGGTTGCTCATAGGGGCTGTAGAGTCTCTGTTTTTTAACATACTCAAAATGTGACAGGACTCTGTACTGAACACCCCACTTTGAGCATGTAATTACTCTAGATGATCTCCAACTTCAACCTTTCAGGAATTCTTTGGCTTTGCTGAATCATTGAAAGTGTTCCTGTTCCAAGCTATATAGGATGCCTTTGTTCCTAGGCATGACAGTAGCTTTTGAATTCTAGCAGCTAGTGGATTTTGAACATGTAGCTAGCATGAATGTTTTCAGAAGTTCTTGTCTTTCCTCTGGTTAGTGTTTGGACATACCTACAAATTCTCTGGCTGCAATTTCTACATATCTCTGGTTCCCAGAATTAAATAATGGTGTCTTTAAATAGATCTGGTTAGCCCAGTGACTTGTTACTCTAATTTCTTTGCTGTTGTGAAATAAGTTGGTGTCATGGTTTAACATAGCTTGGTTTCTAGTTAAAGAGAAAAAATGCATCAGTTACAGAAATGATTCTCTGTGAGGACTGCTGACCCAGCTTCCTAGAGACCTAACAGAACAAATCAGCTGGCGAATTTTGGATTTTGACACATTGTAAAACCACTCAGAAAGCTAGACACGCGTCTGTGAAGACCTTTGAAATAAATGAACAATCCTGGGAAAAGCTCTATTGCTTCTGTCCTTTGAACAGGTAGCTGACCTGGCCAGCCTGGCTGCCCTGCATGGCCGGCCAGGGCTGGGGCTGAGCCCTTCTCTGCTGCAGTGCTGGCCAGGTCAGCCCATGGCTCAGGTCGGCTGACATTTCTGCCACTGCTGGGCCATGCCATTGGGACCATCCCATGTGCCCGGGATGAGCAGTGGGAGCATCCCCATGGTCGGTGCTACGGGCGGCCCCGAGGCCGGTAGTGGTCGCTGCCAGCCTGGTCCAGGAGTGGCCTTGTGGGCAGCAGTCGCGGCTATCTCAGCACGGCTGCAGTGAACTTTGTTTTCTTAGCCATATTTAGCCAGCCATGCTGCAGACAGAAGGACAAAGGCAGCGCCGGCAGTTTTTTTGGTTTTTTCTTCTGGTGCCCAGCATGAAGGAAAGGCGCTGGCTTGAAGGGGTGGCACTGGCAGCCAGCACAGCTTGTGCAATGCTGGCAGGGACCATGTGATCAGCAGCGAGAGACTCAGCAATTCCTCAACTGCAGAGCCTGGATGAGACCAACCTTTTTGCAAAAACTGTTTCAATTGATAAAGCTTGAGAACAAATGAACCTGTGAACACCAATTCTCTCCTGAATCAGGAAAAGGAAAGGGTGAAGACATGTAAAGAAAACAATATGGGACACTGAGGTCAGTGAAAGAGTCAAATTCTAGATGGGAGGAGATTGAGGAGATGCCTTAGTCTTGGGCTGAAATTCTCTTGTGAGGCTATGGTGAAGAGATAATTGATACATCAGACTTTTATTTTTTCCCTGTTACTCAAGAAATATACTGGGGCAATGTAGCGTTCTAACCACAGCCATGAGCAGAGGCATCTGTGCTGAAGTAAGCAGATATTGAAGTAGGTGTAATCCAGTGAGAAGTTTGGACAGAAAGATATGAGTGATAAAGATGCTTTGCCCTCAGGGAGGAAGAAGACTACCTCTGTTCCCAGAGATGGATGAGAAGAACTTTTATTTTTATTCTACAGCAGCTCATCCTTAAAATAGTACCCCATAAGTTGGCATGGCCCATGGAAGCAGCTGTGGGAAAGCTGCAAGGCATTGGAGGGGCTTTGACACTGCTAACAAATTTTCCTTTCCTGGGTGGCTGATTGGGTGTGACATTAAAGCCACAAGAGATCTGTTTCTTGTGGAGAAGTCTCCATGCCATGGCAAGAGAGACTCTTCTCCCTAAGAGAACTGAAGAAGGATATTTTAGAGGTGACAAACTGACTTGAAGTCCCAGGTCTTGTCTTTTTACATTGTCAGTGGGAAAGAAAAGAGGGTGTGGGGGGAGAAGTGTTCTGAAGGTTATTCTGATTTCTTATTATTTTTCTTTTAATTCTGTTAATAAAGTTTTATTTATACTCTTTAAAGTTTGAGCCTGCTTTGCTCTCTTCCTAGTTGTTATCTCATAGCAGCAAAGGAGTAAATAATTCTAGTGGGTGAGACCCACTACACTTGGTGAATTACGTGACTCTGTGTTGTAAATGAACAGTTCTGTAGACTCCTGCAGTTAGTGCATTCCTGAGAACAGTAAAGCTTTTTTAATGAGTTCTTTTGGTGTCTTCTAGGACATGTTAAATACGGTGGGCTTTGCATCATGCTTTTACTACACAACACTAATATAATTCAGTATGCCTGGCTGATTCTTCCTAAATCCATTTCAAGAAATCACAATGTGCATTAGCCAAAGGCCAAATCAATACAAATATAATTTCATCATAGAAGTTCTTTTTAAAATAACATTGTTTGGGATTTGGAAGGTTTATTCTTTCTTCTGAAAGCTGCTTGATTTACTTCCTCTAGCTTGTATGGGTAGTGATTCCAATCTGTTGATATCAGGTAGTATGATATAAAAAAAACTACCCATAGTTCTCCCTATATACAGTTTCTGATTTTCCTAGTGTAAATGTGCTGTGTAGCATTTAGGACCTTGCTAAATTATAAGAATGGAAAGGACCCCAGCAAGTATATACCATTTTATACTACTGGACCACTTAATTTCCCAAAAGTAGCTCATGAAATTAGGACAGATAGCTTATTCCCTGAGATGCTTGCTGCTTTTAGAATGTCTTTCAAAAAATAAATGTACATGTTCTGGTTTTTTCCTTAAGCTGGTGGCTCACTTCCGTACAGTGTACAGACAGCACAGAAACAGCTGTGGTTGCATTCCTATTTTCAGTAAGTAGAACCCAATTCTTTGGTTTTTTTTTTTTATTTCAGACTGTATGCCTAAAGTTACAGTGCTGTAATGTTTGAGTGGTAAAAGCAAGTAAGTGGAAGTGGTACAAGTATGATATTCCTAAACTCCTTAAAATAAAAGCCATTAGTTCTTTATCTTCTGGGTCTTATCTGCAACAGTTGGTAGAAAACATGCTATTTACCTATAAAAATTATGTGAGATAATGTTGCTACTGGATTTAAGTTTCTGTAAACTTTTATATAATGTTTCCTTCTCTGAACAGGAATAATATTACTCTTTTTTTTTTAGCTTCCAGTTGTATTACACTTTCCCCACTTGTGCCTCTGTATTAATGGGATTTCAACTGAGCCACAACAGGATTAGGAAGGCTATTTTTGGTGGTCTTTTTTTTTTTTTTCTTCTTAGTACAGCAGTCCTGCTACAAAAATTCTCAGTCCCTTGTGGCAATATCTTTTGTTAAAGATGCCTGACATTTTCTATTAAGAATTTCTATTTCCATATGCTACTAGTTGTGCCAAATTCTAACAGTCTGACACGTTCCATGCCAGATGTCTCCCTTAGGCTGAATCATTAAAAACTTATGCATGTTTAGAGAACAATGGCAAAAGTTGTTTTGCAAAGATAAAAAAAAATTTAAAAGAACTTGTAACCTCTTACAAGACCACAACTTCCCATTCCTTTCATCAGAAACTTTTAACTCTTCTGGACAGAAGTTGCTCTGGTAAGAAAATTTACTAAGTAAGATTGTGTTCAGTGTATTCAGGGGACTGAAACAGAATTGCTAGTGGCAGAGAGCATCCTCCATTCTAGAGTGAAGGGGATTGCTGTTGTGAACCTTGCTGGTCAGTGTCTAAGGAATGGAACTCAGGCAGAAAGCATGTGAGGCTTTGTCTCCTGCCTTTAAACTGTGTCCTCTGAACACATTCAGCAAAGGAAGAAAGCTGCAATCAACTTGTTCAAGATTGTTCAGTCGTGATTCAAAAGAAAAAAAAATCATCAATCTGGGGGTGTTTGTGCAGTCTTAATTTGGTTTCTGTAGTCATAACTCATGAGAATCATACTAGAAAAAAGATGTAACCTTTTTTCAGTTAGTCTCTTATTTAGTACACAGAATGTTACTTAATAATGATATAATTCATTGATTTATTCCTTTTCAATGAGAAAATGCCCACATAGCTGTCTCCTTGGACATACAGGGACCTGCTCTGGCAGCAAAAGGGCTGTTTCAAGTTCATCTGTGGAATTTGCTGCAGATGGCAGTGGCCCTGCATGATTGCTCTATAGTGACTACCCAGGTGCAGGCCGTTAGCCTGCCATATGCAGGACAGTAGCCCTGGAGCAGAGCCTGCATGTAAACTCTTACCATAGGGCAGGAGACAGACTGCACCTTTTTATCTGTGGAACCTGGGATACACAGAAAACAGCAGGTTTCACTAGATGTAAATACAAGATGGCCTGTTTGAAAGACTTGCTATAATGCAAATCTTTGGGCAGTGGAGGGATTAGAGGAATTTAGAAAATTCTTCTTCCAGCTGGAAAAAATAGTATGAAACCAGCAGGAAATTAGGGATTCTACCAAAGCTGCAAGGAAAAAAAAAAACCCAAGTCTTTTATGCTTACAGTAAAGGAAAATGAATAACTCTTTTTTGCAAGCAGGGAGAGATTAATGGAGTTGGAAGATGATGTCCTGCAGCCTCTCAACTGAAGAGGCAGGATGTCTTCCCCAGGCACATGACTTTTTATAATGTCTGTAGGCTGTTTTTCTCTCTTCTGCCAGTTGAGTCTGTTTAACCTATAATACAGCTCAGAACTTTAATTTTTCAAAAAAATTGTGTGACTAAATATTGCTTTTATTTTTCTGATTGTAGCAGATGATGACTAGACTGCTTTGTTAGATTAGCTGCTGTGTAAACAGAGCAATTTGCAGAGTTTTCTCTCTGGTATTATTGCTTGTTTTTCCTTCCAGTATTACTAATTTATGAGGACAGATTTGCAATTATTAATAATTGCTGCTTTCAAAACATTTGATCAGCTTTTATAGTAGATAAAGTATTGTATTTTAACATTCCTTTTAGTTGATTGGCTTTTAATACAATGTGCCTTATGTTTGTGCAGTTAGTTTGTCAAATATTTATTGTCAAAGAATGGAAGAAGTTGGTTTGACAAGTGTTTGTTTGACATATGGCTGACAAGTCCACATGATTTTTGTGTTAGAGCTTTGCATGTTCTTCAGATTTATAAAGTTTTGAATAAGTTTTGAGTTTTCTTCTCAGTTTGCAGAAGTACAATGTTGTTCCCCTAAAATCATAAAATATGAGAGACAGAGCGTCTACACAAAGATCATAAGTGTTCTCTTAGGTTGAAACTAATGGTATGAGTTGTTTTAATTTGTCTCAAGCCTTCTTGCCAGTATCTTAAGATAGAAAATTCTTTCAGTATTTGAAGTAATACAACTAAATGCTGAAAGAGATGGTGTTGTAGAAAATTAGTTATTCCTGTCTCTGTTTATGAGTTGGATATGTCTGTACAGTTCAATTTCCAGGACTTAGTGATGGCTTAGTCCTGGCCTGCAGCTCAGCACCACAAAGCCACTTACTTGGGCTCCCCCACCCTCCTTCCTACCCCCCTAGTTAGATAGGGGAGAGAATTCTAAGAGTAAAATGGGAAAACTTGTGGGTTGAAATAAAGACAATTTATTAATAAAGCAAAGCAAAATTAGTTGGTTTACCCCACCCTGTGGGCAGGCAGGTGTTCAGTCATCCCCAGGAAGGTAATGCTCCATCATGCCTAATGGTTGCTTGAGAAGATAAAGGCCATCACTCTGAATGACTCCCCCATCACCATTTCTTCCCTCAGCTTCATGTCCTAAGCATAGTGGTGTATGGTCTGGAATATCCCTTTGGTCAGCTAGAGTCAGCTGTCCTGCCTGTGTCCCCTCCCAGCCTATTTGCTGGTAGGGTGGTGTGAGAGGCAGAAAAGGCTGTGTGTTAGTGACAGCTGAAATATCTGTGTGTTTGTGCTGTTTCTAGCACAAATCCAAACATAACCCCATACTAGCCAGTATGAAGAAACTTAACTCTATCCCAGCCAGAACTAGCATGCATTTTCCCCTTTTAATCCTTACATGTTTGTGCTGTCCTACTAGGGAAAACATGGCCAAAATGTATTTTCCCCTTTCTGATTTAACTTTCAAAAATAGGAATTTCAATCATTTTAGATGAAATCAAACTGCAGTTAGAGTACTGTAGGTAATAGATAGAAGTGGTACTACTCTTGCTAAGGCACGCTACTTGTATCTGTCTTAAGATAAGGAGGCAAAAAGACAGTAGACTGAGATAGTATCTCAGAATAACTGCAGTTGGTGGTGAAGGGGAGAAGTTTGTCCCAGGGTAAAGCAGTGAGTTAATCTAAAGAAAATCAATTTTAAATTCCCAGTTTTACTATTTTTTCCTGGTTTTCATTTCTACAATTTTATTGAGTTACCTAAGTATTTTTGTCCCATAAACTTAAAGATGCTTGTCTAAACTGTCAGTGAGAGAAAAGCTATTAACCAGGGTGGTTGTGGAGTTTGTAGGGGAAGACAAGTTTAGTCAGCTAATTCTGTATCATATATATATCTTCATCTGTCCTATAGAAAGATACTTTGATGTGGCTTGCATCAAAACATAAAGAAGTCTGGTTTGCATCAGATGTGCAGAATCTTTCAGCTCTTACCCTTTAAAGAGTACAGGACCAGTTCTCAGAGGTTTTTTTTCCTTGATCAGAAGAGATATGGTTGTTAAAGTGACTTGGTTTTCACCCATGAAATACAAAGCCTCTTAATTTTAAGTGCACTGTATGTAAGTGTTAGTCCTGAAAGTCAACATAGGTAAATAATTCCAGCCCTTCCAAGTCAGTCTGCTCAGACTTTTAGAGGAACACAGTGCACTTAAGTTTTTCAGAGTTAATTGATTCTTTTTG
The DNA here is from genome assembly GCF_022539315.1 of Serinus canaria. Lineage (NCBI taxonomy): Eukaryota > Metazoa > Chordata > Aves > Passeriformes > Fringillidae > Serinus > Serinus canaria. The sequence continues at coordinate 45,299,752 of NC_066319.1, forward strand.
ATATGAGTATTAGCATAGAATGCTACGTTAGGGAAGCAGGATTGTGACAACTGAAACCAGTCTTCCTTCAAATCTGGGGAAAGAAATGTCTCTGGGTGAAGGAAGGTGTGTTAAGAAGCTTTCTTCCTGAATTTGGGTGAGGACTAACAGCTGTGAACATATAAAGTGCTTCTTTATGCTGTGACTTACATACTTTCAGTTAAGTACATATATTTACTGCTTGCTTACACTTTAGTACTGTAACATTGATGCTGAGTCAATCCAGCAATGGCTTGTTATTTTAATCTATTTTTTTTAATATGACCTTTCTTCTCTTAAACCCTCAAATTTCTCAGTGGCTTAGAGGCACAGAGGGGGGAAGAGGAAGAGTAGCAGCAGCAAACTACCAGTTGCTCCCTGCCTTTATGTCATGGATAATAAATTGTAGTAAACTCAGAATTCTGTGAGGTTTAGTTTGGTGTCAGACTCAGGTGCTTGAAGTTATAACCATTGATAGTCTTCAAAGAACATGTATTGTCCAGAAGTTTAGACTTAGTTCCTTGAGTGCTATCTGGAACAGAGAAATGGAAAAAGCTTGTTAGGAGAACCTGACACACAGAAGAGAATATCTCTCTGGGCTTGTTCTAGGGAAAAAAAAAACCCTTCACTTCTGACTTCTAGTAGAAGTGTTAACAGTTCAGTTAAATGTGGTATTTTAAGTTTTTCTCTAGGAGAAGTATTGAGTGTGACAAGTAGTGTTCCTGAAATCATGGCACTGTTGTATGGTATTTTTTTAGACCTCAAAATAAAGCCATATATGAAAAGAACTCCTTTTGCTTTTCTAGCAAATGGTCAGCAGAAGTCACGGGTCGAACTCATGCTATGCCTCACATTAAGACTTACATGAGACTCTCTCCTGACTTCCAGAAGATTGCTTGGTTCTTGGTAACAAGGTAAACATCTAACCAGTACAGCTCTCACTTAAGAATTTATAGATGGGTTTTTTTTTCAGCTGGAGGCCCAGGTGAGTTACTTCCATAACCCACATAATACTTCAATTAGTGATACAAATTTTTGTCCATATTTAATGTTTCTCCATTGCATTGCCCCATTAGAGGCTGCATGTTGAAATTATTATGTCAGAAACAGTTGATAATCACACTAAAATCTTGTCTGAGTTGTCTGTTGAACTCAGACAAGGGTTCAACACCAACTAAAGTGATAAATATTTTTAAATTTGGGTTAAGTTTCTTTAGGATATGGTGTGCTATAGTATGAAAGTGCTGGTTTCTATGTTTCTACATTTGGGTTAGCTAAAGCTGTACTTGGGTGCCCTACTGTAATAAAACATACAGATGCAGAGAATTTGGAATCTGATCTTTTGTCAGATTGAGTTGTTTAGCAGCCTGCCTTGAAGTATAAGCTTTATATTTCTGTTGTTTACTTGTTAAAAAAGCCAGAAAAGGAAGCAAGAATTTCTCGACTTGAAGGGAAAATGACTTGTTGTAAATGTAAAATACAAATATGTTTCAGTTTTTATGCAACCCTATATTCTACAGTTTATGATCTGTCCTTACTCTTAAATGCTCAGTTACTTTAAATATTTTTTCTCTTTCTACTTGGTCTCTTTAAATTTCATTACTCATTTATACTGTTGCTTGCAATAGGGGTAATGATTAGTCTGCTTTTTAAAAGGTTTTAAGTCATTTAAATGTGATGCTCACTCCACCTAATAAAGAAATTCATGGTTGCTTTATTTTTTTCTCATATTTCTTCTATTCCACCATTTGCTGTTACCAAATAGCATCCCGTATGTCCATCAGTTGAAACATAAGGTGTAAATTTTGTATTGTGCTGTAGAAGTAGGTTTTGACAACAGAATTGCATAAATTTTTGACTCCCAAATTGATCTACTTAATAGTAGATACTGATGAAAGATTAAATACAGCATGGTGCTGAATAGCAAATTGAAACAAAACCTCTTTGATAAGTATTTGTTATCATAAATACATCCAAGAACAAAATGCCAAGAGCAAAAGATACTGTTTAACACTCTGTACTAAAATGTAAAAGCAAAGCCACTCTGTACTGGACATATGTAACTAGTCCTAACTGAGCTAGACTTTAATCTTCTTAAGTCATCAAATTGAAGCTATTTACCAGTACCAAATTCCTTTCTGAAATATGCAGAGAAGATTCAAAAGATTGAATTTCTCTTGTAGATCTGTATGACAGAAATAGTCTTGTATAATTATCCACATGTGTTGTATGAATGCCTTTCTACATATTGTCTCTGTTGCTCCCACTATGCTGTAAAAATAGCAATAAGGAATAACAACCAAGTCACTTTTTGTGAGAAGACTCTTCTGATTGAATTTAAGTTCTCCTGCTAGAAGGATATTGCTAGGCTATGTTATTTAAATGTTTTCTGCGTTGAAGATTGTGCCCCACTAAAATGCTTGTTTCTTTTCACAGTGCCAATCTATCTAAAGCAGCCTGGGGAGCTCTGGAGAAGAATGGCAGCCAACTGATGATCCGTTCTTACGAACTTGGAGTTCTTTTCTTGCCTTCAGCATTTGTAAGTTCATAGTTCAAGCACAAATCCTGGGATATGATTAAAATCTGCAAATATTTATGAATACAAGCATAACTGAATAATGCCATCAGTAGGGTCTGTATTTCCAGATAAAAAAGTTAAGAGGAAATAAAAATTGTGAGGTATTCATAGAGTCTTGTTTTCCTACACAGCAGGTTTGGATTTGGTATTGCTGTGACTTTTTTGCTCTTACTGAGAGGCAATAATATTTTGAAATTGTAACATATACCTAAATGTTATTGGAAAGGATGATCAAATCTCTTCTCTTGTGCTTTTTAAAACTGGGCTATGAGTGCATATTCACATTGAAGTAATGTGTGTGTTGTAACTTGAGAAATGATTCCTAATCTTGCACCAGTTGCTGTTCTTGCTCATTCTCTGAACTGCACTTGCAGTCATGTGACACTTAATATCAAGCTTCTTATTGATCTACACTTGCTGGTTTTTAGCCCTCTATGAAATCCTGTGGTACAAAGTCCTTAATTTTACATTGTATTTAAAAAAAAAGCTTCCCTTCTTTGTTTAGGTTGGGTTTTATCTATTACCTGATGGGGGGAGATGTAAGACATGGCTGATTCCTCCTTGTCTCTGATGAGCTGACAGTACCAAAATATTCTCAACACAAACCAATCAGACTTCTCCCTGTGTGAAATTTCTTCTTTCCAGGGAAGAAACTGCAATTTTCTCTGAAAGTATTTGTATGCTAAAAGTCCTTAGAAATATTTTGCTGATAAAGAGTATGTATTTCCTAGATAATATTCACATCATGTTCTGTCATTTCTGCTGATTTGTAATGAATATTTACTAATATTATGGCATTGTAAAAATGCTTGCCTACCCTAACTGGATAATTGTAGTCTCCTGCGATTGCATATTAAGATTGATGGTTTCTGACTGCAGCTAAAGAATTCCTGTATCTCACTCTTGACATTTATAATGAGTTTGCGTAGTAGTGAGGTCTCTGATATCATGAACCTTAGAGATGTTTTCCTCCAGCATGGTTTATGTGGAAGAAAATGTGGTTATCAGAGAGTGAAACAAGAAAAATCCTACTGTTTCTTTTAGTAGGAAGCATTGTTTTTTATATCAATGAGCTCTAAAAAAAGAAAACACCATTTGTGTAAACAACTATTAATAACAGAATAATGAAGCATTGGGCAAACTAAGTTGTGCAAAAATTTGACTTTTAACAGCTACTGATCTGAAAGGGATAAATTAATGTTCTTGGAAGTTGGGTACTCCAACTTCCAGTTGGCTATCTCTGTGTGTTGCCAGGCAAAGAATTTATGGTACTGGTATATTTGTACCTAGTAAATTATAGGTTTTGTATAAACTTAATTGATCACCAGATGATGCAGTCTTGTAACTTTGTAACAGTCATGTAACTTGAGTATTCTTTTTCTGGCTTTTCTGTGTATACTTCAGATGGGTAGAAAATCAGAAATATTTGAGTTAGTCTTTTTGCCAAGAATGGCCATACCTGTTTTAGATCTTACCAGTCTGCAAACTTTTCGTTTAAAAAACCCCATTGAAACAACAAAAACCCCTCCCACTACTACCCCATCCTCCAAACCCCCATGGGAAACATTTGGCTTGCATTCTATCGTGAATCTTGCATTGTACACAGGATTCTCTCTATATGCATTTTTAAAAACTCCTTTTAAGTACTGGAAGGCTGAAATGAGGAGTCATCTCTTCTCCAGGCTGAACAATCCCAACTTTCTCGGTGTGTCTTTGTAGGAGGGGTGCTCCAGCCCTGTGATGATCTTTGTGGCCCTTCTGTGGGCTTGCTGTAACAGGTCCATGCTGGGGGACCCCAGAGCTGGATGCAGCACTCCAGGTGAGGTCTCATCAGAGCAGAGGAGCAGAATCTTCTCCCTTGCCCTGCTGGCCACACTGCTTTGGATGCAGCCCAGGACACAACTGGCTTTCTGGGCTGCAAGTGCATATTACCAGGTCATGTCTGGCCTGTACCCCAAGTCCTCCTCCACAGGGCTGCTCTCAGTGACTTCTCTCAGTCTGTGCTCCTGTCTGGGGTTGCCCTGACCCAGGTACAGCACCTTGCTCTCGATTTTGTTGACGCTAATGAGATTTTTGTGGGCCCATTTCTTGAGCTTGTCCAGCTTCCTGTGGATGGCATTCCATCCTTCAGGTGTGTCAACTGCACCACTCAGCTTGGTGTCAACACAAGCTTGCTGAGGGAGCACTCAGTCCTGCTGTCTGTGTTATTGGTGGAGGTGCTGAAGAGCACCAGTCCCAGGACAGCACTGGGGGACATCACTTGTCACCAGCTTCCAGCTGGATATAGAACCATTGACCACAACTTTCTGGCTGTCTTCATTCTCTTAGTTGTACTGGCATCAGTGCTGAGTGGATTCTTTAGCCCTTAAACCAGCTCAGACTGGCCAAAACAAAACAGGACAGGTTTCCAAAGTCGTTCCATGAACCAGCTCAATGTGATCAGGTGAGGACTAATGCAAGGAAGTAGGAAGGACAAATTCAAGGGGCAGAAAGGTGAGTAGGGAAATCATATTGAGGTACCTTTCTTTCAGCCTGGTTCTGGAACCAGAGCTTATGGAGAACGATGGTCCATGAAGTTTTGAATAGAAAATAGGAATAAATTTCTAGGATGTGGGTAAGAAAACATGGTGTGCAGTATGAAGTAGAGCCAAGCTTCTAGATCTTTCCCTTTTTGACAATCTGGTTACTTCAAAATAGCCATTGTTGGGGGAGTAGAAGGCTTTACTTTATTATATCAAAGGAACACCTCAAAACTCAGTGGTCAAAAGCAGACACTTGTGGGAAAGTATAATGGCCAGGCATTTGTCATAGTTTGTCCCTGCATATTTCATGACTTAGAGGCCTATTCTGTGAGCATCTCTTGTCTGCTCTTAAATGTCTGTAGGCTTTTGGCAGTCACAGTCTGCTCTGGCTGAGTTCCACAATGTAATAATGTCACATGAAGCAGTTCTGAAAGTCACTCATTTGAAGGTTTTTTCTTCTTGCACTGAAAGATGCAAGAACCATGTGATCCCTAATCATCCTTTTCATACCTCTCTTTCCAGACACCTTTATCTTTGTCTAGAATGATGAGTTCTCATCCTGCTCAGTTGTTCCAAGGGGGGAGATTTTTTGATCACTTTTACTTTTCTCAATTTTTTCCCCCTCTGTATCATTTGGATTGGGAGGGTGGTAAGTATTGTGCTTAAAATGCAAATATGATTCTAAAAAAACAGATCCAGATAAAAAACAATTACATAATGATGTTCTCAGGATTCTCCTCACTGAGTCTGTTTGGCCTGCTGTGTTTTTCCAAAGTGGTGTCTAACAGGTTAGCTAACCATGGTGTGAATACAATGCTTTCTCTCAACAGCCCTCAGCTCTCTTGTCTTTGTGAATTATAGAAAGCTCCTATGCTTTCTATAATTTCTACAGCTTTTAGATGGCTGTACTAAAACCTGTCAGTGTGCACAGAATAGTCTTATGTTCGAGTTTCAGACCTCTCAGAGCACAACTTAATTGAAGCTCATTTAAAACTTGCAAGAATATATAATGTATATTACATATTTTGGAAGAGAATACTTAGTTCTTCTCCTAGTTTCCTACATATTGATAATTAATTGTGAAGACTGGCAACCAGAAGAGAACAAGTCACCTGATTATCTCTTGTATGTGATATCCCATGGTGTATGTGGGAGCAAAGCAGGGAGAGACACTGCAGCTGCTTTCCTTTCTTCACTGAGAAGTGTGTGCCTGCAGAGACTCTTGGGAGCAAGGAGGTAGTCAAACTAATACTGATACTGGGCTTGTGTACATGCAGTCATCTGATACTCAAGTTGCACTGCTTAGTTTATGAATTTCTTATGCATATGCCCTGCAGTTAACTGCATAAAAAGTGCTTCTTTGATAACTTAGTCTGCTTGTCACACTGGTTCATTGTGGTTTTAGAATGCATTGTGGCAGAGTAGTTGTAAGTGAAGATATCAGAGAACTGGGAATAGACTAAAATTTTTAGAAACAGAAATGCTGGTTTACAACTAAAGTTATGCAAAGTATAAACTACATGAAGTGCTTTCAAACACAACTGAGCTTTCCTAGGCCTTGAGGGACTCACCATGCTCTAGCTATCAGAATGCTGAGTTAATGCTGCCAGTTTCTGATAGTTCTGTTTCTTTAGGGTATTTCATGCAGTATAATCAAAAAATTCATGACTTGTATTCTGGTAGAAGTTAAGACTTAGCATCATAGAATCACAGAATTGTTTAGGCTGGAAAAAGACCTTTAATATAATATAATCCAGCCATTAAAATATTCCTGGCAGTGATGGAAGTTGAACCCATGTCCCAGAAAAGACTGGAGTCTTAATCCAGCACCTGGGACTTCTTGGCCACCCTGGTGTGTTTGCATAGCAAATACTTCATGTCACTTATCTTAAGAACTCCTCTAGTTCTGCAGTTTGTGCCTTCTATTTTCTGCTGAATACAAATTTGGAAGTGGATCGTTCCTCACTTACTATCAGCTGACTGCCAGTTTTTGTCTTTTTTAAAAAATGCTTCCAGAATTATGCTTTGAGGTTGGGTCTTGGCCTGGTGTGCTAATACAGACTCTCAGAAATATGTTGAATGGTTGTTCCCAATATAGCAGCAGCTGTTCTCATTTACAGTTTTAGTGTTTAGGGAAAAATCAGCTGATGCTGGCATTAGATCACAAGCTTCTATTGAATAAAATATAATGTTTATAAGAAAGATTGTCCTGTGTTTGAACTACATTTCCCTTTCCATCTCTATTTCTCACCTCCTACATCTACACTCTCTCTTTTTCAACTTGCTCTTTCAGCTGCTGGGGATTCCTTTCCAGAGGCTGAGATAAAGTACATCTTTAACAGGTAAAACATGTAGTGAGAATGCAATGACCAAAAAGTATGGATTTCTGGGAAGCATGTTCCAGTAATTATTTTGTTTGAAAAAATCTCATGAGTGACTGATGGAAAGCCTTTTAAGTGGTTCTTCCTCACAGCTTCTTTGTCTGATAAGATGCTAAGATAATTTGAGCTTGACCTGTCAATAGTATAAAAATTTGTGAAATACTTAAATCTTTTTAGAGGTTTGTTGAATATGGTACTGGCTCAGTCAGCTTTTAGAAATACAAGCTCAGAGAAATATAACAGATACAAAATTAAAACAGATATTAAGCAGATATTAAACTGAAAACCTACCCATAATTGCCTACCTAGTGCTATCAAATCCTGTAATTATATCTAGATAATCAAACTCAGACAACTAACAGCCATATTTCAGATTCTGAAGTGCTGTATTTGATGTTGAATACTCACTGGAGTGAAGTACTGTTTTGTAGCTGACTCTGGGTCTGGGTGTGTGAACTGGATCTGGATTAGAGATCAGCCAGGCATTATGCATGTGATTTTCAGAACTGAACTGTTTAAATTTCTGCTGTATTCGAGTAACTGAGCCAGGCACCTTCAGTCATAGCTCAACTTAGGACAGAACCAAAATCAAGTTGGTTAAGCCCTTTGACTGTAACATCAACTTCCAAGGCAATGTATACCACTTTCTTCTTTGGTTTCTCATGTAAAATGGAGTGGGAGTGGGAAAGCTAATACAATGTAAGTAAACCAGGATTTTGTATGTAGACTTCAATATGCTAAGCCTTGCTTTGTGTTCACAGAACTGCCACAAGGTTTTCAAATTCCAGTGTTAAAGACATCCAGACACATGCTTTCCAAACCAAGAAACTTCAGGTTTAGATACCCGAGTTTGTTACTGATAGCTTCCTATTAAAAAAAAAAAAAAAAAAAAATTCCAGTACAGTTGGATAAAGCTCTCTTTGGAATAATAGCACCCAGTGTTGAGGAAGGATTTTGCTGTGTATTTTGCTGGCCAGATGAGCCTGGCCCCTGTAAAGTTTGTGTGCATCCTTGATTCTTTGCTTCTGAAACCAGCAAGTTTTTAAATAGTTTTGCCAGAGAGGACTGTTTTTCTGTTCACTGGCATTGGAAACATTATTCCCATACTCATCCAGTAGGATAATCAGTTGTCTCCTGTTAAAAATTACTTCAGTAGGATCAAAATTCTGGGATCAAAATTCTTTAATGGTATCAGTTTTAATTCCCACTTCAGCAGGGCTAGCAATTCTTACCTTTATCTTGTGATCTCTTTTTTTATAGCCTGCAGTCTGCTTTGTGTTTGGGGCAAAAAACATTCAAAAACTGGAAGGTAGTATTTGAAAAGCTGTTAAACTTCCTTTTCCCATTCTTCCCAATGTCTTCTTTTTCAATGTACGATGCTAAGGCACTAACAGAAGCCATATCAGCACCCAAAGTTTTAAAAGTACAAAAAAATTCTTTCCCAATTGAGATATGTATTTTTCAGAATTTCAAAATATATTGCTGTAAGCTGCAGTGAAAAAGTAAAATAAAGCTGCTGAGGGAAAAATTCTGAAAGAATAGAATATGGGCTGAGGAAAATTTACAAGTCAGACAAAATTATTTTATGCAAGATCCTGCTGGTTTGTTTCTTGGAAACAGCAGTGAGAGCTGTCACATTCAGGAAATGCTCAAAACAGACAAAGTGTATGACTTACTTCAGTTTCTGTGTGAAGATAGACACATGAGTTATTTTTAAAAGTATGTGAATCTCCTCCGATAGCCTTGTTAAAGAATGTATTGCACAAACTAGACACTTACTCCAGTGTGTTTTGAGGAAAACCAAATGTCTTTTCTTAGACAAATGTTTCCTGAATGGACGATCTCTATAGGTTAAATTCTGACAAATAAAACCGTTTTGGGGTGAACTGAGTCTAGCAGCATTGGAGGACAGCATCAGAGTCTTTCAGAGGAAAAGGAAATATAATTGCTGAGTACTGAGAAAGAACAAGGCAGAGAAAACCAAAGCTGTAGAACAAGAGAAGGAAGCAAAATGCCTGAAAAGAAAAATACTGACTAAATAAAAGGGCATGGAGTGTAGAAGAAATTAAGCAGAAACAAAGATATTGGTAGTTGAAGAAAACAATGGATAACAGGGAAGAAAAAAAAAAACAGATGAAAAACGTCCTTACTTTGTAGGTAGAGGCTGAAGTACGTTGTGTTTTACACTCTGCTTTGTGATAGTAAGGGTTTCACAAATGGTCTAAGGGTCCAACTCAGATGGTACCAGGCAGCAGCTTTATAATTGTGGTGCTGTTGATCAGGCATGTGAAGTTTGTTGTAGCATAAGAACCATCTCACAAAACAGCAGAGGAACCTTCTCTGCTGTTCCATGTTTCTTCCCTAGGTGATGTAGAAAACAAGACAAGCTCATGGGATGTCTGGGCAATCAAACCTTGTACATGTCACATACATGCTGACAATTTAAATGCCATCTTGTGAATAGTATCTAGGAATATGCACCACCCAGACCCTCCCACTAAGTGCAGCCTGACTGCTGTGAGTTATGAAAAAATATCTCTTGTCACCACCACCACTTACATAGTTCCTGTTGTTTGTGTGCTGTAGAATCCCTGGCATACTTTGTGTTCTTTCCGCTACAAACAGAAGTATGGTTTTTACATTTTCACATGACATTTCTTCCAATCCCTGAGTGATTCAAATTCATTGGAAGTAAGGCTATACAACTTGATTGTTGCATTTTGTATAAGTAATTACGAATTTTTCCAGTAATTTTCAAACCCTTAGATATTTATGGGCTTTTAAAAATATTCTTGCATATTTACATTGTTCTGTTTTGAACATGTTACTTGTTACCTCAAGGCTAAGCTCCACAAAATGCTGTAGCCTGATTTTAATGCAGATTTTTTAAAATGTCTGACTGAAATAAGAAAGGGAAGTTCAAACTGGATTTTCTTTCATGCAGTTCTTTAGCATGGACCTTGTTTGTTTCCTCTGTTCTTTCATTTAAAGGGCAATGGCTTTTGCCTAGTCCTTGAAATAATATATAATGTTTCTTACATCATAACCTATAGTTTGCTCTGACTTTGGGTCATGAGACAAAAATATGCATCTATATTCTAAAGGAGATTCTTGAACTGACTTGCTAGAACTGCTGTCTGACATTGTCTTCTGTCACCGACATGTTTTATCCTTTCCTTTGGATTTTTCCTCCTTAGAAGCTGAGAGGCCTCAGGAACAAATGATTTGCTGCTGTGGAATGCAACAGGTAGATCTGTGATTGGTCTCATGAGGTTGTTTCTAATTAATGGCCAATCGCAGTCCACCTGTCTTGGACTGTTTGGGTCAGTTCGAGCCTTTGTTATTCATTCCTTTTCTATTCTTAGCAAGCCTTCTGATTAAATCCTTTCTTCTATTCTTTTAGTATAGTTTTAATATAATATATATAAGAAAATAATAAATCAAGCCTTCTGAAAATGGAGTCAACTTTCTCATCTCTTCCCTCATCCTGGGACCCCTTCAATCACCATCATAGTCTTTGGCAGCTCTCCTTTTTCTAAGTTACTATTCTTCTTGAATGTTAAAGAAAAAGGCACAATGCTACATTGATTCCCATGCTTTGTGTGATCATGTGGATGTTGCTGTCTCCAACTTTAAATGATGACATTTAATGGTGTAAAGCTCCCGTGAAGAAAGACTTGCAGTATTGTGTATAGATGGGACTTTCCATTCAGACAGTGTGTGTGTTTGAATACCACAGGATTTTTTGGTAATTGGGATGCTTGCTTGTACTATCACAAAACAGTAATGCTGTGAAACTCAGACTGGTGGACCACAGAGCTTGAATAAAGTCTAAGTTAATAACTGGACATGAGCAGCCCAGAGAGCCAGTTGTGTTCTGGGCTGCATCCAAAGCAGTGTGAGCAGCAGGGGAGGGGGTGGGTTCTGCCCTTCTGCTCTGCTCTGATGAGACCCCACCTGTAGTACTGCATCCAGCTCTGGGGTCCCAGCACAGGAAGGACCTTTTGGACCAAATCCAGAAAGAGACACAGAAATGGTCAGAGCTGGAGCACCTCTCCTTTGGGGAAAGACAGAAAGCTTGGGGTTCTTCAGCCTGGAGGAGAGAAGACTCCAAGGAAACTTTATTGCAGCTTTTTACTGCCTAAAGGGGGCTTATAAGAAAGTTGGGGATGACTTTTTAATGGGAACTGTAGGGACAGGACATGGGGCAGTGGTTCTAAACTAGAAGAGGGTATATTTACACTAGATCTAAGAAAGAAATTTTTTACTGTGAGGGTAGTGAAACATTGGCACAGGTTGTCCTGAGAGGTGATAGATACACCATCCTTAGGAACATTCAGGATCAGGTTGGATGGGGCTCTGAGCAACCTGCTGCTAGTGGAAGATGTCCCTGCCCAGTGTACAGGGGTTGAACTAGGTGACCTTTGAAGATCCCTTCCGACCCAAACTATTCTATGATTTTAGAAAGAAAAGTAGTTGTCAGTAATAGCTTATAAATGAATAAAGAAACTTGATAGCTTTTACATTTCTGGTTGTTCTAATCAAACTGTACTTGATTGACAGTAAGCTACTTGAAATCTCAGAACTAAAAGATTTTGCTTTTGTGTAACTCACTACAGTTGGGATCCAATTTCTCTGGAGAAGCAGCTAAGCAATACCATCTGCCTAAGTTACTCGAATCACTTTAAATGTGTCTACCTTTGTACTGTATTGCATTTTTTCTTTTTTCATTTTTTAACCTTGTTTGACAGTAATGCTGTCATTCTAATACAAGTGTAGTCATTGAAGTTTTTGTGCAAGCAGTTTCAAATCTTCATTAATTTTTTTTGTCTGTGGATGATGTTACCCAACATGTCTGAAGAGCACAGATTTGAAGACTTGCTTCTAGAACACAAAGTGATTTCTAGTTTAGTCCATAAAACATACTGAGCATCCAGTTAATGTGGTCAGAATGAAACTAAGCAGCAAAGAGAAATCTTTAAAAGCTTTTCAATTTAGTTAAATATTAAACACTGAAGTAGTTCACCTAGTGAACATGGAAATAAATTGGTGTATGTGTAGGGGTCTGAGAAGGCAGAATATCTCCAATATGGACCCACATGGCCAAGCCAATGGATGTAATAAAAAGAGAAGAGCTGAAATAGTAGAAGTAAGAGAAGCTGAGTTTTGAAGACATGAAGGTGCTTCATGAAGTATCCAGTCTCAGTAAAGGAGGCAGAAAGTTTTGTTCATTAATATAGCTCACTGAGAAAGAATCTATTGTAGATTAAGTTTGTCTTTTTGCCCAGAAACTAATGAATTGTTTCTTTTGTATTTTTCCCTTCTTTCATAGGGATTGGACAAAGGTTACTTTAATGTAGGAAGGGAAAAACTTCCAGAAAGGAAAGATTCAGCAACATATTTTCCTGTACCTTATGACCTCCCACCAGAGCAGTATGGAAGCAAAGGTAAGGTATGGCTTCAGAGGAAAAGAAGGCTTGTGTTCTGCATGAAGCAAGCTAATTGAGTAACTCTGAGTCAGTTGAATACTGCTGTGTTCCAAAGATTTATTTTAACTTTTTTGTGGTGTGATTGTATGCCATTTGATATCAGTTCCATATTCTGCTTGTGGTTTCAAAGAAGGCAACTATAAGGTTCTTTATTCTAATATTTTCCTTTTTTGTTTAAACTTTGGATCAATAACTTCAATACTAGTTGTTATTCCTCTTTTGTGATTCTTATATGCATTAAGAAAATAAATATTCTTTATGGAGTAAAATTTTTTTTTTTGCAAAACTAATAGGGGGAGGAGAGTTGAAAAGGGAGTGTTTGGAAGAGAGCAGGCATGAGCTAAAAACAGTCCTCTGGAAGTGGAATGTGAAAGAAATACTGTAGTGTAAATGTGAAAGAATTGCTGTAAATCAGAAGAAAGAAGAGTTGTTTCTGCTCCGTTCTGTATTTCATAGGTTATATTTCATAACACTTGAAGAGGTGTACAAAATCTCAACTGTCTCAGTTTCTGAGATCATCTCTAGAACATGCAGATCAGGAAAATGATAAGAGAGAGCAGCTGTGGGGTGATGGCTGAAAAATATAAAAATATATTGAGGATAATGTTGATGTGCAGCCTGCAATATTAGGGAAGAGTAAATTTTTATACTTTGGCCTTAAAACAAATGTCAAAAGATAGTAACTAATTTTCTTTTTGAGAAGCCTTGATCTAAGGATCTAGGACGGAGCTTGAAGTAGGAGTAACACAGTTTATTGAAACTCAAATATTTCAGTAAATCTTTGAACTAATGAATGAGCTCTTAGTTCAAAATGCTCTGAAACTTCTTAAGCCCTCTGGAAGATAACCTTGTAAAATAGGGGGTAAATGCATTCTAATAAACAAGTTGTTTCTCATTTAATTTTCTTTGAAGTGTATATATTGAGATCAAAGAAAGAAACTATTAGCTGATTAATAGTATATAGAAGATAAATCTGTATGCAAGAAAATAAGGCAAGTTCCAATTCAGTTGAGTTGAATCTTGAGTGAAGCTACATATTAGTCTCTCTACATGTCAATTACATTAATTGCCTTAGTTGTTTTGCCCTTTGAAGATTTCTTTCCTGAACAATTCTCACAACTTGTAAAAATGTATTAAGATGTATTTCATTATGTTCCAGTGGGTAAATATATTTCAGCCTTGGTAAATGGGGGCCAAAGCTGTCAAATCTCATGCTGGAAAAATGGTGAGGAGGCTGGAAAAATGGTGGGGAAATGAGATGAAAATTAGCTTTAATACAAGTTCAGGCATTGTTCAGAAATTGACAGTCCACTTAATTCATTGGTTGTCTAGCTGAAGTTTTCAACCACTGACAGCTGGGATTTTGTTAAGGATGTACAAAAGGATCTTTAACATATCTCACAAGAACTGTGCTCTCCCTTGTGAAAGGCTCTGTTCTCACTGTTCAGTATTCCATTGCCACACTTACATGGAAAAGCAAATTACATTTTTCTTGTAACTTCAGATATTCAGTGATATTTTGTCTGATTTTTCCATGAGTGGGAATTGGAAGTATGATGAAATTACATTTGGTAAATATTTATAGTGATTTCAGGAAACTATAGTAACACTGCATCTCATTTTTTACATATAACATGTGCTGGATAAAAGGAAGAAAGACTTCATGGTTTATTTGCCTCCAGCTCTGGTACACTTAGGTATTTGTGTTTAAACTGTTATTTAAAGAGTTAAACGAATTTTCATTTACCCTGCTTTGTGCTAGTGGCACAGTGCTTAAAAGAAGAGATTGGTGTTTTGTCCAGTAAAGCTGTAGGAATTCTTTGTTACTCTGAGCTCCCTCACAGGAGGTCCTATAAGTTCTGGGAAAACTTATATTCTCAGGAGGTCATACAAGTTCTGGGAAAATGTCAGTGTATGTGGTCTTCACCTTTCTCTCACCTTTGTTTCTTTTACTGAGTTCTAGAATACTGCACTACTTTCTCTGTCAAGTAGTTAAAATATTTTTGAAGAAATTAAGATAGAAGACTTCTGGGAAAGTAACTAATATTTTTCAGCAACTACCTTTTTTTTCTAATTAATATTGCATAGCTGTTTGAAACCTGTGTACTTTCTGGGGTTTGAAAGAGCTAGACTAGCAACATCCTGTATGAATCAAAGTATGTTTAGAAGTTTAGTTTTCAATTTTTCAAGCAACAAGTGTATATTGTCATTGTACATCATAGCCCAGGGGTGAGGAAGCCAGGGTTGGAACCAATCTCATTTGTGTTGATCTCAGTTTCCTTCCTCGGCAGAACCAAAAGCATTTTTATTGACTGGTAGACCTGCAGTTTGAGATTGAAGCTCTCATAATGCAGCTTGACATCACACACTGCCTCAGAGGACCTCCCAGAGTCCCAGTGTAACATTTGAGTACACTTGTTCTCCCAGCTGTTTATATTGTCTGTAAAGAAATTAACTTGATTTTGCATGAGAAGAAACTGTTACAGAGGCAGTATTTAGTTTCGCCACTTCTATGTAATGTTATGATTGGGTTGCAGACCAGAGGGAGCCACTTGACTATCTGATTTGTGACATGTCTACCAGCCAACTTCTTTGAGCTCAAAGCACATGCTTGGCTAAGGGAGATGTGCTTCAGATTACTAGGTAAGAGCACTCTCATGAGATAGCAAATTCACCAGATGGTCAGTATTTTGCTTCAATAGTTGGTGAATTCAAGAATTTTAAAATGCAGTTTGGTTTGGGTATTCTTTTTCAGGGTAGATGTATGATGCCCAGTTTAGTTTTGGAACTTATATGTGATTTGAGCCATCTTGTGCAGAGTGCAAGATTTGTAGTCTGAGGAAATTAGCAGTATGACATCCTGACAGATCAGAGTTAAGGCGGCACAAGGGACTTTTACCTGGACATTTTTCCTATAGACTGTTTCTTCACAACTGCTTTAAATTACCACCACAAAAGAGTTATATTATGCGGGATTCCTTGTTGCAGGGAATAACATGCATATTTTACATCTGGCAGTTTTAAAATAAAGAATAAGATCATTCCTATTCAGACATGATAAAGGACCTCATTAATTTTTAGCAGATAACATTTGTTGTGTGCAACATGTACATTATTAACTCTTTTCACGCTGCTGTTTTGAGCAATTGAAGTTGATCACCTCCAATACGCAGCTGAAAGCAGAAGGTCATTTGTGGTCAGATGTGTCTTTAGGGTAAAACATTTAAAGAATTAAAAAAAAAATCTGGTAGCTGATAGTACTACTCAATATCTAGATAAATAAATCATATAGATACAGAAATCTCCTGAAGGCCTCGGTAGTTAACCCACAAAATCAGGCTGTCTTAATAAAAAAGACTCTTGGAAAGCTCAGTGTATTGATGATACTAAGATAAAGGAAACCTATAGACCAGAGTTATGATTTGAGAGTTCCTTGGAAGGGAAGCTGAAAATTATCCAGTCTAGTATTTGGGAATCATGCACACAGTAGCCTGTCTTACTTAGCAAGATATCATTATAAGTAAAATTTCTTTGTGTCTTTAACAGGACTCAGATTTTTATTTTCTTGTAGAATCTTTTAAACGAATACTGAGATTTTGTTGTATAACATTTTTGTTGTATAACATTTTCTCATTGAGCTCTCATCATCACATCTCAGTTGCAGTATTGCTATTATCTCTCTTGCCAATACAAGTTGCTTACTGTAGTCAAGGAGTTTCAATTCATTTGTGATTTAGATATTACATGGTTTACTGACTGAGGAAATCATCTGTTGTGTGGAGGGAACTCAAAACTTCTAATTCATAAGTATATTGAGGTTTTTTTAATAACAGTTTGGGGGAGGTCTCTCCCAAAAACTAGAAAAGTGCATCATATCAGCACTTTGTTAAGAAACAAAGTAAATCCTATGTTTAAAGCTGCAGTACTGGATGGTGCTTTTTTCTCTTTTTTTTTTTTCCCAAACAAGGGGTCACTGTCCTGGCATTCAGAAATCATCACTTTGTTTGTGAATATTCATATAGATCCCACATCTATTCCCCATCTGCCTTTCTTCCTTCTTGAGATCTTTAAGTATGATTTTTGCATTGAGAGGAACAAGATTAGTTCTTTTTCAAATGCCACACTTATCCAGAGGGAGGGAACAAGAGAGACTGAAGTGCAGTGTGCACCTTTTGCAAATGCTTAAGGAAGAACTTTCCAGATTGATGCAGCAGGGAGTGAGTTTGCCATGTAGAATGACTTGAAGTCTGGTTATTTGTAACCTTTCTATATATGTGAATACTTGTTGCTTTGAAGCTATCTTTTAAAATTAAGTAGAGATAAGAATCCAGTCTCTGGGTTTAGAAATCAACCAGGAATTCTCTCATCCAGATCTCCACTCACAGTGCAAAACACACCCATAGGAAGATGATCACAGAGATGCTTTCTTTGTGTTTTATACTTTGCTATTCAATTGTGTGTGCCTAGTTTTGACTGTACTGCCATCTGTCATATTTATGAGAACATGAAGGCTTGAGGTGGCCTGCCAGAATGGATTCTTTGAGTGTTACTGAGGTGTTACACAAAAAGAGCTTGTCTTGTTCTCTATAGCCTCTATACCTTTAAGTAAAATGTGGTAGTCTATTAAGTTGTGAGAGAATGTTCAGAAATCTGAGTATAACTGAAACAGTGCTCCACCTGAGCTTTCAGACCATATTTAAGTAGCAGTGGGACAGGAATGGCCCCATTTATTTTACTGAGTGCTGACTCCACTGCTGGAGTTCAGTTTCTTGTAAATGAGGCAAGAGTGAAGCTGTGGTACCAGCCTAGTAGATAACACTAATTCTAGTGAGGTGCAGTTGAGACAACGTTGGGGTATCAGAAATGAAGCCCTGATCTTGAAACGTGTGAAAGGTAGTTATGTTAAGGACACTTCAAAAATTATTAAAAATTATTTAATGGGACTTTTGTTTCCACACCCCACACCTCCCCAGAAGATCAAAGGAATTAACTTTGAGAAGCTTGGCAGTCATATTCACGTGCAACAGTAAACAGCTGCCATCATACAGTATTTGTGCACAGTCATTGTCTTTCTCTTGCTGTTACAGATCCTATTAAAAGTGATGAGTAGTTTTAAATTGAACCTGCCATTTTATAAATAACTGAATTATAATTTGTATCAGCCATAGTTCTGCACATGACTTATTAAAATACTGTCAGCTGTTTTATAAAATCAACCAGCATCCCATTAACAGAACAAAGTTCCAAGTACAATAATAGCTATCTTGAGCAAATTTTATTTAGATAACTACAGTTACAGAGAGCTAAATTAGGTATTGAGACCTCTTACCATGCTTTAAGGAGGTGACTGGAGTTATTTCTGTACATCTGAAGTTTTTCTCTGCCTGCATGTTTTGCTGAATTAAGCAGAGTCACTGCCAGATGGTAGGAAAGTAGGGAAGATGGATAGGTCTCAGCTGCATAATGTACTCCTGAGTGACAGATTCCAGTGCTTGAGTGGGACTGGATTTATTCTGATGTCACAGATAGAGGTCAGTGTTCAAATCTGAATGTATGTTTGAAATCTTCAATGCTTTTCCCAACTTTTGCTTTATTCTGTACCCATTTTTTGAACTGTTAATGGTAAAGGTAAGGTATTGACCTAAAATACAAAAGGTACACATGGCTCTCCAGCAGGAGACTGATAAAACAAGCTTAGGGAAATAATGGTGTTACTTTTTTTTCTTTTTACAAGATGACTCAAAGTCTAGATGTCCTGCAGTTGAGCCAGAAACCTAGAGAGCTTTCTTGGCAGTGCACTGTGACTTAAATGCTATAGTTCTTCTGGTTTCTGGCACCTTTTATTTTTATATGCTTTGAAACAGGTATTAAAAAAAAAAATTAAAAAATTATATATATGTCCTCTGTAACAAAAAACCAACCAACTTACCCTGCTGCTCTCTTTCTGCTGTAAATAGACACATTTTAAAACATTTGCATAGCTGGGATGTTTTACTGCAACATATGGAACTACAGTACAGAGTTAAGGACACTCCTGTAGCAAGTAATAATGAGTACTTAGTAGCAATGGTCCCTCTGCCCCATGTTTAATTGCCATGGTACTTGTCACTGTGCTGTTGTGTACTTTATATAACCCTTCATTACTGATTTTGTCCCTTTCTTACTCTCCTTTCCTTGCTACAGTAATTCTCACTTCCTATATTGTCAAGAGCTGTCATTGGATCCTGTAAATTTAAAATTGGATAAAAGTAATCTCAGTCAATAGCTATTAATGTTGCTGTATTCCTTCAGGGCTCATTTTGTACATGGAGAGAAGAAGCAGGCTAGATCTGCATGCATTTCTTAATTGAGAAAACTCACTGAAAAAAGGGTTAAAGGATTTTTCTCTATTTCAGTAGGAGTAGCTTGCAAAGAGTAGAATAATACCTTGGATTCATAGAACAGCTGCATTTCTGCCACATGTATGGTAGGAGGAAGAGCACAGAGCAGGTTGCAGAGCTAGCAGTTAACTTCTGGCGTGTTGCCTTTTCTCTTTCCCAAGAATGGAAAGAGCTTCTGTATTCTGAGAAGTGGGAGGAAACTGTGTGGTGCAAACCAATAATAGCTACCTTGAGCAAATTTTATTTTGCTCATCTGAAAATGTAATGTTTGAAGAAGTGAGGGGCAAATGTGAACTTTTCAGAGGTCAGGCAGATTCATTCTTAAGTACTGAATTCTTACTGTCCCTGTGAAAAATATTAATATGTTACAGTGCTTATTTATAATTACATTGGGTTAAGAGAGATGCAGCATAAAACTTGCTGGCACTAGGCCATGCCAAATTTGGCTGCATTACTGTACTTTTATATTATCTGAAATACAATTCTTATACAGCTGGTGAGCATGTTGGATTATAACTATATTTAAAACAGTATCTGGGGGGAAAGCAAAGCCTTTTGAAAACTGTGTATCTTACAGTTTAAAAAAAGAAAACAAAAATGTCCAATAAACTGAAATTGCACATGATGTTAATTGAAAATCAGTGAGAATTTTGACCTTCCTCTGTCCTCAAAGGGAAAAGAGGAAAAGAACCAAATTTTGCGTTTGATAAATTAATTTCTCATGAGTATGTTTCTGTTTTTGTTTACAGATCAACCATGGATTTGGAATATTCCTTACACTGATGCCCCTGATACACATGGAAATATGTGGGTTCCATCATAAATGTTTCCACTACTCTGTGATGTTCCACTTGCTGACACTGAGCCTGCCATGCTACTTGCAAAAACTGCTTGTTTCTGTTCTGTAAGCTATAATGTCTGCTGCAATGGCTAATTTGTAGTTGAAACATTGAAATGTTAATAAGGGAGAGATTCTTGGAGAATCTGCAACCATATTATCACAAGTGAACCTGCTTTTTTGAATACCTTTTTATATGCTTTTTCTTTACTGTGGTTCCTAATATGGTTTTCAAGATAAGAACTGTTCTCAGAGAGTCTCTCTGCATTTATAGCTGTAATTAAAAATTACTGCTCTGTGAGACTGTCAGTTGACTCCAGTAGCTGGAATAAAAGTTATTATATGTAAAATTCAAATTAAAATAAAGGCAATCTTGTTAATATATCTTTTGTTCTGTCTTCTAAATGTGTACATTTCAGATTGGGTTGGAACTTTTATCATGCAAGTGTACTCCCAGGTATTTTATTAAATCAACAGTATCCCATCAATAGAACACATTGCTTGTGTCAAAAATAGTGTGGCCAGCAGGACCAGGGCAGTGATTGTCCCTCCACACTCAGCACTTTTGAGGCCACACCTCGAGTGCTGTGTCCAGTTTTGGGCCCCTCATGACAAGAAAGACATTGAGGGGTTGGAACATGTCCAGAGAAGGGCAGAGGAGCTGGTTGGAAGTCTGGAGCACAAGTCTTCCAAAAAAAACCTGGAGGAGCTAGGAATGTTTAGCGAGAAAAGGAGTCTCAGTAGAGATGTTACTGCTCTCTACAATTACCTGCAAGGAGGTTGTAGCCAGGTGGGAATCAGCCTCTTTTCCCAGGTAAAAGGTGAGGGGACAAGAGGAGCCTGAAGTTTCACCAGGGAAGGTTTAAATTGGATATTAGGGAAAAATCCTTCACTGAGGGTTGTCAGGCATTGGAACAGACCACCCAGGGAAGGGGTGGAGTCACCCTCCCTGGAGTTACTAAAAGATGTGTGGATGTAACACTTAGTGATATGGGTTAGTTGTAGACTTGGAAGTATTTTGTTAATGTTTGGACTAAATGATCTTAAATCACAGAATCACTGGCCTGGAAGAGACCTTCAGGTTAGAAAATCATTGAGGCTAACCCATGCCTGAACACCTCAAGTAAACCATGGCACCAAGTGCCACATCTAATCTTTTTCTAAACACACCCAGGGATGGTGACTCCACCACCTCCCTGGGCAGACCATTCCAGTACTTTATCACTCTTTTCATAAAAAAATTTTTCCTGATATCCAACCTGTATTTCCCTTGGTGCAGGTTAAAACTGTTCCTCTGTTTCTGTCAGTTGCTGCCTGGAGAAAGAGACCGGCCCCCACCTGACTACAACCACCTTTTAGGATGTTATACAGAGTGATAAGGTCACCCCTGAGTCTCCTTTTCTCCAGGCTAAAGGACTCCAGCTCCCTCAGTCATTCCTCACAGGGCTTGTGTTCCAGGCACCTCACCAGCCTTGTTGCCCTCCTTTGGATGTGCTCAAGCATCTCAAAGTCTTTCCTAAACTGAGGGGACCAGAACTGGACACAGTAAATACTTCTGTAATTCCTTACTTCACATTCAGGAGGAGTCTACCAAAGATGGAATCTCTTTGAAAGTCCTAGCAAAGCAATAGGGATGTTGAAAAGTTTAGCCTACTCTAGATGCCCAGTTTCACATGTTCATGAAGTTTTGTATTCTTTTGTTGTTGTTGTTCAAATTAGTTTGGTAAAAAACTAGTGTCAAATTAGTGTCAAGGTTATGATATTCCTGAAGAATTTTTGTTCAGTATCAAAAGTAATGGAGGGCTAGTTTATTTACTTCTTTATTAGGATATTTCATTAGGCATAAAGTTGGCTCAGGAGTACGTTGCAGCCATTTCATAGCTTCACCAAAGAAAAGCAGTGAGTTTTGGTTAAGTGTACCAGCTAATCACTCTAAAGTAGACCTCTAAATAAAAAGTACTGACATTGTCAATGATAGTAACTAAATCTCTGCATGAGTCTTCCAACTAATTTAATGATGCATTAATAATAATTCTACTCTGACCAGACACTTACTAGTAATCATTGTTGGGGTACACAGTGACAGTTAGCTTTCTTAATTACAGGGCTGTCAGTCAGTATTATCAACAGAATTGGTAAAATATATTGATTTTTCTTTCCTATTATTTTACAGTTGTGCTAAGCCTTACCACCACCAATCTGTTGTCCCCAAATGCCTGCACACGCAGACACTAGGGAGCTGTGTGCTCGTGGTGCTGAGGGGTAGGGAAAACAGCGTGTTTCCTGATAGTGATGCCAAGTGACTCTCCTGAGGGTAATGGCATTGCATTCAGGGCTCAGGCTCGCAAGATGTTCACTTTGATTTGAGGTTAATTTAAATGTCAGCAACATGTTTAACCACTTTTTTTTTTTTTTTTTTACCTGAAACTAAAAGTTACTTTTTATTTTTCTTGTGCCAGTGGACACACTGCATTTCTGTATTCCACCTTGCTTCAATGTTATGGATGGCTGACTGATTACACTGTTCCTGCTCTCCACACACTCCAGTCTTTCTAGCTATTTACTCAAGAGCAGTGGGAATGGTGACCTGTTTTACAATAAAGTATTCTTTAGAATAAGCCGTATTGTCATTTTCTTTTTCAAGATTCCGGTCAATATCCACTTGCTCTTGTTCTACTCTTTAACAGGGAGCATATCCTTAAAAAGACACCGTCTCAAGAGATCATTAAATCACTGACAAGATCAAAGTTGACAAATTAGGGATTTTGCAATTTTTGATGATCAATTACAGTAGTACAGGTCTTTCAAAACTGTGCCAGATGATCTTACTTGCTTTAATGCAATAATCATCTCTATGCCCAAGACAAACACAAAAATTACTATTCCACACTTACAAAGTAATATGTAAATAAGGAGGAACTCAATAACCTTGAAAAATTTGCCCTGGATATTCCTTTGAATGGTATTGTTGTTCACATTCCTTTGGGCAATCACATTGATGGCATGGTTGCAAGCAGCTAAAGGCTCTTTTTTCCCACTGTGCTACTCCAAGCCGCCCTTGAACAGGTTTGATGGATGGAGCCATAGGTGTGGACAGAGGGTGCTCACTCAGTTCTGCTGCCTTTGCTGGTTGAGAGTGTACTGACTGAGTTCTGTCTTCCTTCCGACTGGCAAAGCAGTGAAATATAGGTTGGGTTTTGGTTTTTCTTCAAATAGGAGCTGCCAATAAGTTTAAAGATACAGCAGCATTTTTTTATGGAAGCATGTTGTTACCTTTAGCACTTAGCACAGTCTGGTTAGTTTGGCTGGCATCTCATCCTTCCTATTTTTGGCTATTTAATGTCTTCCAGTATTGCTGCTAATTTTAATTTCCATGCTAAAGTCTATGCTAAAGCCTAATTAAGAGGGAATAAAAACCTGCAGCATGATGTATCACCTATGAATAACAACAAATGGGAGAAAATGAAACACAACTCCCATTTATCCCTGGCTGCTGGTTTGCTGTACAACATAAGAAAAGGACTCATTTTTCCCTGTGCCTACTGCTGTAGCAGTTGCTGCCACACAGGTGGTGATCCTCTCTCAAACACTGGCATTGGAACTGCCCACAGTGCACCCTTAGGGCTCAGACCAATACTCAAATACCGCAGACTGTGAGACAATCAATGGCTTTTGCATGGAGTGTACAATTATCTGTCATTAAGGGAGATTTCTAAGATCCTAGTGTTCATTCCCATTGCATTTTGACTGCAACACAATTATTAGAAAATTTGGCGGGGGGAAGAGAAGTGAATGTTACAGTTCATTAACCTGCTTTCTGAAAAAATATATGTAGGTTGTCCTTTGGAAAGAATGTGCTTGTATACTATTACTTTTGGCAGAGCTGAATTCCAGCCCCCGATTATTTAAAAGTAGAATTCAGCACCGTAGCAACTACCAGATATTGCTGAGTTTAACTTTTTCTTCTTATAGTGAGAATATTTCCAGCAGATTTGGATCGACAGCTCTGCTCTTTGAACCGGCAAATAACGCATTTTAAAACCACATAGCAGCTGGAAAGGCTGCTTCTGTCTTCCCTAAACAATTTCCCTTTGACTACCACGCGCTGGAGGACAGAGATGTAGCACCTTATCGGGAAGGCAGTGGGTAACCAGACCTCTGGAGAGGGAGGTGCCCTCTTTTGGCGAAGGGCGCTAATTTTTATGGCTTTGATGGAAGGGCATATCAGAGGCTGACGGGTTTCATGCCCGGTCTAAGAAGCCCGGTTGCCTCGGGCGCTCCTCGGCCCCACGGCCCGGGCCGGGTACCTGAGGGCGGGAAGGGGAGCGGCCCCCCCGCCCCTCTGAGGGCTGGAGGCCGCGGGGCAGCCGCCCTCTGCCAGCCCGCCCGGCCCGCTGCCGGCGCTGGGCTTCGGGGACGGCGGCCGAGCCTCTGCTGTGGGCAGCCGCCCCCGGGGGCACGGCCCAGCCCGGCCCGCCGCTTCCCCGAGGCCATGTTGCCGGCGGCCCGGGGCGCCGGGCGGCGGAGCCCCTCGGCGAAGCGGGAGGGCGGAGGGCGAGCTGCCGCCAGTCCCGCCTCGTCCCCCCCGGCAGGCAGGAGGCGCCTGGCGGTGCCTGTCCCTGCGCCCCGCTCCGACGTGCTCGGGGCGGGGGCAGGAAGGGGATATGAAAGTGGCGGGGACGGGAGCCCAGCGCGGCGGGCGTTGGGGCTGAGGGGCTCTGCGAGACGGGACGGGACGGGACGAGCGGCTCCCTGGCCCTCAGGATGCTCGGAAGCCCGAAGCGCGCCCGCCGCGGGGCCGTGCCGGGGCCGCGCCCTGGCCCCTGGGCGAAGGTGCCGGCCGGCTCCCGGGAGCGCCGCTCGCCGCCGCCGGGCTCCGCGGCGCCCTAAGCCCCGCGTACGGCTGGCGGGCGGCGCCGTGATGCCCGGCGGCGGCAGCAGGGCCCCGACGTAGCGTGGCGGCGCGGCAGCCCGGTCCCGCGGGCGGAGGATGGCGTGTCGCGGCGCCTGCTGCTGCTCCAGCGCGGGTCGTCTCAACGCGGACAACGCGCGGTTCCTCCTGCTGGCGGTGCTGATCGTGCTGTACATGCTGTGCGGCGCCGCCGTCTTCTCGGCCATCGAGCTGCCCACGGAGCGGGAGGCTAAGGAGCGCTGGGAGGAACGCCTGGAGAACTTCACCCGGCGCCACAACCTCAGCCGTGCCGAGCTCCGGCACTTCCTCCGGGAATACGAGGAGGCGAGCGTGGCCGGCATCCGCGTCGATGACATACGGCCCCGATGGGATTTCACGGGCGCTTTCTACTTCGTGGGCACCGTCGTTTCTACTATCGGTGAGCGGCGGGACGGGCGGGTACCGGGGCGGCGGCGGGGCCAGGGCTGGGGGCCCGGGGATGCGCTGTACCTCTCCTCCTCGCGGGCTGACAGTGGGCTCGTGTCGGTGCCCGGGCACGGTCCTGTCTCTTCGCTGCTCCTTTTTCTGCCTTCTTCCTTCAAAGAGTCGCTGCCGCGGGCGCGCCTCTCGCGGGAAGCGCTCCGCTCTGGGAGCTCCGCGGAAGCTCCGGTCGGCCCGGCCGGCGCTGGGGGCCGAGCTCCGGGCAGGCAGGGCAGCGGGCGCAGGGATGCTCTTCGCGAGTGTCATTTGCCTGCGCGGCTCAACTTGTCCTCGGGATACGGTGATAGACTTTGTGAGAGATCAGTCGCATCTAAAGCCGAAGGCTTTAAACAATTCTGTATATCTTTAAATCCTGGGAAATGTTATAGAAAATCTTAGACCTGGTGGTTTCATAGGCTGCACGCTCAGGGCCCTTTCTGAGGATCGTCTGGTCTTAACAAGAACCCTTAAACAGATTTTGTGGTGTCCAGCTGCAAAGTCTACAACTTGGAAAGATTGGGTTTCAAACCACTCAGCTTTTTGCTCCTTCAGGCTTTTCAAGACAGAGCCATCAAGTCGCTGGGCACAGTTTATTTCACTTGTGAATAAACCCAAGTTTATTCAGGCTGAAGGAGCCTTCAGGAGAAGGTGATACTGAATAGAAATTCCGAGCAGTCTGACAGGTGTACATTAAGATGAAAAGGGATAACACCAGGAACTGACATAAATACCCCACGGAGCCCATGGGTGTCAACAGAAAGGGTCCATTTAAGCATTTGCAGACAGCTAAAAGCCTCGGAGGAAGGGAGATTTCTTTAGTTCAAGACAGGTAATCTGTATGCAGTTATCACTGTGACAAATGGGATCACTCAATCTTAGTAATGGTATAGCCAGTTCACATCAGTCCCTCTCCACGAATGAAATATACATTGAGGTATGGTTATTTAATTCTTCAGGAAATCTCCACTAACTGCTTGGGGTTTTTTTCTTTTTTTTTCCTGAAGAGGAGATTAAAGATGTCTTGCTTTATGTGGGATGTATAAGAGTTTGCCCTGTCCTGCAGCACACTCCTCTCTAATACTGAGGTTTTTTAACTCTGAGGTTATTTTATTGTTAAAGATGTCATTGGGCTGGTTTTGTATTTTGTCAGTGCTTCAAGATTTGAGTGGTTTGTATCCTTAGACATAAAGTCTTTAAGACCCAAGAACTGTGCTCCAGTGTTCTGCTGAACTGGCAATTGAAAATAATTTATAACATTGTTAAGCCCATTTTTGTGGATTGCTGCAGTTTGTTTGCCATTATAACATGTCCCTTGAAGTGGGCTTCTTGTATGATCAAAATAAATAAGCAGAGTTTATGTGAACATTTGCTACAGCCATAAAATTGTAGTGAAAAGATCAGATCAGATTGGACCAGATCTCAAAAGCTCCACCTGCTTTGCATCTATTATTCCTAGACGGGGTCAGTTATATGGGACTTTTTTTTGTGATGTTTGTCCAAGATGCCATTTCAAACCTGCACTGTTGGACATTCCACAGTTTCAACAAGGAATCCAGCCTTGTGCATTATTACCCTGAGGTTTTCCTGATGTCTGCCTTACTGCAGTTCAGTGACTCCCATTATTTTTCTCTTGCCATCCTTTGTACTCAGAGAACGGCCTCTTAGGTACTCAAAGACCATTGTCAGTGTGTCCCTTCAGCTTTCTTTCAGTTCAGAAAACCACAGTGTTGCAACCCCTTTTGCAGCGATATTGTTACTTTTCACAGGTGTTAACTGATGCCAGTATTTCTACATTAATTTTTGTCTTATATAAATCAGATTGTTAGGGAGAGAAGCATATCTGTGATCCTGTTACCTGCAGATGATCACAAGCACAAGTATCCACTTACCCACTCACACTTTTTGGTAGTTTCTATGACTTGCTATGATTGCTCACATTTTACAGCTCCCTTAATGTTTCTACAGAAATGAACCAAGGACTCAGTTTTCCTTCAGACTGTGTATGGTCTGGAGACTTTGGCAGTTAACATCCTGTCCCTTCTTTTGACCTGACATTGCTTTTCTCAGTCTTATCAGTGATGACACTTTCTCGGTGGGTTTATGAATTGTGGCATTCTTTCTTAATCTTCTCAGCAGCATTGCACTTCTTCATCATATCAATAGCATATCTCTTTTTTAATCTTCTCAGCAGAACTTCTGCCTTGTGGGACTGACTGTGCATTTCAATGCTCTTACTTAGCTTGTGCTGCAGGCTGGGCTCTCCAGGCATTCTCAGGATTGTACTTCGACCAGGTCTCCTCAGATGTGCCACTCAGAGGTGCTCTCCTGCAGGCAACCACACACTCATTTGTATCAACCATATTGGCATCCTAACAATAGATTTTGTTTTACACCTCTAAAATCAATATTTTGTCTCTCTTCTCAGCTCTTTCCAAATGGCCCACATCTTCTTTCATGCCCTAATACAGTGCTCCAACATTAATGTATTATGCTAGCTGCAGCCTTGCTAGTTCTGAAGAAAGTATGAAGGCTTATTTCATATGTTTTTCAGTCTATACTTCTGGTGGCTCTGTACATTCCTACAGCTAAACAAAATTTAAAGTCATCAGTTAAAAACAGTTTTTTAGTAATAGGTGCTTATGACATATTCTTAATATCAGCTCACCTTCTACACTCAGTACTATGTGCTGGTATAGAAGCTTTATATGTAGCAGGTAAGTTTCTGTAAAAACAATAATTTTTTGTGAACTTTATGGGGTTTTTTTTCTCTTTTGCATAATAGGAATCATTTTGCTACTCCACCAGAATAAATTTATTTCTTCCACAGCAAGTAAGGTGAACCTAGTCATTTTGATTTACTGCTAAAGCATCAGTCTAACGTTACTTGTCACATCAACTGCTTCCTACTTTAGCTAGAAAGAAATACCATCATGTATTTCAGAGGAAAGTAGAGTTTTGCAGTAACTAAGGGAACATCCTGTCTTTTCAATTAAGATTTGCATAAAATGTTAGACACATGGATTTTGGAACATGGTATCAGTGCACCAAGTCAAGAGGTCAAAGTTAAATATAACCAGCCTATTTCCATTTGTCAAGAAAATACAAAGCTAAACAGAGCTGAACTAGTAAAAATAATTAATTTCTCAGGTTAGTAATTAAAGGGTTTGTTCCATAAACATGTTTATTCCTATCAGTGCTCAGCCTGTAACCTCTAATCTTGATGCAGTTGTGCCCAGTGTGACCCAGTAGTAAGGTTTCCTTTGCACTAAGGGAAATGTTCGGAATGAAGGAACATAACCACAAATGCCTGCCCAAATAGGAGGCTGCCTAGACTGTCCAGGAAGTGATCCCAAGGAATTAGATGGTGTCAAAACCTCTCAATCCCATTAAAGCAGCTGCCTAGCTAATCTACACATGTCCAGTGGGCTCCTCCAAAAGCTCACTTTGCTTTCAGTCTACCCTTTGTCACATAATGTAGTGTCCATTTTACCCAGAAATCAAGTGGTGGTAGTAGTAATATCTCAGGATGGAAGAGTTCAAAGCCACTTCTTTCTCAGTCAGGACTTGAAACAATTCCTGTATCTCATCCAAGTGCCCTGCCCACCAGTCTGGGGAATAATTTTACGGTGGGAGTCTCAGCAGTCTCTGTTGAAACTATTCCACTTTGCATAGCCTAATAAAACATCTGCAGACAAGACAATAAAACAAGATCTAAGTCCCAATTTTCAATTCAGTGAATGTTTATATGTTTTATGCAGAGACATATTAGGTAGGCTTGGGGTATTCAGCAGTCTTAGACGTAGGGTTGAGTCATCATCAGGTGCTCTGATATCCAAGGACTTCTGTGGTACCTTGGGACAGTAGTGCCTCCAAGAAGTAGGGAGCTGGAATAAAATGGGTCTTGTTAAGAACACATAACATGAAACAACTTCTCAAACTGACTTCTGATATTCCTGCCCTTTTCACAGGCCACTGGAAGTTCGAGGGGTTCTCTGGAGGTTGTCTGGCCCAACCCTCATACTCCAAGCAGGGCCAGTGACAACTGCTCAGGGCTGCCTCCTGTTGCAGTTTGGGTATCTCTCTTGGTGGAGATTCCCTATTCTTTCAGGACACCTTGTGCCAGTGTTTGGCCAACCTCACATTATAAGAGGGTCTTTTTCTCCTATTCAAATGGAATTTCCTGTATTTCAATTTGAACCTGTTGCTTCTTGTCTTCTCTGTGTGAACTGTGTGAGCAGTGAGGCAAAGGAGGAAATTATATCATCTTCACAAAATTAGATACATTTTCTGGAGAAATTGTTAAAATTTGCATCCTTCCTCTCTGCAAAAAGTTTCAGCAAATTGGACTGGAGGTGTAAAGTCTGGATACAAGGTGAGAAAAGAAATTTGTCAACTGATACATTACCTGAAGCCCAAAAGATAAAATTGTCTGGAGTGAAGGCTGGGATTTTTATAATAGACAGCAATGAGCAACCACACAGTGTACTGTACAGAAGGGATAGAAGGAGTCATAGCATCTCCTTTAAGTAGTCTCATAGAAAGGAGTGCTCAGGGAAGTGTTGTTTGCTAATGGGAAAGTCTGTATGGGGTGAAACAGCTGCAGTGTCCATGTTACAGCTATGTCATGGAGTGAAGGAAGGAGTTCTGAAAAGTGTCACAAAGTGCCTGTTTCCTCATTTCCACCTGTCAGTGCAGTTCCTGCTAAGTGGAGTTACAGCTGTGCTAAAGAAAACTGTGGGTGATAATGCCCAGCAAACCACCAAGGTCATTAAACCCAGAGAGCTGGACTAGTGCTTGTAGCCTTGAGGTCACCCTGTCTTCCTGTGAATAGACTGAGCAGAGAGTGGCAGCTGCAGTAAATGCTCCTTGGTCCTGCAAGGAATTAACTAGTTTGCTGGAGCCACGGCCAACCTTACTCCTGGTGTCAGAGACCAAATGATCAACCCTTACCTAACAGTACCATGCCTCAAGTATTTAGAATTATAGAATTGTAGAACATCAACAACACAGGTGTTGAAAGGGATCCACAAGGATCATCAAGTCCAGCTGCTGACACTGCACAGGACAACCTCAAGAGTCACATCATGTGCCTGGGAGCAGTGTCCACACACTTCTTGAACTCTGTCAGGCTTGGGGCTGTGACCACTTCCCTGGGGAGCCTGCTCCAATGCCCAACCACCCTCTGGATGAAGAACCCTTTTCTAATATCCAACCTAAATCTTCCCTGACACAACCTCAGGCCAATCCCTCAGTCTTCTCACTGGTCATGAGAGTGAAGACTTCAGTGCCTGACCCTCCCCTTCCCTCCATGAGGCAGTTGTAGGCTGCAGTGGGGTCTCCCCTACTTCAGGCTGAACAGACCAAGTGACCTCATTTGCTCCTCTTAGAGATGCCCTCAAGGCCCTTCATGATATTCATGGTCCTCCTTTAGATGCTCTCTAACAGCTTAATGTCTTTTTAATATTGCGGCGCCCAAAACTGAGCACAAGCTGCAAACAGCTCTAATAATTCAAAATGGCCTGCCTGCTTTAGCCTTTGAGCCTTAAGTAGAGCAAGGAAGGCATCTCTAGAGCAAAAGGCTTTTTAGGGAAGCTGCAGGTAAACTGAGGCCATTTACTTGCCTTACAGAGACTACCATGTAGTTGTCAACTCTCTGAAGTTGTAATTGTCACCAGCCTTGGATTGGATCTGTTAATAAACTAAAACATTGCCCACCTTTGAAAGACAAGTTAGATAGTTTACTCTAACTTTACCAAAAGCTTTCTATAATATATGACAGATCTGTATAAAGCAAAGATGTAGAGAAAATGTGAAAAGGAAAACATTGATTATAATGATAGGATTGTCACCAGTCTCTTCTATATGCAGAACAATGTAGAAAACTT
The DNA here is from genome assembly GCF_022539315.1 of Serinus canaria. Classification (NCBI taxonomy): domain Eukaryota; kingdom Metazoa; phylum Chordata; class Aves; order Passeriformes; family Fringillidae; genus Serinus; species Serinus canaria. The sequence goes on from NC_066319.1 coordinate 45,331,214, forward strand.
AAAGCAAATAATGTTGTAGGAAGGAAGTATAAAATTAAAGCAACCTGAAAATCTTGCTTCTATAAGCAAGATCTAACAAAGGTACACATGTGATAGCTGAGCATGTTCTCTCTTGGACACTGGTTAAAATAAAAGTTAAGCCATGTGTTTGTAATCCACAAGGTTAGGGAAAAGGCCAGGTCTGGTCTCACATGTAAATTTTCTTACTTCTGTTACTGCCAGTCATCCAGTTTTACAGAAGATATCTAAAATAAATCACATGAATTTGTATGTCCTTATGTGCCTGTTCCCTGACTAGAATAAAATATCTGACATGTCAAGTGCAAAGGCTCATACTTCTACTATTAGTGTTGAAATTTTGGTGAAGTAAATCCCACCCTCTCAATCTACAGGTGGACACCCTGGACACCCAGGCAGCAGCAGAACCAAATCAGCACTGTTGGCAGTACTGACTGTAACTTCTCTGCCACAGGTTCTGTCCCTCTTTTATTTAAATGAGAGCAGTAAGTAGTTAAAAACACTTGAATTCTGTAAAGGAAATCATGTTATCAGTTACACTCTCTTAAGAAGATCAGGATTAGGATTTTTGTGAGGAGTTGGCATTTTCCAGGGCATGACTTTATAATAATATGGGGATTTCTCTGTTTCCAGGTGAATATGCTGGGACCTGAGCACAAGTTCCCTAGTAAGTTTTTGAAACATATAAGCAACTTAAGAAAAAACCTTTCTGGATTTGACTTTAACCTAGTAAGTGTAGAAGGCAAATTCTATGACCATGCAGTGGCAGAGTTCATTGTTCAGAGGGAAAGGAAGTAGTACAGAAAACCAGGGGGTTTTGAGAGTAAAGCTTTAAATACAGATCTGCAGTTTAGAATCTCAGAGAAACCAAAACTAAAGAAAAAGTATTTAAGGGGGACTTTCAGTTTCCTGGTCAAAAGATGTGAATGATGCTCGCTCAAGGGATCCAAATGTGAAATATAGAAGGAGGACAGGAACTCTAAAAAAAGACAAAGGTATAGATTTTAAGTTAATTTCTGTCACAAGAAGAAATTATTCAGAAAATAGATAAAAAATTAGATCAATGAAGACAAATAAAAGGAATAAAATAGAAATACATGAACAGATACAAAATTATGTTATTGGCAAGGGGTATCATGGGTGATGTGAACTGATTCATCAGCACAATAGTGATGAGAAAGCTAAGAACATTGGTCTGCTGTACAGAAAAGAGAAAGAACTCTCAACAAATGATTCCAAGAAGGCTGAAATGTGTAATGGCTTTTTCTGTATCAGCCTTCTGAAAAGGTCAACTCTGAACTGTTGTGTGGTACAATTAACACTTGTAAGAAAGGGGAAAGTAAAAGAACAGAATCCCTAAATCTGTCAGATCTTTTAAAATCATTTAAGTTAACTCAACTGTATTCTAGAATATTCAAAGTAATTACTAAAGCAATAATGTGCACTTTGGCAACTAGTAGAAGGGTTTGGAATTCCAGGCAAGTTAAAATGACAAACATTTTGCCAGTTTTTAGAAAAGGAATGATGACAGGAAGAAATAAAAGACAATGGGCTTAAATTGCAGCAAAGAAGATGCAGATTGCATATGAGAAAAAGTTTTGTAAATGAAGTGAAGCAAGTGTGCAGTCTGCCTAGCAATGACATAGAGATTTCATCACCAGAGTCCTTTATAGTCAGGTTAACCAGACACTCCACAAGATTTATGCAGAATCCTTAATTCCCTCGTTGTGCAGTGAATGGATGAGATTACATTTTTCTGCCTCTGCCAGGGCTTTTTTCCCCAGGTTCAGTGATAGTATGTATTCATAGTCCTTTTATCCTTAAAAAAAAAAAAAAAAAAAAAAAAAAAAAAGAAAGAAAAAAAAAGCAGGATGCTAATCACACTGCATATAGTCTTGTTCTTTGGCTGTTTTTTACTTCTATTTTTAGAGGGCAGATAAAAAGAATTTTTTGACAAATTTACACTAAACTCCTTAGATTTTTTTTACCTTAAATAAACCAACATTTTAATATTAGGATCAAGCAGGCCTTGAGATGTGCCATTATGCTACCCTGGTTGGTATATGTCTCAAATTAAATAAATTTTAAACCAGCCCAAAATAGAACTGATCATGGACTGAGAAGTACTTACTTAATTAAAGCAGTGAAATCAGATATAACAATATCTTTACTGCTGCTGGAATGGGAAAAAAAAAAAGGATGGAAAAATAGTCATCAAGAAAACCAGCTAAAAATAAACAGAAGATTATTTTGAAGAACTTGGTCCTGCAAGAAATTAAGTACTGTGCTCAAGTCTCTATTCTGGCAGCTGTACCTCTTTCTGCTTGTGTTTGATATACTTGGTATGACTTGGAGAAAAAGAGCATGAGGAAAGTACTGTTATTGTCCATTTTTTGCACAAAACACGGCTGAAAATTCAATGTAGTCCTTCAGGTGACATGCAGCAGGGACCATGTAGGAGCCCTGTGTGTCTGAATGAAATGTTGGCCTCCATCCCCAGGCTATTGCACTGCAGCCCTTGCCAGAAAGGGGAGGAGATCAGGGCCTTTGCAGCTCCCTGGCAGACTGGGCATGCAAACACCAGGCCAGGAAAACTCCAGGAGGTGTTGCCTTCCTCCAGATAAGCCAATTGGAGAATGCACCCATTCCCCAGCCAGGCCACTCTCCAGCCTGCTGACCTCATGAACTGATAGCCCTGCTCTTATCCTACTGCTTCTGCCCAATACTCACTTCCAAGGAATCTCTCATTTTCCAAGCCAGAAGTTCCCAAAGGAGCCTGAGCTGGAGAGCAGTGCTATGGCCCATGGCACTCAGCACGTGAGGGTTTTCTGACTTGAGTGGTGACACAATTTTCCTATTTCCTGGAGGAAAATTTGCTTTTTTAATTGAAAGCAGAAGCTTAATCAGGGCTGAGAAGATTAAACATGCCATGAAGTGGAATAAGTTGGATGGAGAAAAGAAAAACTTATTTAAACAAATTATTTGCTGATTACAGGAGCAGTCTTAATTTGTCCCATGGATGAACTCTAGGAACAAAGAAGGTCTGGGTATGCAGAATGGTGAGACTGGTAAAAAAAATACAAAAACTATATTGACTTAAGTGATTATTAACTAATAAACAGTTTAATAATTATATAGTTAATAATATAAAAGAATTGTTTTTACTTGGATTAACCCACATATACAAAGAGGGAGAAATTTGTTCTAAATTATCTCATAAATGCTGGGGGAAGGCTTGCAAACTTGTATCCCAGTGTTAGCTGACTGTCTTTGACTGTCTTAACTGAGCTTTTGAATAATTTGGCCAGGATATAAAATACTGAAGATAAAGGCTTTGTTACTGTTTCTGTTTACTGATAGATAATACTTTTGTCCAGTGGAATTATTTCTGCTGTTAACAGTTCAGCTGACTAGTATACCAGCAGTTCACATATTAAAGCTTTTTCAGCACATTAAGAATACTTAAAACCAGAATTGTTTCAATATTAAAAATGAAAAAAAAAGAGAACTTTTGTAGGTAAATAGTGATATATTATTTTATAATTTGAATTCCCAGGAAAAATATTTAGTGTTATAGCATGGAGATTTTTATAGCATTCATGAGGCTTCAGTGTTCCATTGCCTTCATCACTGAAGGCAGAATATGGCTCATGGAAGTGTTTCAGACTTCTTGAGAAGTGGAAATTCAATATATCAGTAGGTGCTGTTGATTGCAAATATAGCCCAGGCTTTTTGCAACCTCAAACCAGCTTTGAGTTTGAGGTGGTTTTGTTCCCACAGTGAGAATATTAATAAAACCCTAGATGTGATTTTATTCACACAGAATTAATATGCCTATTTTAAGTGTGACTGTTTTTAATAGAAAGTAGTTCTGCTGAAAATCTGATCGTTATCAGTTATTAGAAAACTAAAGAAGTGGAAAGCATGCATTCCTTCAATGTAAAAATGTAACATTGCAAAAAAATTTCAAACCAAGTAGCAAAACATAGAATTTAAAAGGGCTAAAGGCAGGTGCAGACTTTAAAAAACCCAGTTTCCTATTTTAAGCATGTATTTGCATCCATTTTGTAGTTTTCTGCACGACTTTTTTTAGTAAGTGGTCAGAATTTCACAGGAACAACTGTCCAGCCTTCTTGTAAAACAGACTGTTCCTCATGTACATCTGAGCTAGTGATTTTCTCATTCATACCTGCCTGTAGGGGCAGCTGAGCTTTGTTGATTTGCTCTGGTGGAGGATAATGCCCACCAAACAGGCACAATACTGAATTCTGTATTCTTAGGCACACACATGAAGTTATTAATATGATCAAGCTCAAAAATTTTAAACCACTTAGAGCAAAACCATGTTCCATTAATGGCATGGAAAATAAAGAAATATTATAGTCCAGTTAGGGGCAGAAATATTATTTTTCTGAAGTTATTTCCATAAAGCTATAAATAGAATAGTGCTGTTAGGGTAAAATAATTTCTATATATGCAGCTTTTTCTTCATTTTGCAGAACAATTACTTTTTAAAATATGTCTTCCTTTTGTGGTCTTCCTTTATCACATCTCTTTTCCTTTCCCTGTATGCTATGGGCTGGCACTGTTTTGTTGTTTGTTCTAAGAAAAATATTTTGTAATGGCCAGTTTCTCTTATTTTTCTAAGTAGGAGTTAATTTTGTTATACAGGCTGCTCTTCTTCCTTTCATTTTTCATGTACAATGCTTTAAATAGAAATTCTCATCTGCTCAAAGAGCTAGAGTCTACATCATCCCTCTCAGGCAGCAATATTCCTGGTTTATCAAGTCAGTAGGTCCAACTGGATTGTGCCTTAATGAGAAGGCTCTTAAGACTGCGTGCTCCAGGGAGCAGTACTGGTATTCTTTTCTCTTTTGCCACAAATTTAAACATCCTTGTGCTGAAGGAGATGCTGCCTTTCAGACAACCTGTAAGCCAAAACGCTGCAACATTAGAAAAGTCCTGGCACCCTCTGTAAAACTTTGGCCTTGCCCATAGTTTAATTTTGATCCTCCAGGTAAAGCTACACAAAAGGAATTCTTGCCACGTTTTCACTGGGTGCTGTATTCTGGCTGTTCTCTGACACCCCATGGGGTACAACTCTCAGAAGTTGCAGCATTGAAGTATTGCAAAAAGAAATATAATATTTACTCATGGGTGTCCTTAGCTACTCTTGAGGGCCATCAGTGACAGTTTCAACGTTCCTACATTTGTCCCTTCCAATTTCTTTGTCTGGACTCCAAAAGAGCAGAACAACTGAAGGTAGCAGGTAATAGGCTTGTCATGACAAAACACTAAATATTTTGTAATTTATGCAGCTGAAGCTGTATAAAAAAAAAGTTTTGCAAATTGTCCTTTTATAAGGAGAAAGGCTCCTACTAGAGATGTTTTTTCTTTATTGCTCCCTTAGAATGATTTGTTTCTTGCCTCAAGAGCTGATTCAGGAGAATACCGGAAAAAGAAATTAACTGGGTGAGGTTTTATTGTAGAAACTTTTGAACCAATTTCCTGTTGTGTTTAAAATTGAGCCTGTAAATAACAGAATGGGTGAATTTTCAATCACTTTAAAAGCAATCTATTGCACTGTGCTTCTATACAGATTGTAAAGTGTTTCACTAGTCAAATCAAGGAGAAAATACTGAGTTTGGAAGTACGATTTTATTTAATCTTCAAGTTCATGTCTTATCTTGGACAGTGTTGCACTGAGGCTATTGCATATAATTTAAAATTTTTTAATCTTACCAGCATTCAAAGGGATAAATACTGTGTCATACAGCCTGTCTGCAGAACCTTCTCACCCTGAAGAAATCATTAGTATGACTAAAAATACACACGGATCTGTTTTGTTTACTGGGTGATTTTACAGTTATGTTTTATAACAAACTTACACTTTTAATTTAGTTCCCATTAAATAAAAAACATCCAATATCACCCATTAATACTAGTTCATGTATTTGCTCTTCCTAAAGTTCTTTCCCATTATAACTGAGTCTTATTAGCCTAAATATCACATCATAAAAGGATGTAAATCCTACTTTCAGTCTTCTGTCCACATTAAAGGCAGAGCTGCAGTTATCTGGCTATCATCACTCTTTTTAAGCAGACACCTGGGCAGCAAGCTGGCAGAAATTAGGAGGGAAGGACCAGCAGAGGTGATCAAGGCAAATGCAGACAAAAAAGACTTCCCTGTAATGGGCCAGTAGGCAAGCAGGTGTTAAGGATGAGGATCACAAGCTTAGAGTCACCTGCTGAACTGCAGCAACAGCACAGGTGATCACTGTGCCTTGCTCAAACTGAAGAGATCTAGCCTTCTTTTAGTGCCACTCAATATTATCCAGCTTAAATGTCTTTCTCCTTCATTCTCAGGCTCTTCAGGTATTTTGAAGGCCTGGATAAAGAGCATGTTCAGTGTGGACACTTGCCTTTTGTCAATGAAGCTATGCAAACTTCTGCCTGTGTATTGCTGGACTACTTGATGGAATGGTTTAGTGGTGCCCTTGACAGCATTTGGTTAACGATTAGGCTCAAGGACCTTAAAGGTCTTTTCCAACCAAAATGACTCTGTGATTCTATAATCAGTCCTAAGATAGATTTTTGTCCCTTACACAATTAGGGCATTGCACAATTAGGGCATTGCACAGCTGCTTGTTCCTACAACATTTAATTTCTTTATTAATTACCTTAAACTTGAGCCTTTATTGCTAAATTTCTAAAGAGGAAAAGACCTTTAACATAATGAAAGGATCCATTCATTAATGATGTCATTTATTTCACACAGGAAATGCCTGTTTTTCTTCTCACCATTTCACTGGGAAGTGTTTTAATCCCCTAGAGCATTTGCACAAAATATCATCACTTGGAGTAGGTGCAGTTTGTGTTTTCTTTGACTGTGGCAAAGGCTTAAAATTGGCATAATCTCTTTGCAAACAGGAGCTCTGAACTTAAAACTTCATCTACATTTACAGATAGGGGAGAGACACATCCTGTGGTTGTTGTAAGAATTTCTTGAACAAGGAGCTAATGTGATCCAGGAAAATATTTAGGATAAAAGTTATCTCTCTGTATATATCACTTCCCTCTTGTCTCAGCTTCAACCTGGCATTCCTGCTGAGAACCTTCTCCTGTGCTGTCCTGAACATGCTGGGAACCTTCCTAAGGATGTAGAAAATTATGCAGATTTCTGCACAATCCTTGTCGCAGAGATACAGCTCACATTGCTGCAGCTACACCATGAGTGCTACTGGTAGGATCTATATCTTGATGGCAGAACATTCTCCTTCAGGCTAAGGTAAATTAGGCAGCAGAATATCTGTCATTTCATTTCCAAAGTGCTACTGCATAATACAGACCGAGGTATCAAATGGAGGAGTTTCTTAGCAGAACTGTTTACAAAGCAGACACTCAAGTTACTGAGGAAGGAGCTGGCTGGTAATTGGTAACTGGCCCAGTAAAGTCCTCAACTCTGCAACTGTTGCAGGGCACAGTGCTGGTGCTCAGAGTGCCACAGGACAGTTTGCAATTGCACTGTCTTCAAAGGAGTCACAGGAAGCAGGTGACCTCATGGAGCTAGTTCAGGCTCAAAATACCATTCAGATACAGAGATTCCAAAATTTTCTGCAGATCCTACACAAAAATATATCTGCAGGAATATATTTTCTCATTTTTCAAAGCAGCATGGAGCAGAGCATGTAATGCCAGGGATTTTGCACACTGCCGAATGTTCCAAGGACTCCACTTGCTGAATCTAAAACAGAGAGTGCTTTCTGGAACATTTCTGGTATGGGGACAGTTGGGGGCTATCTCCTGGAATAAGGACAGTTTCTCCCCATGCCAAAGTGAGCCTGAGAAGTGCTGTGTGTCTGAGAAGTGCCAGCACAGCTGGGCTGTCATGAGCCTTTGGATCTGTGATAAACTTGTGTTGGGGTTATGAGTTACTTGTGACTGGACAAGCCACAGAGTGGGGCTGTGCCGAGCCACATGCAAGGAAACCAGGGCCCTTAGCAGACCACTAAGGATGATGGCTGCTCAATTGTCAGAATCCTGTTTCTGTTTTGGGAAAAATATGTCAAAACCAAAATATCTCTGTGAATCACTTGGGTTTGAAGCTTTGTTATATCCCATGAAAAAATGTTTTGTTAGAAAATTCCTAGTTTATTCTAGTAAACAGAAACAATTCTAATATAAGTAATTTTCTTTCTTTGTTCCCTTATTGTTTTTCAGTTTTCAAAGATGCTCTATTTTTAAAATTAGGAAAGAATCAAGCCACTGGCAGCATGGGCTTTTCTTCACATCAAGTAACTATTATGGGACTTGGTAGAAGTCAGTTTGTTCTTCCTGGTGAAGTTCATCTATGGCGGCCAACAGAATCCTACTTAAATCCAGAGAAAGCAAACAAACTTTTTTGTTTCATAGAGAATGTCAGAAACCTCTGCCTTAAATACAGCACCAAATTCAAATTTTCCTTGGCAAAAAACCCAACAGTGCAGATCAACATGAATAAAAGAAAATGAAGACAGCCTTCCCTGCAATTTCTGAGGCTTGTGCTCTTGCAGAGCTCTAATTCAGACTAGATAATTGAAACCAGTGACAAACATGGATGTAGACCTCCAGAGAGGTGTGTAGCTCCCTTCCATAGCTTTAACAAAGCTTTGTGCAGAGCAAAACAATAGGATCCTGATACATTTTAAGTATTTTGAAAACTTGGCTTGTAAGAAGCATTCTGGGAGTCATGAGTTATGCAGACATTTCATCTCTTCATATATAATTGCCAGTTAATAAAAATGTTAAAATGGAAGAAATTAGTTTACTTGGTTTGAAAGAAGCATTGTGAGAGTCATGAGTTACGCAGACATTTCATTTCTTCATGTATAATTGTCAGTTAATAAAAATGTTAAAATGGAATAAATTACTGATGAATGCTCCCAGCAGCAATGAGGCAGAAGATGTTAGTGTTACAACATTGTGTTAGCATGCAAGAAAGGAAAGTGGTAACGACAAACTTTAACAATATGCTTTGTGTTAGATGTAAATATAATTGGTTGTCATTACTTCATTAATTAGGAGGTGATCAAAAGCCCTATAGACAGAGAGGAGTAAAAGCCTCAGTTACATCAAAGACAGTTTTTAAGTACTGGGAATAACAGCCATATCAAAAGAATGACAAATACTTTTGAAACATATGACTACTGTTTTTGTAACTATGTACTGTCTTCAACACTTGCCCTTTCAGAGGCAATCCAAAAAAGTAAATCTGTGCAAGACACCACAAAACTAAGCAATGTAGAACAAAAAAATACTCAAGATCGTAGATGCATAACCAAACACTGAATCAGACTCAGAAATAACATAACTGGTTAGGTTATGTTTCTTAAAATAATGAAATTCAGTTTTTTGTCAAATAATAGCAATACTAGTGGGGTTTTTAATTTCAGAAGTTTATTTTTAAAATGTAGAATGTTGTGTTTGCTATTAGTTTGTTCAGAGAAACATAACTCTCTCAGAGTGTTCCTGGGTCTTTTTTTTTTTTTGTTTCAGGGCTTGGTAAAGCTGTAGGATTTGAAGTCAGCAGAAGTTCAACAGACACTGCCATGAATGGTTTTTCCACTTTAGATGAAATTGCTTTCAACAACCACAGCTATTGCATTCAGTCTTCCTTTTCCTCCCTCTTTGTTTACTTCTTCATTTTTTCCTGCCCATTACCTTGCCCCTGATGACAACACTGGCATGACTGAGGGTTTCAGGCTGTGTCAAACCCGATCTTGGCTTCCCTGAAGAGTGCTTTTCTAGGACAGAGGTCTGGAGAAGCTCTCTCAGGCTTTTACCTGAGCCAGCTGTCTTGTGGAATAAGCTAGGGGGCTGACAGGATTGTTTTTTCCAGAAGCAGATTCATGTGAAGAACCTAACTTTCCTAGAGCAGGGGTGAAAGATGACCCCTTAATAAGCGGTTATAGTCAGTGTCAAAATTTCACTATAACGGTAAAATGAAAGCGAAGGCAACACAATCATTGCCTTTCATGGCAGCTCTGTGTCCATGCTCCATGTTTCCTCCTGTGAAGTTAGCACCATGGCACAGGTTCCCTAAGAAGAAGCAGAAAAGGCTCAGTCCCAGCCTTGTGTTCAGGTTGGTTGGTTTAGGTACTGCTCTGGGGAGTGAAAGCAATGCTTGAAGCCTCCCTGCCGCCAAGTAGGACTTGGAGCTGAAGCTTTTGTCTTTCCAGGTGTTATTTCAGTCCTTGCAATATAACAAATTCAGGCAACACCACTTGTGATTTTGAACAGAATCCATAACTGCCAGTGCCTAGTAAAGTCAACAAATATAAGTCAAGGATACAAAGAGAGCTTGGACATCTCTCTTCATGACTCTCAGCATGCAGGATTTGGAAGTCTGGCTGAATTGCTGTAACTGATATTAAGGCACAGCAACTGATATTAAGGCACTTTGGGTACTTTGTGGAGGAACAATGAAATGCAGTACAAATTTATGCGAATGCTTAATCTTATACATTCTTAGTAATGACCCTGAAGTAACAGAACTACTTGTTTTCTTACTTGGGGTAAATAAAACATATAAACAGGTGTCTACAGAAATTAGTTTTAATTTTTTCTTCTACAATTACATATAAAACATCAATTAAATTTTCTCTTCTGCCTTTTTTTCTCTATTAATTTCTTCACAGGACAATGAAATATTGCTCATTTTCTTCATACTGGCATCTTTTACAGTAAGGTGAAACAGAAAAGGAAGTGGAATGTTCTGTAAAACCTCAATCTCAGGAGAAAAAAGTAGCTTTTTTTAGATTTATTAGATTTCAAGTCTTTAGTGTCCGTTTCATTTTACATTAAAAGAATAGTTTTCAAAGTATCATGACAAAACTATATAGGCTTGAAGTTGTGATGTGTGAAGCAAAGGAAAAACCCCAATATACACTCCTGAGTAAATCCTCCTAGTGCTGGTCTGAGGACTGCAGAATCTGTCAAAACTTCTTATAGCAGCACCATGGGAACCTCTGGGACCATCATAGGGTTCAGTGATTACTGTCAAAATAAGCACAAATTAGCAATTAAAACAACAACCCTGCAGCATCTGAGAGATTATTATCTCCTTTGAACCTTTCTGGATTGCAACTGATACCAGTTTAGTTTCATTAAATCAAGAGCATTTTGGTGTAAAAACTGTCATTGTCCCCTTTGACATAGCATAATGAACCATGGCAGTAACAGTTTCATGGTCATCAGTCAAAGCCTATGCCTGAAGTGTGAAGCCTAAACTGGGAGCCTTTCTGTCCTTATGTCACAAGGCAACTGCCAAGAGTGCCTGAGCGTGTCACCAGGAGCCAAAGTGCCAAGGCCACCATGCCTGCAGACTGTGCTGATCTGCAGGTACAGGACTGTGATTGGCTTAGTCTTGGGCAGAAACTACTTTTTACTGTGCATCAGCACTTAGAAATGAAGATTTCTTGTCTTACAGATTGCTTCCTTGTTGAAGTTACAGAGAAGGGCTGCCCAGGCTGTTGAGATGCCTCTGTATGTATTTGACATGTGCCGTGATGTAGAAGACCTGCATTCATTTACACACCTACACAAGAAAGTTAAATAATACATAAAAGTGAACCAAACCTGCAAATCTTCCTTTAAATTTATCAGTACTTTGTAGGTACACAGTTTGTGGTACCTGGGAGTGTGGCTGTGGCTGAGCCTCATCCCCATGGATACAGCTGAGAAGCAGGTGGGCAGCACTGACAGCAGTGAGCCTTGGGGTGCCCAGGGGCACTGACCAATCACAAAGGGAACAGAGGCACACAGGTGCAATGCACCAACATGAGGGCATAAAAGGTTGTGCTGAAGAACGAGAAATGGCAGCTGCTTGCAGCACTCTGAAGTGACATGATGTTACTCTGTGGGCAGATGCCTGAAGCCTTCTGATGAATTATGGTGTTACTCTGGATGGGTGAATGCTGAAAGCCTTCTGATATTGTATGGTGCTACTCTGTGTATTGTGGCTGTCTCAACTGTGACAGTACTTGATATGAGATTTTCTGGTTTTCAGATAGGATGTTTTCATGTAGTAATCATCTACATAATATAGATGACGTCTGTGTTTGTTAAGCAATCAAAAAGCAGGAGTAATACCATGTATTGAACATGAAAATGTGGGTACTTGATCAAAGTCATACAGAGACAAGTGATGATTGTCAAGTCCTTATAGAGGAGCTGAGTTTAGGGGTGATTTTAGTTCTAGCTGTACCTGATGCACTCAGTCATCTGGTAATAACCTCAAGAAAGAAAGCAGGGTTTTAACTCATGTTTCAACTGGACTGTGGATGTGTTAACATCCCAAATGGCCTGGTGTTTGTGAGGATCTACTGAAACTTGATTAAAATTGTATTGAGTCAATCTGATCTGTTTTTAAAATTAATTTTTACTTGAACTGAGTTTCCTTTGATTTATTTCTTTCATTCCTTGAGCCAATCCCCTCTATAGAAACTGTTAAATACCTTCTGATCCCCTTCATTTCACAAAATCAGCACACGCTGTGTCTTATGAAGTTACATTGCTAAATGCTAGTTAATGTGATTATGCTGATCTCTGTCAAACATGATATATAGAACTTTTATCAGACTGCTCTTCTTTTACAACCACATGAATTAGCATCTCTGTCTGTCACCTAAACTCATATTGTCAGAAAATGTGTAGGATCATAATTATCTTGGAGCATTGACAGAGACTGATCAACAACTCCAAAAATTACTGAAGCATAGTATGACTGACAGATAATCAGAGAGATGGGAGCAAGTGGGCACATAAGCTCCATTTTATTGCAAAGCCCAAGTAATAATACAAATATGCTGCCTTTTTTTTTTTGTTGTTGTTGTTTGTTTGTTTTAGATGCCATCAGTACTGGATTTTCCTATGCCAAGCTTTTGTTCAGATTTCTTAAAGCTTTGAGCTTGACAACATATTTGTGGGTGTAATTACTCTTTCTAATACAAAGCTAGGCATGAAAAGAATAGTTTTGCATTCACATGTAGTATGTAAATGTACACACATGGGTTCAACAGAATTGTAGGGGGCTTCTCATGACAGATTTAGGCAGGGAAACCATGATCTTTGTCTAAAAAATTTGTTACTTTGTAAATAATAATAATCTAAGTATACTAGAATATAAAAGATAAGAAGGGAGGATATAGACAAGATATTCACAAATTCCTGGATTAAAACTTGAGTAATTCTGAGCTGAAGACAGAAATACATTAGATGAAACTGAAATCTTTTATGAAAATGAGATGAAACCTTACTTTCATTTTTAGAAACCAGTATATGGCATCCTTCTTGTTACCTTCATCAGTTTTTCTGTTGAAATATTCCACTTCTCCTCATTGTTATGGGACTATGAAAAAATGTGCTGTGTATAAATGGAACAGCTGTGTTTCTCTCCTCCATAAAATCCAGTGAATCATCTTTCACTCTTACTCATTGCTCATGATCACATTTAATGAAAATCAAGAGTATGATGGGTCTTCCTCAGCAGTTGTAAGATAAGAGTTACCAGAGAAAGCAGCCTTTGAGTCAGCTGAGGGAAATTCTGTGAGGGAGATTTTCACTCTTCCATCCCCCAGTATAAACCTGAGGCTCATAAATTATAAGAGCTTTCAATAGTCAGTAGTGAAAATCCAGTACAAATAATAAACCCTGAAATGTAAAGAATTGAAAAAAATATACCAATTCACCCAGATATTTATAGTTCTGCAAATATGGAACCACCATTTAGAGCCACCATAACATACCAGCTAGAAAGAACAGTATTGCAAGCATAGGCAAGAAAGCCTGCTGTCCTTGGAATTTTGTCAGTTGCTAGGAAGAGATCACTGCTAATGCAGTGCTAATAATATGAGTGTATGAAGCTGAGTTTACAGCTCTCAGGTTCTTGCTTCCATATTGAAATGCAAATCATCCTAAGATTTCTGTCTTCACTTCAGGAGCCATACTGCAATGAAATTAGTTGCTCTGCCATTAGGGAAAAAATAGTGATTGCACCTTTTACAATGGTAATGTTTTTGCTTAGCACGCTGGGATATGAAATTTGTTGTTAATGGTGATTTTATTTCCTCTCTTATAGAGGAAGTGCCACTGATTGTTGCTGGGAACTGAGTGTGTTTTGAGTCATGAGTCTATTTTCTTAGATTAGAGCTTGATGGTAATTACCTAAGCCTAGAAAGTCCTGGATTTGAGAACTCAGCAACACTTTTATTTCTTGCTAGTCAGTTTATAATACGTGAGGAGAAAAGGACATATCTCAGTTTCTTGCCTACATGAGTTTGGATTATGTATTTTTTCCTTACCTTCAACTCTGCATTACTGGATGTATTAATTGAGAAGTGGTGCTTTGTTCTTAAAAATAAACATGGATCTGGAAGGAAAGAAATGTTTTTAAGGAATGGATAACTTAATATTGTCATGCTGATGCATCCAGTTGTTTTAGTTGTGGTGATTTGTATTTAGTCCTGAAATATCTTAAGATTGGCTCAGTGCTTTGGAATGGGAAAAATGCCAAGAAATCAGCAAGCTACACTTGCAGGATATTGCTCAAAGGGGTGACCTGATTAAGGTCCTTGCAATACTGCACACAGTGTCATCTTGCTAATTTGCCTTCCTTAACAAGATATTTTAAGTAGAAAATTAGGATAAAATTTTGCTTTTGGACTCTATGAACTTGATTATTTCAGTGCTAGAGACTAGACCCTAAAATTAATTTTCAGACTTAAGCAGATGTGGCAGCCAAGATGTTGCTGTCAATTTGTTACAGATGGTCTTGAACATTAAAATGGACTATGCTATAATTTGAGTTTCAGTCACCTTAGAATTCCTGCTTATATAAGTGAGGAATGATTTGCCAGCTCCTGAAAATTAGTTATCTCTGAAGAGATGTTTTCCTGCACATCTTCCTGTATTTCCAAATTTGATCTCATACTACACTGATGTTTGGAGCATGCCCTTCTCAGAGTGAAAGCAATGAGGCAGACAGGAAGGTGGGGACATGGGTAGGGCAGCAGGGCTTCTCCACACCTTTTAAATGCTGTGGGATCTTTACATCCTGCTTCCACAGCAACCATGCATGAATAGAGGAAACACTAGCCTAATGTCTCAGCATAAGGCCTTACAGAAATGTAGCAGGAGTAAAATGCTTGTATGATTTTAAGGTATAATATATAGGAGAAACATAAGATAGTGTACATATATGTGTGTGTTTATCGTGTTTATGGTGCATTTGTGAGGGCTGAACACGCAGCTGTTATAGACACGTTCTTCATGTTATGTAACATGTGTAAATGCTGTTGATTTAAGCCCCTAGCCTTTACCATAGGAGGATTAATGGTCTACTGGTATTACTTTTTCCTACTTTCCTAGAAGCTCTAACAAATAGAAATAATTTTTGATATTCTGCCAAGGTAAAAAGAAATCAGGAGAGAAGTGTTCACCCCCATGATGTTGTCATCCCACATCTTCCCATGCAAGTATGAAGAATTTTTTTTTCACAGTATGCCCTTAAACAACAGGTAAGAAGACAAATTGGAGCAGGAGGAGGTTTTCTCCTTACCTGTTGTGATGGCTTTGCTGTTTGCTTTTGCTTTTTAGAGATTTAACCACTTAATAACTTGGAAACTGAGGACAAGAGAAAGAGTGTGAAGTTGTCCACTGAAATTGAACAAGTGCACCAGAAAATTAGGGGGGAAATATTTTGTGGTTGTTCTCCTGGAAGACAAACCATGGAGTTTGACTTAAATTCTCAGAAAATGGCTGGGCATAGTTTACTGAAGAAATCATTCACTAATTAAGACACTTATATACACATATGCATTAAAATAGGTTTTTAAATATATTTTATGCTTCTTCTTCCATATATATTTTCATTTTTTCCCCCAACAGCCTGATGATTTTTGTTTTTTCAGGGAGACTCTTTACTGAACCATTCTCTTGGCAAAATTCAAGGTCCAGTTGTGGTCTCCCTGGCCAAGGATAAAATCAGGAGCAGAGCCAGCTCATGTATGCAGTTTTAGACAAAATCAGATCTAAATGCCCTGTTAAAACGATCTTGAAAACTGCAACCAATGAAGCCATGGTCAGGCAATGTTTATCCCCAAGGGAGAAGTCAAAGGTGGATAGTAGAAGTAATTAATATATTAAAAAAGGGTTTAAGTATCTCTGAGATGAGGACTTGTAGCACTGCAAAATCCTGCCTTAAATAATGGGAATGCTTTCACACTTGCCATAGTAACAGCAAAATTGCTGGTGATAAAATTAACTCAGCCTCTCTATACTTTGTATTATTGCCATTTTAGCACTTGGTATGCCTTTTAATTTTGGCCATGGACAGAGTATATAATGACATCAGAAAGGCTACAGTCTAAGTAGCCCTTGTTAGTCATTGTAGCCATAAATATGAATGGTGGTTTGCAATACATGCTTAGAAATAAAGTTTTAATTCAGTCTGTCTTCATCAGAAAAAAAAACACTGAAAAAATTCCATTTCATCTATAACACAGGATATTTGGAGGGATAAATTTACTGCTAACTGTTTACCACTGAAACTCTGGATTTTGGAGAGTCACCACAAGCTTTAACAACGGCCTACACACAGACTTTTCTCCTAAGTATTTGTTAGAGCTGCCCTGAGTTAACTCTGATCATTGTTCAGAACATGAACCCTAATGAAATTGAGTTTTAGAGCAAATAACAATATTTATTAAGCATGAGTTTCCTAACAAATATCCTAATGTGATTATTGTAGCTATGAATGCATCACACATTCCAGTAATTTTGAAAGAACTCTGAGGAATCAAAGTGACTTTTACAGACTTCTAAAAATAAGCCCACACTTTTCTAAGGAAGTATTTTCTTTAAAATAGAACCCAGCAGTTCCCTTCCCTCTCTGAGTCACAATCGCTAGAAGCACTAATGGCATGTCCTCATGATAAATGCTTTAGCAAGGAAAATACAATTGGTTTTTGCAAGTCAAGTTATGTGTTTCCACTGTAGTTCTAAAAACCAGAAAACTCAGTTATTGCCTAGTCAGCTCACAGAGTTTTGTGAAGGTTACAAGGAAGTAGGGAAAAGACATAGTTTTCCTTGCCCTGCAGATGTCTGCATCCGGGAGTTCTTCCTCCCTCTCTTAGGTAGTGGGGTAGTGCCAGTAATCATTGTACTGCCTCTCTAGCACAGACCCTCTCTAGAAAACCCCCAGGCTGATTCCTCTTGAAGCCTCCTAGAAGCTTGTTTGGATGCCAGAGGGCTGCACAGGGTTTGGCAGGGGAGCAATCAGATCATCTGCCACCATCCCTGTCCAGAGCCGGGCAGAGGAGAGACAAATGGTGCCAGAGGGTGGCCAATGATCTGGGGCAGCTCCCCACTTCAACCAGCCCCAGCCAGTTCTTCACACACCTGGCCAGAGTGGAGGAGGCTTTTGGGGCCCTGAAGTGCTTTCTCACAACTTCGTCTGGGTAAATACAGGGCTTTTTGACTGTTTTTTTTCCTATTGTAAACAAAATTGTTACCAAATAAAGAGAGTTTTAGGGGGAGCTACACTGGTTTCCAGCAGGTCGAGGTGTGAATAGATGACAGGGTTTTAAAAAGGCAAATATTAATTACATGGTAAGAGTCTGTTATGTAATAGCCTGTAAATATTTGATAGTACAGGACAAACTGTTGGCAATCTGCAGATATTTGAAAGCATAACCTTATGGGAAGAGTGGATTTAGTTAACATGAAAAAGCATGATTAATAGTAATGGACTAATATTAAGTAAGAAAAAGCATAAGGTAAATATCATGGAAAAAACTGGAAATTTTATTAATCATTAGATATCAGATTGTGTTTTTGAATCAGCAGTGGTCTAGAAGATGCTTAGTGTTAATTGTCCCAGCTACATGGATTGTCTGTTAGGTTATGGGCAAGAAAATTAAAATTTTTGTGAGGATTTTCCTATGATTTTTTACGAGTTTTTAATTGTGCCAAGTGGAGTGTGAGATGAACTACAATTACAGATGCTGAGAGAACTGACATGCTCAGTCATAAGCAGAAGAGTCACCTATGTAACATCTCTTCTAGTAAGATGTAGCTCTTGCACAGGAAAAGACTCTTGATGATGTTGAGTCAATGAGGGATATTTTATTAGATGTTATGCAGATCCTACTACATGTTACATTTTAGCCAATTTAATAACTTCAGTGAGTTAGAAATCCTGATATAATAAGAATCCTGCTTTAAATTCAGGAATACCATGTAACTTTATTTTAACAGAAAAGCTATGTCCAATATGTAGCTTTCAGAATATTAAATCTTTTCATATTTTTCTATGTAATATAAAAGTAATGTAGATGATACACTATGTAGCTGATTACTCAACTGGGCTGTTGAAATTATTTGAGGATTTTGGTGTTTTCCCCCAATTTTTTTCAACCTTATGAGATAATATTTATTTTGTTTTCTAGATACTGAGTCATTTGTGCAAAGTTTTAGATCTGTTGCTGACAGCAGATTTATATGTCACTGAATTTTGTCTTGGTGTCTGACTCACCATTGTGTTTCCTCTGTGTAAACAGATTTTCTGTAATGGAGTTACAAAGGCATAGGGAAGGGGTGACAAACTCTATGGTTTTTGTAAAACTTTCCTCTGTGAACATCTGTACACGGTGGATGAAAATGTATAAAAATAGAGTTAATCATTTTATAAGCTGTGTAAATAGCTATGCTTTGGGGACTAAACTCCTCTCTAATTGATATAGACATATTGTCTCATAAGCACTGGCAGCAGTCCTTCCCTTTACAAAGACTGGTTAGCTGGTTCTTTTCAGAGGTAGAAAACACCATGTTGGGCATGCAAACACCATAATGTCATATCTATATTCCCTGGGAAACCGAACACTCCAGTAGCACTGGAGTGGTGAAGTGAATGTAATGCTAAAAACACACTTTTGCCTTTATTTCATGCCATTTCCAATCTTTTCCTGCTGGTGACAAGGGGCCCCCATGCTGGGCATGTTGCCTTGTACTGGGTAGCAGGCAGAGTGTCTGACTGTCAGTGCCTGGGCCACTCTTAGAAGTGCAGAGGTACTTAGATGGTGCTTACCTCGGGAGCAGCACACAGGGCTGGGGCAGCCTCTGAAAGTGGCCAACAAACCTGGACTGGGCTGCAGGGTTAACATGGTGCCTTGTTAGGGAGCTGGAAATGTGGGAAAGGCCAGGAAGATGTGAGGCCATTGCTGTGGATGGCCTTTTGCAATAAGTACATCCTTTCTGCCCCCACTGCAGCAGCACAGGGCAGCTCCAGCTGCGGATATGGAGTCAAGTGTAGAGTAACTTGTCCATGGGAAGTCAATTAGAGGTCAGCCAATGAGTTCAATTTGTTAGATGCTAGGAGTTGAAGTGTTTTTGTTGCTTTAACTATGCTATCCTGATAAGCACTTGTTTCATACTGCTGGTACATCTGTTTAGTCAAGGAATTAGTGCTTTAATTGTTAAAAGAAAAGGGATTCAAAGTTTTACCACTAGCTGATAGACTTTGCTTCTCCTATGTCTTAGTTTTAAGCATCTGCCAAATTAGGCAAACACCTAATTATCTAATACAACTGCAGCAAGAGTCAGTTTAATCACAATAGAATAGACATTCCATTTCCATTCCAATAGAGTATAATATTTGAGTTTATGAGTTATGAAAATTATAAGCAAATGCCAGTGTGAAAGCCTTATGAAATAAAATTTCTTTAGCTTCTGCAGTTTTCAAAGTGATTCTTTGCCATTGAGTTCAGCCAAGCCAAGATTTTACTCCAAATGCAGGTTTTTTTGCACTTAACACAATGAAATGGGTTTTTAAGATGCCCCATATGGGTTAAAAATTATTAAGAAATATTTTGGAAATTCTGTGCCTCACCTGATTTGAGAATAAGTAACATGGGGGCACTGAAACATTTGTTATGTCAAACTGTCTTTTAATATCCTGCTTCATTGCTTGGTTTTTTCCACTTTGTCTTTTTCTCTTTAATAGGACACCCTTGGTCAAGTTTATGCTCTGTCTTTCTTGATTCAAGCTACATACAAAGAGTAGAGAGAAGATAAATTTTTTAGGAAAAAGTAATGGAAATAATGGGGTATCCTGAGATTTGTTTTTCTAAGAAAAGTCTAAAGGTCATTCTAATTTATGAAAAAACAGGGGCCTGTGATCCTTTTGTGCCTGCATGAAAAACAGAAAAGTGATTTTAGATACAGCCAGTCTAGCAGTTGTGTTTGTATCATTTGACCAGCTTAGACTTTCAGGATTTCTTTCATTTCAGCTGGAGTTATGGCAGAATTTGTCCATCAGCATTGACACAGATTAATTCATTTAGAATTTATGTAGAGGGTGTTCTTTTTCTTGCTGAAAATTTCATTACTTTCCCATGTCAAGAAGTACTGACAGCAAGAATATTGATATAATTCCAAGTAAATTACTATTACTTAATCTAAACTGTTTTGTTGCTTAAAACATAATCTCCCATCTTATATAATGTGTTTCCTTTCAGACATTAACAGTTTTTGCTTTTTTTATTTATCAAGTTTGCTGAACTTCATGAGATACATAGGGGGGAAAGTGACTCCCCCTATATATCTCTGCATTCTAGGCATCAAACAACATGAGATTGCTCTGTGGCATGTATTTGTCTCCAGCTTCTAAAATAGAGATCTAAATAATAGAAAAAATGTTAGTCTAAAGTTTTATTCTAGCCTTTAATTACTACTTCATCTGCTGATAAACACATTATTGTAGCAGAGTGGTAATTATTTAATGGAAATATTTTAAAATCATCACTTTTTTTTAGCGTTGCAGCCAAAATATTATGGCATTGTATATTGCTGCCCAGGAATCTGCCCAGATGTAAAAACAGAACTCACTTTCTCTAACTGCAGACTAAATAAAAAAAATCCTTGGAAGAGCCACAGATGGCAATTACTGAAATGCTTTCTTCTTGTTGTTTTTCTCACTTTCAGTAGTCTATGACTGTGTAAATAACAATGAAGAAGAAAAAATAAATGCTTGAGTTGGTTTGTAGAGAAAAAAGTTATCTGAGAGCCAGTTATAACTCTATCAGGATTAGTTTAAACCAGTAAAAAAAATAAAGAGCATGGAAGATCAGACTTCTGTATCACTGAAAGAAAATGTCAGATCCATCCATTGTAATTAAAGTGCAGAGAAGAATTATCAGTGGGATTGAATGGCCATCCATCAGCTGATTCATTTCTTGAAGAGAAGACCCATGCACTGCAACATGTCATGGCTTCAAGCCTGCAGTTTCTCACCATAGGATAACTTAACAAATATGCAAGTTTTTGAAAGTAGTGACAATATTTTCAGTCATTCATATTTTGGTGAGAAGCTCAATGGGAAGTCTGTCTTTGAGACTCCACCTCACTGTATACATTGCACACCTGTTTCTTAGCTGCACATGCCATCAACAACTGCTTTTCTTTCTAAAAAGCTGAAGGTCATGTTTCCTGTCTTCACTTTTTTCAAAGCATAAGCCACACACCATCTGTGCACATTCCATTGAAAGGCTCTGATTTCTATCTGTCAAGCTAAACCCAAGCATCCCTTCATAGCAGTACAATATTGCTTGTTGACACTCAGTGGGATTCATCCTGGAAGCCAGGAGAAAGTTTTGTCAGAAAAAGAGAAATTTTAGAATGTGTGAAAAGAACTCAAAAGTATCCATTGCCCATGAAGAGATGCTTAACTTTCTATGAAGAATAAATGTGGCAATTTCCTGCATCTTTTTACGTTAATTTAGCAAGAGCAAGCTTGCATCGATGGAACTGTTCACTTGTTCTACAGTAGGAAGTGTTAGCAATTATTTTTTAATTATTGGTGTCAATGTTGCATTTTATCCAGGGTGCTAAACAGAACACTTCATGTGTGGGTGTGCACGTGCTGTGCATCTGCTTTGAAGTGAAATCTTGTTCTGTATTTTGTGGGCAGACCTGTAATTATCCCTTACAGTGTTCCAGTTAGTTTACCTGCATATAAATAGTAGGGAGGCGAATCTTAAATGTGAAGAATGTGAGATTGTTGATTTCTAGCAAATTAGGCCTGTATCAAATGTGAGAAGAGAAAAAATAGGAGCAGGAGAGCTGAATATTTTCTTCAGGTAGAATCACATCTACTTAGAAGCTGTCTCAGGTTTCTATGAGCTGCTGGCAGATTTTTACTGTGCCTGTTTAATGATGACGGGAAATGTTTGGAGACCTGAAGGTGTGAGAGTTCCTGATGTGTTTGAATTCAATTTATTGGAGTTTGGCTTGGCTAAAAACATCTTTATTGAAAAAATGGCAATTAAATATAAACTGTCAATGACTATTTAACTATAACTTCTTCAGAGAGCTTTATTCTATTCTCTGGGATATAGAAGAATAAAATAAAATATGATATGATGGACCTCCTTGCAAATTTCAGAATAAGTTCTTGTTAATCTTTGCAGTCAATTTCTTGTCTTAGGAATAAATAAAGCATGAAACTCAAAGCTGCACCTGAATAAGGTTTGGCTGAATAAGG
Organism: Serinus canaria; assembly: GCF_022539315.1. Taxonomy (NCBI): domain Eukaryota; kingdom Metazoa; phylum Chordata; class Aves; order Passeriformes; family Fringillidae; genus Serinus; species Serinus canaria. Next base: position 45,353,808 of record NC_066319.1, read on the forward strand.
TCCCAGGAGACTTTTGTCTTGCTTGGGTTTGTTAAAAAGTGAATAATTTGCCATACTTGAAAAAAGGTTGATTTAGCTGAATTGCCATCATATAAAGCAGAGGTGGATGGAGTCTAATCTGAACAAGTGTGTCCCAAAGAAGACTATTTGTGTAATGCCAGTTCCTCCCCCTCCTCCTGAATGGCTTGGACTTGTGCCAGTGAAGTGCCTAAGGAAAAATAAAACAGGCAAGCAAGCTAATCTAAGCTTTATCTTGGATCTGGGAAAAGGAAGGAAACAGCAAGTGGATGGATTATTAAAATCAGTGAACCCATAGTTTAAGGTTTTACATTTGTTCAGCCTGTTGAGTTGTCTGTGTGCATGACCCAGCTCTCGGGGATCAGTACAGGCAGCACTGTATGCTTTGGCTCACTCCAAAGAGAGCACTGCTGCAAAAGGTTGTGTAAAATGGGGAATGCAGGAGTTTTAAAATTGTGTTCACATTTTAAAACCCAAATCAGTAAAGCACATTTCATTTTTAGAGACATCTATGCTCTACCAGTTGGTATCATTGTGTTGAGGAAAACCTGATCCTTGAGCAGACTGTGTTGGCATATGCTTACTGGTACAACACTGGAATAAATCCGTCATTTCCTCACACCTGCTCACATCAGTAAGTTGTGACCGTGCTGAATTACCTGCCCTCACACTGCTGAGTTTAAAAACAGTCACTTCAGCCTATTTAAAATAAAATTATTTGGGGGATACCATAATAAAACCTCAGAATTTACTGAGTAGAACAAATAAAGCATTATTAAATTGTACTAAAAGAATCATAACTGTACAGTTTCCTTAAAAGAGTGCTTTTTATGGTGATATATAAAAGGTGGAAGTTTGAGGTTTTTTAAAGTTTCATTTTCTCATGTACCAAAAGTAATATACTGTAAGCATTGATGTTTTCAGTAAACCTGAGGTGAACAACACCCCCGAGAAAAATAATTCCCTGAGCTGAATGGGCTGCAAAGCAAATGGTGTCTTTGCCTGAATCATCAGAGATCTCCTGAGACACAATGGTTCCAAGGTAAAAATGGCAAAGTCTTCAACTGAAATTGTGAATGTTTTGTAGAAAGACAAGAATGGAAGAACTGCACATCCTCTTCCCCACAAGCTCCAAGGCCTCAGCTGTGGCAAGACATGTAGGAGGTAATCTACAGAGCACTCTGTGTTTTCATAATTGAGTTGTGAATAACACTGAAATACATGTAGTCATGATTATTTTGTTTTGAAGAGAAATATGTACCCTAGTAATTCAGGGAGAAAATACAGTAATTTGCCATTCAAACTATATCTTTTTAGCCACAGAATCTTGTTCTGAAATTTAAATTGTCATGCAGTAAAGTAAATCTGGTTTGCTAATGTCCCTTAATAATTTTATGAAAACGGATTGGTTCTCACATGAAAACTTGTTTGGGAGGCGGTACCCAAAATTCAATCCTGTGCATGATGTCAGTTAGCCCAGCCTCCTTCATGTCTTTGGTTCTTATTGTGTCAGTAAGTATGGCATGTTTAATCTCTGAAATGCTGGAAGCTGATTAATAAGAAGTTTCTAAGAAGTTTCACCGTAGTTATTTTCTAATATACATGCTTTATTAAGTAATGAAGCAAGGTAAAAAGGATTTTCTAAGCTTGAATTTTTGCTAAGGAATGCAACAGAAATATAACATCTAACCCAAAATGGAAGAAGATGGGACAGAGGAAGGACAGAATAAGCAGCAGAGCTGGAATAACATACAAATCCTGACAGGGCTAGCAGGGAAGCAAAGTTCCTATAAAATCTAAAAAAAATCCCAGCAAAGCCAGATCAATGGTCCCCTAGTCCCCTAGCCATTCCAACAGTAGCATGAAGTGATGCCATCTGGGGATGCTAGCCTGGTCAGTCATCAGTCCATTCCCCTGGTACACCCTCGCCATGCACAGTCCTTGGATGTGGATGTTAGAAGGTATCTTCTCTGCTTGTGGACCCTTTGTCCAGCAGCAGGTCTTTTTCAATCCAATTTTCTAGGCATGGAAATGGAAATTAATATGATTTCCAATAAGCTGAACTGTTCAAATCCAGTATGTGATACAGATTTTCATGTGTTTCCAAAGGTCCTGGAAGGTAGCAATACAGCACACAACAAAATAGGGCATCACCAAGTCCTTAAAGGTGATCATATGTTTCATTAAAATATCAGCACCTCAGGAGCTCTAATAGCCTTGATGAAGCAGAGTACTTTGGAATAATTACTAACCAAATTTTTAATTCTTTGTTATTTCACAAAATGCTTTTGTACTGGAATATATATATATATATATATAAATAATTTGGTCATTCAACATTCTAATGTTAATATATACTTAAGTCATGTTATACTCCTGACAACAGTCTGGGGTGGTTTTTGTTTTAGGGTTTTTTCCTATCTTTTGCACTTGTGGGAGTTTGGCAGCTGTGGTCTGCCTATGCTGCTGATACAGGGTTAATTTTTCTCTGTCTACATCATTCTTCATCATATGTGTTGAGAATTTTTTCAAAACTTCACATAAAAGCATAATCTTTTCCTCTTCATTTAAAACTCATTTGGAGAATGTGACTTATTTCTCTCCCTGTTAGAAAAGTTGCTGTGACTTTGAAAGCATTAATTTCTTCAGCTCCTGGCTGGTTGATTTTTTTCTGTATAGTTCAAAACCCTTTCTTTCACAAGTCTGGCAGACTCTGTCTCTTCAAGTACTTCACTAACAAGTTTTTATTTTAGAAGAGAACCCTTTGTGGCACAGGGTTTTGTACCTATTTTTCAGCATATGCATTATATGCTGTATCAAAGCACTATTGCCTTTTCATGTATGGCACACTGTTTTGGACTTAGCTTCCAGGAAGCCATTAACAGAGAGACAAAAGATGGCCCAGAATCCTTCTAGTGCAGAAAGGACTTGATAAATGGCCTCAAAACTTTCAGATTTCTTTTCACACACTTAGCCACTGGACACTTAGAGTCCTAAGAAATCCTATTACTTAATTATATGGTTCTTTTCCAAAGCAAGATATGCTATTCAGCTGGGGAATAAGTACTGTGAACTATGAGGTTAGAAGCCTTTAAACCTATTACTAGTACAAGTGGCATCTTCAAAACTTCTAGAAAGGGCCAGGACTTTATTTTATCATTTTTTCAAGGGTTTTAAAATTTACAAGTAGATTGTATTTGGAGTAAACTGGGAATTTTTCTTCCTCTGGAAGAATATTCAGTGAATTAAACAGGCAATACAAATGTGGTTTTGGATAAACATATTTAGTAAAAGCTTTCTCAGCTTCACTATTTTCATAAGCAGAGCGTGAAAAACAATTTAATTAAATTTAGTTATTTGACTGATCAGCATTGATAGTATCAAGTAAACCACGCCACATCTGTGAAAAGGGTATTTACAAAACTGAGTGTTGTACATAAACCAATCACTGAACCTTCCTTCTTCCAGTTTTAAAAGCTTCCCAAAGACTGGAAACAGCAGTCTTCCAAAATAATCTGAAATCTCTAGGATGATTCTTGTGATAAATTTCTCTTTGTGCATGTTAAAGTGTGTTTCCTTCTTTAAACACTAATGTTTGAAGAGATGTGCCTTTCTGAAGTCCCTGTTCCTTTGCATGAAGGCCAGGACACAGCCTTCAGGCTTCAAGAAAATGAGCAGCGCACTGTGTTGCACTCAGTGTGCATGTAACCTCTTAGAAGTTCACCCAGGCATTTCACCCACAAAGTTTTTACTCTTATATTTTCAGCCTTATTTCCATTCAGAGAAGACCTCACTCTTCTCTGTTATCAGAGAAGAGCTCACTTTCCCTGGAGGCTCTCAAATATTTTGTTGGGAATACTAGCTGCAGATACCTCTGGACAGAGAGTAGAGTTTCTCTAGAGTGGCTTGCAACAGCAGTGCAGTGATGGCTCACAAAACAAAAGCTGTTAATTCAGTTAACCCACTTGCAGAGAAAAATCTCATAAAGCAGAGAGAAAATAAAGAAAGTGTTCTTGAAATAAATAAATAATTTAAATAAAGATCTTTAAATAAAGATGTCAGAATCTATTATGGGCCATTTAAGCTTTAATCAGAAGTGTTTCAGAAAGAGTTTCACAATTTTTCCTCTGAAAGGATTCACTGCACTTTTATCTTTGTGTATATGAACATTTCTGTTTCCAGACATCATTACAGTATGAATTTTATTTCCACAAATCTATAAATATCTGACTGGAAACCAGAGATCCCTGGTAACCTCTAGATGAATTCTCATCTGACTGGGCACCTACCTTGCAAGGGAGGCCCTGCTGAGCAAGGGGGCTGGACTGGCCAGCCTCCAGAGGTCCCTTCCTACCTTAGCCACTGTCTGATTTTGGGATGCCCATAGTACATCACTTGTTCAGTTATATCAGAAAAGGCCTACCTCTGTAGCTTTTAACTACTCTTTAGCATCTTGCTATAATCTCAGAATCTCATTCAGTTCTCCCCTCCTCTGCATGCCTCTCTTGTCCTTGTTTAACTGTTTGCGTGGGTAAGGCAAATGCTGAGACTTTGAATATGCCTGATGCACAGAGAGCAGGACTGATCATCACCCAGATAGGTGAGAAGAGATTCAGCCCTTGAAATAGGTATTGTGTTGTGGGTGTTTTTACATTTGCAATGGCACAACACTTAGACAGCAAGCCAAAGTAACTGCGGATGATTTGGAGTAGCAGTGTTGAGCCTCCCTGTCACATTCTACAAGTGGCCTCCCTGTTTTACATAAATGTTTGGACCTGTTAAAATCCTGTGAGTAGGATTGATCTCTGAATTTATGCTTGTCTTACAGACATTTGTCTTTAGAGCTGTCACTCAAAGAGCATCTCTGGCCTCACAGGAAGGGACATATGCATTAGATTTAAGCCAGGGACTCTAGCAAGTCCTTTTACATTTTGTAAAAGCCAGACATTTCAAAAGCAAAGGTACATACCTTGCTGTTATGTGGATAGAAGCCAGCACAAGGTTTCAGCAATGACTTACTCTTTTCACTTAGCCAAAATTCACTGTGCTTTCTACCATTGTCACATCTCTCTGATTTTTTTTTTTTTTTGCCTTTGTTATGATATCTTAAGTTTGTCTTGACATTTTTGCACATGGTGCCAAAAATGTCTTTTTTTTTGGTTGGTGATATAGTCTTTGGAGGAGTCAAAGCATTACTCAGGTTGAGCAACTGGTCTGGCAGAAGGTGTCCCTGGCCATGACAGGGGGACTGGATGAGATGATCTTAGAAGGCAACTTCCAACCCAGACTGTTCTATAATTCTATGATTGCTTCAAAAACCTCAGACTTTTTCCCCAAGTGTCCATCCATCAGCACCTTCCACCCCAGAATAGATGTTTGCTTTCAAAATGTTAGAAAAAGGAGAAATAGCCTTTGTCCTCTTCCTAACTCCTGGCTTTTGAGACACAGATAAATGGATAAGAAATTCAGAGTTAATAAAACCAAAGTCGAAGTTTATCATCATATGCTCATCACAACCACTCTCAGATTTGTCATTTCTCCATAACCAGTTGTCCAGTGATGAATGTTCACTGAAATATCTGATAATGTTGTCTATAATCATCTTCCAGTTTTTAAAATTTTAATTACAAGGTTAATATCTGCTTCTGCTTTTATATGGAATATTTCAAAAACCTTATTACACACAATACCACCAGCCCTTTCTATAGGGCGTGACCTCACGTGCTTTGCTTCATATTTGTAGTCCCTTCAGCATCTGCTTGAGTACTATGATTTTTTTTTCCTTTATTCCTAACTTTTCGGGGCTTTCTGTCAAGAAACTAAAGCAGTATCTGTACTGGGTTTTATGCCATGGTCTTTTGATCTATCTTTTAGTTTGACGTATCCAAGCATCAGGCCAAACTAATTTTCTGGATGAGGTTTTTATTTCCTCTGAAGTAGCGATGCTGAGGCCCTTGGCACTTGGTGGTTCTGGTAGCAATGGCTACCAAAATTCCTCTCTGACTTCCAGATAAGGCTTGAAATTGGTTAGGAAAATGTAATCACACACAAACACACCTGCACATATACAGTTTCTTCAACTTATCAAAAATAAGTTCTTATCTGTGTCCAACTTCTTTACAGTCTCTTATACTGCAGATTTATTTTTCTTTACTTTTCTTTTTTGAGCTTAATACTCACAGCTGAGATATTTTTGCTTCAGTTGAATCACAAGTGACATTGTTGCTTAAAATTGTTGCTATATAAAGCCAGGGAAGAGCTTTAATTTTACAAAATCCCCTGCACTGAGATGCCGCTAACAGTATGTCCCCAAGCTCAGGTTACCAAGAGGATTCAAGCAGGAACCACTTGTTTTTTCCCCTGAGGGGGCCAAAAAGCCTGCCCTATTTCCCATAGTTTTACTCCTAAAGAGAAAATAAATGCTGAAACTTTATTCTAGAGAAAGGCTGTATATGTTAGCAATAAAGTAACAATAAGAAATTTTATACTAACCTTTGAAAATTCTTGAAATACAGGCAGCTTTTTATGATTTAAAAAGGAAAATTTTAGAGTAGATGAACTTAAAGCTTAATGAGTACACAGTATTATGTTCCAATTCCATGATAGTTGAGATTATTATGTTTACACAGACTGAATGACTGCAAACAAACCCTTGAAACAGTGTTAATTAGATTCACAATTCAGATAAACTATTATCCTGCCTAGATGAATTATGGTTTGAAGTTACTTCTATTTGTTAGTAAGGTAGACTAGTCAACAGAAAAGAAATGTTTCTATTCAACAAAAAAGAAGGTTTCTATATATGTATATGTATCTGACTTAGATGTAATTTTGTATATTTTTTCTTGTGCCTTCCAGAACAAATCAGTGAAAGGCCAAGGCTTTGCTATTTCTAACCTTGAAGTCCCATTCACTTGGTGTGACACCAACCAACATCTGTGTCACAGGGTTGGGTTTACAGAAGCCTTTTCTCAGAGGGCAATAAAGGTTGTGCCCAAGCTCTTACACAAGGCTCCCGTCCCAGTGATGGCACAGACCGAGCACGGCATCCATGCAGTCCTCAAACCATTATCTCCAGCCAGCCCTTCAGCCTCACTGAAACAGTGCCCAGAGTGCTGTCTGTCACATGTGATGAGTCTCCAAACAAGTTAGAGAGGGAAAAAGACCTCATATATGTATTGTTTCATCAAGACATCCTACACCATTAGTTCCAGCACCAGTGTTTGTCCTTTTGGAATGGACTGAACCCTGCCAGAAGGTCTGCAGGAGGTTACATCCCTCTCATCCTGCCTGTGCATGACATAGCAGGTGCACTCTGACACAGATGAAACCAGCTGCAGCAGCACTCAGGGCAGGTCCCAGGTCTCCAAGCAGCTGAGCACTCATCACAGCAGTCTGCAGTTATGACTCAGCTCAAGTAGCCCTGGAGACGTTTCCAGGTTTTACAACTCTGGAGTGCTGGAGATGCTGGGCAGGAGGTGCAGAGGTTGCTCAGGCAGACAAATCTGGAAACAGTAGAGCATAGAGCACAAAGGAATGCTGTTATAGCCATGTGTCCCTGCCTCCCTGGGCAGGATGAGTCTTTCCCCCACCACTTAGCTATCTGCACAAGAAAACAGCATTGGCAATCAAATAAATGATACCACATCCCAGACTGTCCCAATAAAATATTATTTTGTCAAATAACTTTTCCATTAAAGGAAAGTTTCATGGCTAGCTCATTCTCCCTTCCTCATAAGAGACAAGATCAAGATGTTGAAATTAATGTTTAAGACAACATGCATGGATGAATGTCTCACCAGTCAGCTGCACAGTTCAGACGCTGATCTTCCACTGATGGGAAATCAGAGGTGCCTGCATGCATGTGTGTGTGTGTGCTTTTCTGCATAGACTTAGCAAAATCAACACTAAAAATATTTTTTCATATCAGAAATTGGACCTAAGTTCAGGTTTGTTACCATCAGGTAGCTGCGACAGCACCACGCCTGCTTCCATCAATGTGGCCTCTCATAAGTGGAAGTCTTCACAGAAATTAATTCTTTTCTTCTCTTTCTGGAAAGAAGGACTTAATGTCCTCCTTTTCTGGAACAGGACACTTTTACAAGCTTGCTGACAAGCAGTGTCACAAGGGCAGCGATGTGACAAGATTTGAGAGTCCTTTAGGTGTTCCTACAGGAGTCTCTACAGGGGAGAATTAGTCCAGCAGAAGTCATTTTGTTAGGAGAACTTATCCTGCTCAGAGAGCACCAGAGGATATTATCATGGCAGAAGTCAATTTTGCCAAAGTATTGGTGTCTGCACACTGTTGGAACAGTGCAAAGTACAGGATATTTTCTCAACTAAGTCTTTGAAGTACAGCTTATGTTAGTTATTTCTTCTGTCTCTTTTAGAAGCACAAAACATCCTTATGTAGATAGTTCAGTACAGAATGTGTCTGAAAAAAGAGGGTCAGCATCTTTGCAGGTATCTAAGTCTTCCTGTATTTCTCTTTACTAATTATTATTTTTTTGATTTTTTTTCTTCACTGCAGTTGAAACTCTTTGTCCTATTTAGTTTGGTTCACACCTATCATGAACCTCAATTATTATCATGTCCATTTCACTGGAAAGTCATCATTTCTCCAATGAGTGTCTAAACTGAACTGACGGAGAAAAAGAAATAAATATTAACTACATTAGGAGTACACACACAAGATCACAAAGAGCTCTCATTGTAGGCTTAACTGGAACCTGGTTTGTGTTGATATTTATATTTCTAACATCACAATGACTCATTGTTGCTCCCCTCTTTCTACCTACTTCCTCTTTGTGGGAAGGGCAGGAGCAGTGAACTGCACACACTCAGAAAAGAAATAAGACCTGTCAGAAAAGAGAGATATTTTTCAGAACAATAGGAAGACCCAACTGCATGATCTAAAATTAACTGTGAAATCTCTATGTCTGTCCCAGTCTCCCTACACACAAACAATATGGAGAGCCCCAGGCTTCATTCTTGAGGGATTAGGACTGATAAAATATTTCCCATCTTTTTTCATGGCACCAGTTGCACCAGGAAATGAATTTTTAATTAATGTAACCTGCGAATGTCAGGTCATCCAGAATTAAAACACAAAATGCCAAACCATGTGTCACCAGGCAGAGGGAGAGGAGTGTGGGTAATGACCCATGAGAAACACTTACAGCAGCTGGTAGCACTGGAGCAGTTTGCAGCAGAAGAGATGAAATTACCTATTATTGCCCTGGAATAGGCAGTTGAGGCCTATTTCCTCTTGTTTGATTTCAATGTAATCTTTTTCCTGTTAGATTGAGATTAATATTTCTTGATGTTATTCACTGTTTGCTGTTGGAGGATTCTGCTTTAGAACTTCCTGTTGGACCTCAGTCCTTCTTATCAAACTGGCTATTGATAAGAATTACAGCTGCTTGCTTTTCTCCATTTATGCCCAGTACTTCAAGAGCTAATGAAGCATGATTATATTATACTGCTGATGTGATTTCCCTTTTTAGTTGCTTTTTTAATATAAGTGTATACTTTTGGAATATCCACACAATATAACCTGAACACACAGGTGAATTTTAGAGTGCTTTGCAGTACCAGACTTTATAATAGAAATTTTGCTGCCAAAACAAAATCTAAAGATTTGTTTTCCATAGGAGGCATGCAAAGTTTAGAAAAATTTTGCTGAGTCTACTTGGAATTAAATTTCCTCCAGCTTCTAATAAAGTAGATCTGCTACAGAAAAATTCAGAATTATTATGAAAATTCACCAAAAAAACCCAGAATTCTCGCTTAAGCAATAGGTAAAAAAACCAAATCACAATATTTGGAGAAAAATTGAAGCTTAAGGAATGTACTTTGTCAGTTCAGCTGAATATTAAGAAAGATCACACTAATTTATAGAAGTCAATGGATCATGGGACAGAGACAATTCAGTATTATACTGATTTCAAAATAGGATCCTGAAATTTTTACTAAGAATGCTGCCTTCATTGCTGGGATGGTAAAGTTACTGATAATCTAATGCCGTATCTGCAGACATGTCTAACAAATTGATTGAAACACTTTTTAGTACCTTAAAAACATTTTATTTTCCCAACCCAGAATGGTCTGATTTCCACTTGATTAACTATAATCTCAATTGCTACTTGAAACAGTTCTTTCGAGAAATGTCACCCAGCTTGTCAAATAAAAATCACTAAACTTAATCAGCATTCTCTCTTACCATAAAATCACCGACATTTGCAGTTGTGTCTTTTTTTTTTTTCTTCATCACAAGAAGCAATTTTGTACCTTCAAATAGTCTTCAAGTGTCAGCCACTGCTTTTATTTCCTCTTTTATATGATTTCACAATTTCATTTTGTATTTTCTTCCCAATCTGCAATGTAGCTTCTTGCTCTTTTGCTGTTGGGCTCTATGGGTTACATTGGTTCTCTAATTGCTCACTAAGTCCTTTATTCATAATTCACCATGATTCCCTGGAATGACTGTTGAATGTCTTTGCAAAGCCTTTGTTAGTGGGTAGCAGGACAAACCCAGCAACAAAATCCAGCCAGCTAAAGAAACAGCCTGAGGAGTTCAGGCTCTGGCCATGATGCCAGAGGCAGGATCATGAGAGGGACCTGTGGGAAGCAGCCCAAAGGCATAAAACTGCCTCTGGGAGCATGAGCCTTTTTCTTTCCAGGGCATTTGCTTTATGCTGTAGGAGATGCCTGCCAGTCCCAAAATGCTGTTCACCCTGTGCCAGGGCCTCCCCACCTTTCCATCTCTGCCCAGCCTACAGCAGCTTCCATTTTCAAGGAACAAGCTGGGGCAGGGACATGGCAGCCCCTCACTTCCCTCCCCACAGCTTCTTTGAGCAGATCTCACCAACTGCTGAGATTCCTCTTGTCCATTGGTTTTTTTGTGTCTGTCCACAGGGTGGAGGTCATGACTTGCATATAAGCCAGCCTGCACAAAAATAAGCATTAAAACTACAATTATCGAGGGATCAAGCCATGGAACAGAAAGGGAGGGTGGAAAGCAAGAGGAAATATTTGTGTGCCAAAGGCAACAACAGGAAAAAGTTCTTGTAGTGAAGAAAGTTTTGTCTGTGGTTTGTCACTTGTCATGTTGTTTTCCACACCACAGAGCTGCAGTCCAGCTCTCCCTTGCACAGAAATTTAATGAGGAGGCTGGAGCCTCCTGCAGGGCCGCTTAGTGTTTGAGTGTGGATGCAGGCAGAAGTGCAGTGCAGACCCTGGAGAGCCCAGGCTTGGAGCTGTTGTTAGTGGGGCTCGAGCTGGAGGGGTGAGAGTGAGTGAGGGCTGACACTTCACAGTGTGAGGCAGGGCCATTGTTGGAGAGGAATCTTTGCTGGCAGCAGGTTGCCCAGTGAATGGAAGAGAGGTGCATTTTGGCACTGTTGGAAACATGGTCTTTTCACATTGTTCTTTTCTTGTCTTTGAAGTACCAGTGTGTCATACGGACTATATTTTCCTTTGTTTCTCAGAGCCTAATGTGTTTATTTCATAATTGGTATCTCATAGTTACAAAGAGAAAGAAAAAATCCTGTGATTTTTCTGTCCTGTCAACAAAAATGTTTTTTGCTTAGTTGGTCAGTTATGTAGTCCTTTAATAATCTTAATAAAACGCCAGCAAAGATTTGTCATGAGTGTTACTCCAATTTGCTCAGTGATGTTCTGGACATCTTTTTATTCTTTAGTAATATATTATTAAAGCAAAATTGTCTTATCAGCAGCTTTAACCAAAACAAAATTACTATTTTCAGGCTTTAGGATGGGAAATATCTGAGAGTAGACTGAAGCACCTCTGGCCTGAGAAATTTCATTACAGAGAATCAGACAGGAGGAGACTTTGATCAGATCCACATGCAGACTTGAGCTATGGAGTGGGACGCAGAGAAATAGAAAAATTTCAGCAATGCTGATTTAAAAAGGGGTTGATAATGAGTGACAGACCACCAAGTCAGATGCACGGCATCTTTACTTCCTACTGGGACACTCATGATGATCCTCTCTGGGGCTATCATCTGATGTGTACTCCCAGCCTGGCCTTCCACAGCCAGCCTTCAGTGGGTGCTGAGTGCTGGGTGATGTGCCACCTGCGCTACCACCAGGAGGCAAGTGAGCCTCAGAGAAATTTCACCTTGTGTTCCAAAGATTTGGTGCAGATAGATCTCTGGAAGGCAAGAGCCACCCCTGGGACAGAGCCATGGTGCAAAAAAGCATCAGACAGAAGAAAGCAGCTGCAATAACCCCAAAGCCTGGAAGCAATCCAAAGCACAAAGAGGGAAAGAGTGAACCTAGCAACTAGACCAAAATTCAGGCTTCCTCTAAACTCTCTTTTCCTGTCCATGTGTTTTGTTCTGCTTTTTGTTTCATTCTGATTCTGGAGGAAATGGTGGCATGTGTTCCTTTCCCTTACAGCTCAGACATAGTCCAGCACAAGTGGGTGACATCTGGGGAGACTGTATTTTTTCTTAAAGCTGAGCTATACCACAAGGATTTGCTGCCAGTTCATCCATCTTGCACGTAATGAAAGTCCTAACATAATACTTACAGGTTTATTTTTTTCAACTGTTCTTTTTTGTCTTCCAGGGTTTGGTATGACCACCCCAGCCACCGTTGGAGGCAAAATTTTTCTGATATTTTACGGCCTTATAGGATGTGCAGGGACCATTTTGTTCTTTAACCTGTTCCTGGAGCGCTTGATCACTGTCATAGCTTATGTCATGAAGTCCTGCCATGAAAGACAGCTGAGGAGGAAAGGGGTTCTCCCTCACAATGGCCGCCGGGGCTCGGGGACCTCTGAGGTGGACAGCCTGGCGGGCTGGAAGCCCTCTGTGTACTATGTAATGCTGATTTTATGTGTAGCATCCCTCATCATTTCCTGCTGTGCCTCTGCAATGTACACACCCATTGAAGGGTGGAGTTACTTTGACTCACTTTACTTCTGCTTTGTGGCCTTCAGCACCATTGGTTTTGGTGATCTGGTCAGTAGCCAGAACATCAGGTATGAGAGCCAAGGCCTTTACCGCTTTGGCAACTTTGTCTTCATACTCATGGGGGTGTGCTGCATCTATTCCTTATTTAATGTGATCTCTATTGTCATCAAGCAGTCCATAAACTGGATATTAAAGAAGCTGGCCTGCAAGTGCTGCCACAGGTGCCAAAGAAGATTGTTTCGTTCACGGAGGAACGTGGTGATGCCGGGAAATGTGCGCAGCCGGAGAAACATCTCCATCGAGACTGAGGGTGTCAATGAGAGTGACACGGACGGACGCCGTCTCTCGGGGGAGATGATCTCCATGAAAGACTTCCTGGCCTCCAATAAAGTCTCACTGGCCATCATGCAGAAACAGCTGTCAGAAACTGCTAATGGGTATCCAAGGCAAATGAGCTCTAACTCAAAGCAAAACGGATTCTCTGGTGGGGTTGGAGCCCTAGCAATTATGAATAACAGACTGGCAGAGACAAGTGTGGACAGGTAAAATAATAACAGTAATAGCAGTGAAAGAGTGCGAGCCATTTCAACAGGTATTGAAACAATGTGAATCAAGTGAAATAGCTAGGGTGAGAGCACCACCTGAGGGTGGGATCATGTGAAGAGCATACCTCCTAATGGAAGACCTCTTGACTTTTCTGGGGGCTGTCACTTAATGTTTTTGCATTGTACCAGTCCCAGCCTTCCTTCTTCCCATCACTCTGCTCCTCAAGCAGGTTATTGCAGGAGGATTTTAATTTAGCCTTCAGATAAAATTTCTATGTCCTGTTCTTCTCCATTATGTGACATACAGATTTCAGGATAAGAAATCTGTGGGATGAGAGGAAACCAAGTGTGTCTACTGAACACATTCTTAATTCAGAAATTGTTTGGAATTCTCTGTCTTACTCTCATCATGCCTGTTTCCTGGACATGACTTATCTGAGACCAAAAGATGAATCAGCCTTTGTGATATTGCAGATCTAATTTAATGGAAAATAGTATGAAAGCTGGTAGGTATATTCTGGAGCTATTGTAGTGTGAATGGGGAGAGAATTTTGCCTTTTGAATTTATTTAGTCTTTCCTATAATAGGATACTGTCAAAAGTGATAGAATAAAAACTTATCCTACTTTTGGTTTCTTCATTTTCAAAACATGATAATTTTCCAAGGATACTTTTTCTTCTAGAGTCGAATCACTATGGCTTTCTGCTTCAAAAATGTCAAATTAAATTGAAAATTGACATACTGATGAGTGGTATGAATTATTCCACAACAGAAATCAAAGACTTTCCAAATTTCTGTTCATATTTGCCTCAATTGTGACCAAAGCATCAGCATTCTGTAAGGCAACTAGTAACTGAGTTTACACAACAGGCTTTAGTATGCAATTAGATTGCTATGCCAGTATCCAGAGTGTTGTTATAAATGACTGTGATCACAGAATCACTTTGGCAATGTCCTTTTTCTCTTTTGTGTAATTCTGTCATTCTTCATCTGTTTCTCTGGCTTTCAGTGATAATAATGACAGTGTCTTGATTAGGGAAATAGAAAATGTTTTAATTCCTTGTTTTTCTCAATGAAATTTTCTGAGTGCTCATTATGACTAGAAAGGAAATTTCAATGAGAAGAATAATAACAGTGAGAAGATCATGAAAACAGGAAAAGAAATGATCTTTAATGACAGTAGAATCATCCTTTGTATTATGTGGCTAGAGAAATAAGAAGTAAATTAGCATAAAATCTCAAGCAAGAAGTAAATTAACATAAAATCTCAGGCAAGAAGTAAATTAACATAAAATCTCAAGCAAGAATTTAAGGAAGACTGGGCTGAATTCCTGGTTCTCCTTTATACTTGCAACACATTAAAGCTAAACAATATATGAGAGTGTAAGTAAGCAGAACTTGTCACAGAGGACCACATCCCCTGGAAAAAGTAGTATATGCATCAGGACTAAATATTTTCTCACAGCTGGAAAGCCTTTCAGAATACTGCAATATTAGCAAATTTAAAACATCCTTATGTAGTTCTCTCATACGGAACAATGCAGATAGCCTCTTCACTTTAATTTGTATTAGGAGTTAATTATTTTTCTTCATTCTGGCCTAATTCTTTTACTTAGGTTTCTAATACTGTAGAATAACATATTTATACTAATTTTATTAATATTTGAATTTGAAAACAGAAGCTTGGAATCCTTTAATGTAATAAGCTAACCCAAGATATTCAACAAATGTACTAAACTAGTGAAAAAATTGCAAGCTCTTTCCACATTATTAGAAGTAAAAATCCTGATTTAAGTCAAATCCAGCTGTTCTTAGTTACAAGGAAAGCTTCAAATTGAAGTCCAAATTCTGATATCTGTCAACTAACCTGTGCAGCAATGGAATAGTCTTAACAGTATCCCTCTACATTTGCATCCATGTAAAATCTGAATCAGCTTCCAAACCTAACTTTTGTGAAAAATGCAGTTTTGTTTGGTTTTTTGGGGGGGTTATGTTTTAGCAAAAATTTCTATTGAGCTTTTAAGATGAAATTATAATACCCAAGATCCATTACACTGTTACACTTTTATTTTTTTTAATCTCAAGGCCTTCTTTGTCTTAATCTCACTGAATAAAAATACTTGGCTATAAAACCAGAGAAGTACTGCTCTGTAGCCTTCTTTCCAAATAAATTCAGAAACACCTCTGTTCACTGCCTGTAAGCCCAAGACCTCATTGTTTTCAAGGTATTCCTCTGCCAACTAGCAGAAATAGTATAGGATTTAACCCATTGCTTCAGCAATCATTAAGAACTACTTCAGATGGTTTCAAGACACGAGACAGTTGTGTTGCTCTGTTCCATTCTTTCTGGTAACCAGCACTGGTCTCTCATCACCACAGAGGAATCTTTATCAGCTATTTTCAATAGGTCTATGGTTATGAAAGCAAGGGACTAATAAATAGTCTTTATCCAAGAGATTTGGCAAGGCTGTGAGGGATCTTTGGTGTACTCTAGCTCTGTTTTCATTGATCAGCCCTGACCTTCTGCTCACTCAAGCACTGCCTTCCTCATGGTCCAAGCCTGCCAGGTGCAAGATCTCTGCACTGGTTTTGTGGTTGGATTTCATCTCCACTGAAGATAACGAGGGAATAGCTGCACTGATCATCTCTATACTGATGTCAATTGCCAGAGATGAAGGACCAGCATATTCTGTCCCTGTGCCATCTTGTACCATGACATCATCCTGTCCCTAAGAGACCTCTCACTTTGTCATTGAGCTCCCTGTATGGCAGCCACGCTCAACATTGAATGAGGTAACTTTGCCAAGGAGATGTAGAGAATTGTTAGAGAATATCTGCGAATAAGACTTTTAAGATCAGAAAGAGAAATTTCTGGCTACAGTCCCATGGTACTACTACTAAAGGCATTGAAGAGAGAAATCCCCAAAAGCTCTGATTATAGAGCTATAATATTATAGTTTAATATCAAGATATTAAATTTAATAAAGATATTAAAGATACTAAAACAAGTGGAGATACAGATATACACATACCAAAAAAAGAGCTGAACTTAACACAGGAGTGACAAATGCCCATTCTGTGTGAAAAGCAAATTACAATAAAAATATAAATAACGTCACATTTCTTGCATTACTTTTTAAAGTAGCAATGAGGAATTAAAGGAAATAGTCAGGGATCTATTTTCAAGGCTGTGCAAACTTTAATGCCATATTGCTTAATGCTAAAATCTCAGTCAACAAGATAGAAACTGTTTTCAAAAGTACTGGGTTTCTCTGTTGCTTGCCATGAATTTTCATGGTGGCTATTGAGATATAGGGGTGAGGTTTTTAAGGCAAAAATGCTTGGGGAAAACTTGGATGCATTGAGATTCTGCATCTGCACTTTAAAAGGTCAGGAGCACCACTAAAATCTGCGGGTTGCAGCCTGCCATGCCAAAACTGAAAGTCCTTAATGGTGTAATCTACTGAAATTTAACCTTATAGTTATGCCACAACTTAATAATATCATTATTGAACAGTATAATTATTTTACATTGAAAGGAAATATATAGTGCTAACCAAAATACAATCAAATGAAAGTAGAGGTAGCTCTTAGGGTTTTCTTGCTTGTTTAGGTTTTATAAAATGTGTGCATCAGGCATTTTGCTGGTAGCTAGGTGTGAAAGCAGGTACATTCATTTAAGTCCATGAAGGACATGGGCTGCTTTTTGCAAGGATATGAATAGACTTTTCAAAGGCATTTATTCCTGCTGGAAGTCAATTAACTTCCCACCACACATCGACTTTCAGTAGAAGTCAGGCCCTTGATTCCCTTAGGCAATTCCAGAACCCCAGCCATGTATTTGTATTAGGTTTTGAATCTAAGATGACCTGACAGTGTCCTTGAAAAGTTCAAACAGTTGGAGCAAAGTTTCAGTGCTGCAGCACTCTAATAGCTGAATTAATTTATCTAAAAGCATTTTATGGTGAGAGCTTTGCATCAACCAAGTAACAAAAACAATGTTTACATTTCGTTTTATTTAATCTTGGCCTCTGCCAGTGCTTATTATATTTTACACATTTACAAACTGAAGAACAAATAGAAGGTTGGGTGAGGCATAAAAATTAAAGCAGCTTCATTTCTTCGACTGAAGCTATCAAGAGAAAGGGGTTAGGCTGGGAAACAACTTCTTGATTAATATTTTATTTGAATAAAGTTTATCTGGAGGTGGAGAGTATTAAGTTGTTTGGATGACTCCTCTCCAACAGCTGTGGAAGTAGAACGCTTTGTGTGACCCCCCTGATATCCCTACTCTGGGAACAGAAGCTGAGTAAGCCTTAGCTTAGACAAGGGTCAGCATTTCCAAGCAATGCAGCTGGAGTCTTCTGTTGTTTTAATTTAGGCTACTAATACTGAGCTGACACAGCACTTAGATTCTTCAAGAAGTAGTATAGTTATCTTATCTAATTTCACGTACAAGCCGTGGAGAATCACCAAGTGCTTTCTTTCCCCTCGGCAGAAAATTCTACCAAATACACAAGTACAATGTGTCTGTTTGAGAATGTTCATGGGACTTTGTTGCATAATCCAGGAAATAAGAATATAATCCCTTCCCTACTCCTTATTTTCCAAACATCTATTGGCATTGGCAACAATATCTACTCAATACTCTGCTTATTACTTAAAGGTCACATTTCACTAGGAAAACGAAAGCCATTGTTCATCAAGGTGGACCATAGTCTTATTTTTTATTTGATTTAAGAGAAATTGTGAACACAAAGAAAGACACTTCACATCCAAGTAGTCAGAAGCTTTTTGATATAGCCTGTGTTTATAGAGCTGTTTTACGTCAAACAACAAAAAACCATGACTGCAGACTTGTAAGAGCATAGGTCTAAGAACAACCTTATAGAATAAATACACTCTGTTATATTGTGGTTATTTACAGTTTCACTCTAATATATGCCTTCAGTTTTCATTATTTGAAATTATTTTTGATAACAGAATAAATTTAAATTTGCAAAGATTTTGAGAGGCACAATATGAGATATGTTTTAAATGAAATATTATTCTCCACAGGTTGTCTAGCTTTCTATAAAGGAGAAGTTTGATGAAAAGCAGAATCAACTCTTTCCTAGGAAGTATGTAATTTCTGGACTCAAATGGATTTCCTATTAGGTACATACAGAAGCTCCCAGAGGGGCAAGATGGCTTTGTTTTCACAAATGTTATCTTTCAAAATGCTTTTCAAAGCTATTCCCCTTTTAAAGCCACAGAACACTGTCAGTGTTTTCAGTTTGCCTTATCTGAGAAAACTTAACCTTGCTTTTTTCATATCTTTAGAAGAAAAAGATGCACATGAAGAAAAATGAAAATGACATTACATAACATTTACATGTATTGCTTGGAGCTGCAGAAATCCTCCTCTTTATCCTAACTCAAGTTTACATCAGAGTAATTTCTCCAGCTCACCAAAGAGGTTTGGTCTTAATAGTCAGTAGTCACAGATCAAGTGAAAGAACTTTTCTTTGTTCATCAGTTAAATGAGGCAATGAGCTGATGGTCTGACCAGTGGGTGCTGTTCTAAGTTTGTTAGCATTCAAAAGGCTGGAAACACCATTTTTCATCTCTGCAATGGTCAGGGAGACACTGAGTAGTGTCTAGAAGAGTCCTTAGTCTGCTGCAGTAGCAGCAATTGCTGGCCATTAACCTCTGGGTGTCCTACTGTCTGTACTTAGTGCCCAGGGCCAGAACTAGACAGAGAGAGTGCTGTCCAGAACCACCATTTCAGAGATGCACAGAATAATTTGCTATGGAAGATGCCTCTGGATGACATCCTGTCACCCTTTTCCAAAGCAGGCCTAGCTGGTTCTTGCCCATCTGTAATTTCTGGGTGATGCTTCCTCAGCACTCTGTTCACAGTGTACTGACTGAACCCCCCTACCAAGAGAAAGTGACAGACCTTCCTCTGCACTATTACATTTGGACAAATGCTTAGCTCTAAGTTAAACAAATTTCTTTGTAAACAGCATCCAGACTGCTGCTTTCTCAGCCTCATACGTAGTAGATGGGTATTTTGATCCCTAGGTGTCTTTGTTGTTGATAGTCTTATTTGAGATGGCAGGGCCTGAAAAGGTCAGTCTACCCCTGAAAAGGCAGGGGTATTACTCTTTTGGCAAGCAACCCATGGCACTTTGGCTCTACACATTGGATTTGGCTGGATTCTCACTCAAGAATGGGTTCTGCTCTGCTAAAATCAATGGAGACTTTGCTTCTAAATTCTTTATCTGGCATTTTGCACAAGAATTAATTTCACTTTACAAAATAATCCAAAGAAATGTGACTAGCCTTTTGTTTTTACCAACAACTGTGCAAATGCTAATTCTGCTCATGCAGTGCTGTGTTCTGCAATAAGTTATTGCCCAGGAACCATTTTTTTTGGTCTACAAAATAATAATCTACTTCTAAAGAAGACCAATTTAAAATTGAAAATACCCAGATTACTATCTCTGAGAATTGTTTAGTAGTCATTAATTTCATCTGCTGAAAAAACTCTAACAAAAAACACATTTTCCATGAAAATTCCTGCAGTTTTGCAAGGGTAAAGAAAGGAAAAGTTGCTCTGTGCTGACTGCTTGTGTCAGCTTGTTCTTTCCCTCGGCTTTCTGATCTCAGTCCACACCTGCAGGACCCTTCTCCCTCTTTTTGTTTTTTCCTTTCCATTTATCTTTTTTCTTAGTTCATCAAATTCTTCTGTTAGCCAAATATACTATGGTATATGTCCCACACAAAGCAAGTCAGGAGGAGAAGCAAGTGAGGCACAGAGAGTTCTGAAGGCCCCATCAGCTGAGAAGGTGTCAAACAGAGCTTACACCTCCTCAGACTGCAGCTTAGATGCAAAGGGTAAACAACAAGTGTTGTGATATTTTAGCATCTCTAAAAAAAAGATCCCTTTAATCTGCCAGGATTTTAACTTCTTTGTTCACTGTCCTATCCTTGCCTTTTGCTCTTTTACCTTCTTTGGATGCCTAAGGCTTTACGGCCCAGTGCATGAACAAGAGAAGCTACAGAAATGTTTCACCCTATTTGCAGAAGATTTGGTCTTTGTTTGGCACCATGTAATAGGTCCATGCAATAGCAGGAATTAGAAACCACAAACCACAGTGCATGACGATAAGAAAGTGGAGAATTTTGTCATACTTCTAATGAATTTCCAGTGTTAGAGATTTCACAGTTGTCCCAGGCAACCTATTGCAGAGCATCTTAATTTTAAACATTTTCCCAGGCACTAAATTTATCTCTCTCTTGCCACAGCTGAGGCACATTGTTTGCATTTGAGCCCTGCTGAATACAGAGAACAGAAAATTCCCCTCCTTTTGGAAAGGAAGGTATTTTTTACGATATCTCATCTCAGTCATTGCTCTCTCAAGCTAGAAATATCCCCTTCCTTATGTGACATTTTCTACCATTGCTCTACCATGCTCCAGATTGTGCTTCGTCTCTTGGTCACTTTTCTTTTCAAGTACAGTGCTCAAAATGAAATACAGAGACAGAGAAAATATATTGCTAAGAGAGTATGGAGCAGCACAATATTTTCCTCATCTTACTGACCTATCCTGTTCCTGTGTCTGGACTGGTGCTTGCTATTTTAAAACACTGTTGATTCATCTTCAGTTTTTCATATAATATCAATGCCAAATTATTTTTTTCAAAACTGTTACCTAAACTGTAGTGCTTCCAATTATGCAGGTGATTATTCCAATGCACCATCTTTCATGGATTGTTATTGAGTTACTTCTGTTTTCCAGATCCCTTTCTCATATGCTTATTGGTTTGAATTCTAGTCTTTCAGCATCTTTGCCACCCTGAGTGCCTGGAATCATCTTCAGACCTAAAATTGTGTCCTGTATTCCATCATCCATGTTAGTAATAAAAACAGTGACTCACTATTTTTTGCAAAACTGAGTCGATACTTTCTTCCTGTTTGAAATAAAACTATTGGTCTCTACCTGCTGTTGTCTGAACACTGTTTCCCAATCAATTTTACACTCATTTGGTGTTAGTTTCATCAAGTGTAAATGACAGAAAGCTGCAATTGCAATATTTTTATTCCTGGCTGTCCGATATGAGCTAAAAAAGATTTAGATTTCAGATCCCAAGGGAATTTGCACAACTGATTAGTTGATAGAAAAGTGGTTACATTTTAAAATTATACAAAAGTAAAACTTGATTTGCCAAGTCTCCAACATAAAACTCCACTCTGTCCTTTTACATTTGCATATTGTAAAATAGCTGTATTCCCAGAGCTACAGAAATAGATGAAATTAATAGAAAGATCATCTGGAAAAATTCAGGCTGAAAAATACAAAAGTACTTTGGCAATAGATGGAAGGACTTGGGTTGGCTTTTACACATTGCCTTGATTTGAAAGACAGGTGTCTGTCAAGGAAGATGGGACCCTCCCTTGGAATGGAATGGAAAAAATATGATCCCCTTCCCTCGGAATTACTATAACTTTGAAATTAAGAGGCTCTCAGGCAAAGATATGGGGAAAGGAATGACAGTTCTTTACTGGTATGTATATGGTACATAACAAGGCAAACAAACAGCACCTATGGCAGCAACAACAAACCAAACCAGAGACCCAGAGACCCGGTAAAACCTCTTGGCCACGGTGCTTCCCTGTCCATGCAGTTCTGGTCACAGCCAGCAGGGGCGCTGCTGGCTCCCGGCCGGGCAGGGCGGGTGCGCTGATTCCTCCATGCCTGCAGGGGGCGCTGTGGCGCGAGCGCGGCCTCCCTCACACGGCAATGGCGGGTGGGCTGAGTGGGGAAGCGGGCTGCAGCAGGAACCACGGAGTGCCAGCTGGGACGGCAGGGATGAGCAGACCTCAGAGTAGCAAAGGAAATGTATCAGAAACTCCGCAGCTGTAGCAGGAGCCACAGAGTGTCCCGGCAGGCAGGGGGTGTGGGTTCAAGTGTAGACAGCAGCAGAAAGCAGCAGGGCTTGGCAGCACCAGCTGGGCTACTCCACAGCAGCTGCCACATGGAGTGTGGGAGACACCTCCTCTGGGAAAGGGGAGAGGGTTGGGGTCCCGGATTTTTTCCCTGAGGCACCTGAATAGATGGTCCAGTCAGAATGGGTGTCAGGAAGGCCCCAGTTGAACAGCTGCTCTAATGACCAGAGGCTCAGAAATGGCAGCAGAAGCAATGGGATGACTAAAGCTCCATCATGGAAACAAATCTTCCAGGCCGCATCCACAGACCGTCGGTGCCTCCTCCGATGACAAAAGCGAGAGAGGGAAAGGAGCCGAACCCAGGCCGTCACCACCACCGCCAAAATCTCAGGTATCTTTGTCTTTCTTAAGAGAAAACCCCCCAGGTAAGAAAGTAGTCACCTTCCCCCTCCTCTTCCTCCCAGACACATCTTTTGTTCTCTTAAGTATTGGTAGTTATTGTTTCTTAGCAACAGATGGGACAAAATTCCATGAGAGGAAGAAACAAAAGTAAAAATCCTCATCCCCAACACATTTGTAAAACACAGCATCTATTTCCATTATACTGATTAAAATCCATTAAAAAAAAGGTCAATCAGCATGGAATATTTTTCCATAAATATTATTTTAATTTTAGTTTATACATAAAATCCCATTTGAAGTGGAATTATGCTAACATATTTAGCCTTACTGGCTATAAGTACTGAAACACAAAACAACTATTTTTGTGTGTGTGTGACAAAAAGGTTTATCAAGAAAATTCTTCCCTTGATGTGTCAGGCTGTTGATTATCTTTTTTCAAACACTGATCTGCTTAAGGACAGCAGGAACTGTGACCAGTAGATGATTGAAACTTCCTTGCTTTAATTCCCAAACAAACCTTGTGGATTTAAAATGTACCTGCTGAATGTGAAGGAGTTCATTATTCATTAGTTTAGGCATCTTGGCTTATCATCCAAGCAAATGCTCTTCTGACAGAAAAAAAGTTGTTAAATGCACTTAGTACCCCTATCAGGTACCCATCATAAGCAAATCCTTCTTGCAGGAAAGCTGGCCTGAGCTAAGGCTTGATGGAGGGAAGTTGCTGCTCCCTCTCTGAACCCTGGAGAGTTATACATTAAATATACAAAATCAGCTTTATATGCAATAGATCAGTACAGTAAAGTCATCATTCTCTTGATTTTGATCAACTTCGAATGGGCTCCTGAGAGGAGTTGTAGCACAACTGTTTGGCAACAGCAATAACTGCAGAAAGCAATTTCCAGCACAGAGCTAAATGGGGCCTCTGGAGGCATATATAGGTTAATAATGATAACAAACAACAGAGACCATGTAGAACAGGACCACAGAAAGGAAAGGGATGAGATTTGACTAAATATACCCCTCATCTTCTTACTACTATTAGGAAGTGAAACTGGATGTTGAAGCTGGATGCACATCGGGACTTTTAGAAGGGAATCACTGGTCTCCTTTCTGATGACATGCTAAAGTGGAAATGTTTAGGCCTGGTTTTTAAGAAATGTGTGGGCAAATGCATGGTAATGCTATTGCTTTGGTAAATTGCAGCAGGAGAATGCATGATAATCAAAGTGTTTGAGTTATTATTACAGGAACAGAGTACTCTTTTGAAGGGAAGAAAAGGACTTGACTATCTTAAACAATCTAAGATCCTCTCAAATAAAATTTCCAAAATATCTAGATAATTTAGGTGTTTGAACTTGAAAATAGAGTTATTTTCAGCCGAGTTCCATTGGTTGCCTTAAAACAGCAGCTATGCTTCCAAACCAGCCCACTCTCACAGTCCCCTTACACCACAGCTCCAGAGAAAGGGGGGAATGTGCCCATGCCACACCAAATGCCTCCTTTGAAAGGAATGCAGCCACCACATGGTTCCCTCTCTGCACAAACACCTGGGCCCCTTTCACTCCTGGAAGCTTTCAAGGCATGCCCAGCCCAGAGGAAAAGTCAGGAAAACCCTTGCCCAAGGCTGCAAGGGTTTTCCCCACTTTTGCAACTTGTTTTCATGGTTATCCAGCCCTGATTTTCCCAAGGAAAAGACTTTCCATCCAGGCAGCCACTTGTCCCTTGGCCTTCCTTGGCACCACATCCCGAAGTATGCATGCAGCCACCCACCATAGTAGCAGAAAAGGCTTTGCCTTGGGCCACCTGCCCAGTCTCTGACAGAGATTTCACTGTCCCACCAGCAATTTGGGTGCTGAGACCCCTGCAAGTTCCCGGGGCAGGTTCTCCATCCCCTTTCTTCCTATTCACAATGACAGCCTAATTAAATACCTCACTGGATACCCAATATCCAGCATTCAGCAGTATCATCACCAAATTTGTCTCCTGCAAACAGAGAAGCTATGAGAGTATTAATAGCATGCAATCTGTTTATATTTTTTTGCCCAGAGATGTTTTTTGAAAAATTAAGATACTGATAGTTTTCTTTACAATGAAAGGCAGTGATGTTATCATGTGTGTGGATTAAGTCTTTTCCAGGTAGCACTGACCAAAATGCTTAACACTACCAAACACTGACCACCTCTTTAACACTACAAACCAGCAGACTTTGGGAAACACATTGGGGTTTCTTCCAAAGACCTTTTAGGAGTGTTTAAGGAGCTTGTTTGAGCACTCCCATGGTCTCAGCACATGGCTGATTGAGACACTTGTCCCCTCTGATGTGAGGCATCTCACCCACACGTAGGCTCCATATGTGCTGTCTGCCCAAAGGCAGATGCTTCTGTTCACTAAAATTCCATCACTATAATCAAGATTATTTTTATGTCCTCAGTTCTGTTTTTTTTCAAAAAAAACTGAACTGAGTTTGTGCTCCTGACAAACACTATCAGTGGTGAGTGAAGGGAGAATTCATGTTCCACATGGGTAGTAAATTACAAAGTTGTTCTTGGAGCACAACCTGGGGGTTATGTTTTACAGATTCTTTGTAACTGGATTTAGTCTCCTCTTGCTTTGCTTATTATAAGATAAATCCCACAGAAAAATGCTGGCATTGGCTTGATGTAAACAGATAACAAGTATTCAGATTGAAATTCCTGTAGGAAACAAATTATCAGACCTAGTTTTTGTTCTTCTAAATAGCAGTCTACTACACCCCAGGTTAGTGTCTCAGTCACAGGGTCATAATCTGCTTCCTTTAAGTTATATCTTACAAAAACTACAGTATAGAACATTTCTCCTATTAGTAAGTGGCAAAAAAATCAAATTATTTGATGGAAAATTAAGCAAACTGGTGGGGAAAAGGTCTGTTAGGGATGCTTGCATGCACTTTTTTGAGTTTTTTTTTAACCAAAAAAGAGCTTGTTCTAGGGCCTAAAATTCTATGCAATATATTTAGTAACTAGCTGGAGTGACTCTGCTGTGTTAGGTGAAAAAAACCCCACCATTTTAATCCTGGCTGTAGCAGACTATCTGTGGCATGATGGACTGATAATACATCTGGCCTGGTAGGTACTTACCGGGCTGAAATAGGACAAACACATGTAAATGTCAGTGTGAATCTTGTTGTTCTTTGCTTGTTGACTGTCAGTACCCTTGAACTTAAAATTATTTTCATTTTACTCTCCCTATTCCTCATTTCCAGTGCAATCAATACCAACCAACTGGTGCTCTGCTAGGAATGTGCTGTTGTGCTTTACCCTGAGCATCAGGCTTGTTTGATGTTAGAAGCTTTGAGTACATGACACTGACTTGTCACTGCCTGGTATTGCCCTTCCTTTTTATCAGTGCCAAGGAGACTAGAGGAGCTTCTGGGAAGCTACAGGTTTTGGAGATTCATGCTCTGCCCTTTTACTCTTTTTGTTATGTTCAGATCCCAAGTCTAGCATCCAGCCTTCCAGATGCTGGGTCTTCATCCATTCCAGTCAACTGAAGGGTCAGAATTGAAAGCCTGTCCAAATGATTAGGTCTGCTGACAAGGCCAGTGCACTGCCATGAAAATAGAAGAGAATAGAAGAGACTATGTTATGGATTTTGTACTCTTCATTTGTTTGCATTCTTACCTATATTCTTCAGGCAGCAACCTCTTTTGCTGAGGTTTTTTTACAGTTTGTGAGTTCCAAGAATCTCAGTCTTGAGATACAATGATCACAAGTTCTGCCATTTTATTCAATTCAAACTTCTGACACTTATTGGGTGACTGATTTCTCTTAGTGAAGAGTAAAGTCCTAATGAGGTAGTGAGGCAAATTTCAGATTTTTTTTTTTGTTCAATTAATGTTTTCTAGTTGGTATGGTTACTCTAATAATGCCTGAAAGCCTTATTCCTACTCCAAGGGGTAGTCAGGTCATCAGTCAAGTTAGTTAAACTGACTTTTGATAAGATACTTTTTATACCAACACCGAGAGCATCTGAGGGGAGAATTGTGCTTCATGCCAAGTTTCACACACTCTCTGCTAAAGTTGTTCTCTTTTTTACATTCTATACTCCTCCAATTTACTGATTACTTCCTGTTACTTCTGATTGTCTCAGACGTTTTCATAGCATGTCCATGACACTGATAATTTAAAACCATTTGTTGCTGATGAAAATAGATGCAAGCAGTCTCATTTACCTCTCTTGACCATTATTTTTGATTTGAAGGTCAGAAGCTGTGCTCAGAGGAAGTCTACATGTGTAGAGTGATAGAAATCTAA
The DNA here is from genome assembly GCF_022539315.1 of Serinus canaria. Lineage (NCBI taxonomy): Eukaryota > Metazoa > Chordata > Aves > Passeriformes > Fringillidae > Serinus > Serinus canaria. The sequence goes on from NC_066319.1 coordinate 45,380,944, forward strand.
GGACATTTATGGTAATTTGCCACTTAATACGCTGGCAGTTCCCTCTGCCTTTATGATGCTTCCTCTTCCTCCTACATATAGCAGATGTGGCACCCTTATGAATTAGTTATCTAATATCAGGAGCAGAATGAGTTTCCATATATTCCTGTACTTCAGTCTTCTGCTTCCAAATTAAAAGGTTTGATTGAAAAGGAGATGATTGAAGGTTCCATTTCTCCCTGATTATTACACCAGGGTTCTTGTAGCCTGTTTAAATGGAATTTATGATGGGACATATGACCTCAAAAAGAATAAGGAAACATATTTCTCCTTTTCATTCTTTATTTGCTGAAAATACAGAATACTTCATTCTGTCTCCTCTGGGAACAGCTACAAAAAAGTTATTTTGAGTTATGGGATTTTACCTCAAGTCTTTTGCCTTAGAAAAAAGTAAAGCACTTTTCTTTGGAGTTGCCAGTTAATGTCTGTGCCATTTTGGAGTGCACATCTTTGCAAGTCTATATGCACACAGTCCAAAAATATGGATGCTTTTGTTTGCCCTCCAGAAGAAAGTAACTGTAAAAGGAACAACACTGAGGAGATTTGGGGCATGTGTGGGTAAGAAGGTCAGGAATGACTGCAGTAGGGAAAACACCAGAATAAGGATCTGACAGTCTGGGTTTTATTGTGAGCCAAGAACCAAAACACAAAGTGCCTGGGGATTCTGCCTATGCAATTGCCCTATGTGCAGGCAGTCTGATAATATGTTTATGGGTTGTGTTTTCATCGATATTGTTGTCCAGACAGCTAATTAACAACTAGCAGTGGATTTATTTGCAAGTGGTAGTCATACTACAGTAAAAACAAATTCTAAATGTTAAAGTTCCTTGAATTTATACAACTGGATTTTCCAAGATTCCTGCAGAAAATAGTTCTGTTTAGCTTATTTGAATGAACTCCTCCAAGGTTTCACCTTTATTTTGCAAATGTTTCCCTTAGCTGTGTGCTTTTTGGGATGGTAGCCAAATCTTAAGGGAGTATTACTAAATAGATTAAACAGCAGCACTATGTAAGGTTTCTCATATTCTCGGAAATGAGGCTGAACTGAAATCTCCAGTATAAGCTCACAGACCAGACTGTGCAAGAGGAATAACTGAGATATGTCTCAGAGACATATTCAACAAAACTACATTTGAAAATTTTGATTATATGTCTTGCACATATGTGTGTACTTTATATTAGCTCTAAACAAATTTAGTATGTTCACTGTGCATAATCTTTTTTTTTTTTCACTCATCCATTGATTTTAGTGCTATGTATCTCTCTTCCCAACTTTGAGAATTCTTTACCTCTTAATGATTTGCTGGCAGACAAGTTTGATGGTAAAAGTACTTAAAATTACTTTATAATTTCAAGTCCTGAAGATATAAGTAACAGAAATATCTGTAGTAGGAAAAGTGATGACAGTGCCACTTACCCGTAAGCTTTTTAATAAATCCATGTCCACCCATTTTGTGCTCATCACCATGCATGTCACAGTCATCTGGACTTACCTTTTGCTTGAGCAATAGGAGGTAACTTTGCCCCAGCTCTAGCAATATAGCACAACATCGAGCAATTCCACTTGCAGCAAAAATATAAGAGCAAGCTCAAATGCAATCTCCAATATCAAAAAGATATTAAAAGAATTATATATTATCTGGCCAATAAATCTATAATCAGACACTTTCTGCATACAATTATCCCTAATGCAGTGCTACTTTAACTACACATTCTTTAAAAATAGCTTTAATCTATAATAGTTCTAATATTCTGAGAATATGTCACAAAGCTACAAGGTTATTTGTAGATATTCTGCTCCTTGCAAGAGTGTTTAGGCTAGCAACTGCTTTAAAAAGCACCACAGTGCAGGTGGTTCTCTGGTGGTTTTGATAAAGACATTTGTCTTTTGTTGCCACTAGGTGTTATCTTGATGAATGAATCTCAGAATTCTGAGAATATTTGCTCTTTATCACTTTAGCTCACTTCTCTCAGGGAGTGAGGAATCAAATTTAACCATGGGCAGTAATGAGTAACAGCCACACTTAGATAAAGTGTATTAAGTGGTTTGCATTTGCGTCATAATGGTGTTTCTCTGGAGGGACCTGTGGTCATTTGGTGTGGAATCATTCAAGCCAACAAAATGATCAGTCTGAGGGCAATTAAATCAAACTCCACTTTTAGCAGGCACTGAATATGGGCTGTGGGTAGGAATGCTACACAAGGCTGTGGTTGTAGGGCTATGGAGAGTGAACAGGAAAATGCTTTTAAGACATTAAAATTAAAGGTCATGTCAGCAAGGATCAGAGCTTGAAACAGCCAAGTGGCTCTGTGCTAATCATTGTACTAGTGCAAATGTTGTAGCAAAGACAGGGACTGGTTAACATCCCTAGCTCTTTTCAGGCCACCTCTTTGGAACGTGAAACAAAGAAAATTCAAAGCTATATCGAAGCAAATCAGCTATAGAAATTACTTTTCTTCCCAGCAGCCTGGACTGTCTTTGCTTATCAAAGTAAGACCTTGCATTTTCTGTTCACCAATTACAGCAGCTACATCTCTCCCTGAAAAGACTCAGAATTCTCATCCATCTCAAGTGGCTCAACTGAATACTTTCATGGGGAAAATTATGAGTCTAGAGAAAAAGGCACAAGCCTTCAGAGTGCAGCTTGACTCTGATAAATACAAAATGGAACTCATAAGAGGAGGGTGATAATTTCAGCTCTTACTAAATCACTCATTTGCGCTCTTCGCTCCTCAGATGAACACTTCAGAAGGAAACTGCTGCTTGTCCCTTATGGATGTTCCATTAAGTAACTGGATCTTCAAATATGGAGGCATCTGAGTTATGCTGGTGAGTGCTAGACTGTCTGTGGTTAACCCAGGCAACTTGGAGCTACCAGTTTGAAGGTCTAATTTATTGAGCAATAGTATTTCTTCTGTGAGGAAAAAGTTAGCTTTTTTCTGCTAACTGTGGTGAAACAGTAGCAGCTGACTGCTTCAGTTCCAGTTTGTTCCAATCCATAGGTGTGCCACTTCCTCTCCTTCAGCTGTTCCATGCTTGTGCCAACATTTCAAACCTTCTCTGGCCTTGCCAACTACAGACCATACCTGCAGCACCTCTTTAGTCCAGCTGTATTCTCAACATGTTCCCAAGCTTTTCTATATCCCTTCCCTGTATGAACTAGGAGGTTGTTAAGCCAGATTTAAATGTCATGTTCCCACCTCTAATTTGTGTTGTGCTGGCAACATTTGTCATTCACAGCCTTCAGCCCCACCAGCTTCATTGCCCACTTGAGTACTTCTGCTGCTGTGTTTGTGTTCTGCCCACACACCTCCTTCTGGGAGAGAATGCTCTTCTTGATGCTGCCTCTGCTCAGAGCCAACTCCTGGTGTCATGGTGATCTAGGACTTGATACTTACTTTTTCCCTTAATTATCTTCTCAGATAATGCAAGCTTAACAGAACCGTATGTTGACAAGGAAAAAAATTAAAATACCATTTTAATTCTGTTAGTTATAAGAATCAGGTGCTGATCAAATAGTCACAAATAAGTAATAAAACCCTGCAAATTTCTTACTGCTAGTCTTGATTGTGGGTTATAGTTTCTATGGTTGCAATACATGGTTCTTGAAAGAGGTCTAACTTCACGTTGCACCTGTACCCCAAGTGTTCAAATTGATTTCTTCCTTTTCCTAAGGAGTATATGGCTGATAACTCATTTTTCATATGCGGACACTTCTTTTCCCCATGAATGGGATTTGAAAAGCTGGTATTTCACCTGCTAGGTTGCCTAAGAGCCCAAGCTGTTGTACTGCAACTGTTCAAATATTTTTACAAATATTAAGATTTAATAAAGCTTCAATAAAAGAAAGGAGAAAAATGTTTACCCTAGAGTAGCCAGCCTTCTGGAAATCAGGTGATGTTCCAACAGATGGGACATCTCAGGCCTCTGATCTTCCAGAACCACCACTTCTTTGTGAATTGTTCTTTAGCTAGTTATTGAAAGGTGAAAAAAAGCCAATTTACATTTAGTCTGTGCTTTGCCTTTTTCTTCATTCACTGCTGGACATGATGGAATCATGCTTAAAGGGCTTCAGCTCACTGATTCTGAGGTCTGCTATCAGTTCTGTCAGTTTGGTCACTGTAGCAACCCCTTCCCACTCAGCCAAGTGAGACTGAATGACAATTTCAGCGCAAACATTGTGGCATGCCCTAGATGCAAGGGTTAATATTAAAGTTTTCTGGCAGGCTTGTGCAGTTAATGCTGGTGTCTGTCATAGCTTTGCTTCTGTTGTTACTCAATTAAGCTGTATAAAATCATCCTGGGCATGATAATCCCATCCAACAGATGCATGTCTGGGTTCAAAATCTGTTGTCATGTCAGTCTCTTTCTTAAAATAATGCCTTTCTGTAGTTTAGAGAATGTCAAGACTTGCTTAGGAAAATTTTATCATAGTTTTATTCTGCTCTAAATAAAATCCAGTTTCCAATGTCTTTAATGGTGGAAATTCTTTGGATATGGTGATAACTTTTTTTATTATTATTCCATGAGATGTAGTTAAATTATTTCTATTATAACTTTGATGCATTTGAAGTAAAGAGGTGGTAGGGAGCATCTTGAAACAAAAACTTAAAAGCCATAAATTCTCCAATGCCTTGTCTCATTTCATATAGTCACCCCCCTAAAAAAAATCCTGAATAAACAGCTAGGAATTTATTTATCTTTATGGGGAGAAAAGAATACAATACTGGAATACAGATGAATGGTGTATCAGGTCTGTGTCTGGCAGTAACCAGTGCAAGGTGCCTTAGAGAAGAGTGACTGAATTCTATTAACTGGTAATTATGAAATAATTTGCTTATCTGGGAGCTGTCTCTTTAATGCCTTTCACTTAGAAAGTAGCTTATTTCCAGGAACAGTACAGTGTATATTGCTTAGAATATTGCTCCATCTAATATCCAATTGTCATGTTCAGATGGATGTTACTGTTTTACTTTGTTCTGTGTAAACCTTATATCAGTGTTTCATGGGTTGAGTGGAACATTTTAAACATCTACACAGAGTACACAGGAAAAAAACAGTGCAGAATAAGGCCTGTGTTCCTAAAACTGGGATGTTTCAAATATTTCTAATTAATATTTTTCTATTACACTTATGTAAACACCTATATCCCTTTTAGCTAAACACTTTCCCAAGTTGGTAACAAAGTAAGACAAGATGACATATGGTTACTACTTAATAATTGATAGCAGCAGTAGTAAAAAGAACAAAGTTATTTCATTGTCTCCTTCCTGAAGCATCCTTCATATAAAAAAAACTACCTAAGTTTTATGAACTCTGACTAAATTATTAATAATTTCATTTTAAGGTGTCTGTGTGTTTCAGTTATTTGCTTTCTGACTTCTCATAGTATAATAGATACACACCCTTCATCCAAAGGACAGATTTATTACTTTGAAACTGTCTTTTCTGCATGTTCCCATTCTGTCCTAGCTTAAGCGTAAAATTAATAGCATGGTGGGCAAGAAACCATCAGATTCATGTGTCCATCAATCAGCAATATACTGATTGATGTAAGCTTGCAAGTGGTGATTTTGATGTTTATACACTTCCCACTGGTCAGGTTTCCTGATGACAAATGCCACCACAGTATCTGAGAAGAGAAAAAAGGGTCCTACTTATGGCTGGGAACAGTGCCTACAGTGTATTGATGAGCAGCCCAGGGTCACTTTCAGTCTGAGAATAATGGGACTTGACCCTGCAAAATCTTCAACCTGAAAGGTTTTTTTTTAAAATTTTTCATTACAAAGCTGTATGGCACAGCCATACATTAAGTAACACAGAGAGAAAGGGTGCAGGTGACCCATTTAGAGGGATTTGAAGGTGTTTATTGCTCTTGGAGCAACCTGTATTTCACCTGCTACAGAACCTCTTTTCTCATTTTGGTGTTACCCTGGAGTAATAAGAAACTGAAATAGGTACCTTTTGAGCACTGTCAAGAAGTACAGAAATGTGTGTACACATGCACACTGTGTGGGTAATTTTGGGGTCTGAAAGGCTGACTCTGTAGTGTGAGCCACTCCAAGGTACCAAGCTTTGGAAGTTCTGTCAGGCACTGACACTTGCAGCACTGGTGTGCTGGGTCAGTCTGCAGTCAGTACTTGGTTTCAAGCAAGTTTTCTCAGCTTTGGCCCTTGGTCTAAGAAGGTCTTAGTAAAAATATTTGCAGTTCAGCATTATTTGTTCTTTGCTATAAAGTCACCTTATATTACTACTCCAACAAGACATGCAGTTCCAGGTTTTGTTAATGGGTAGTGAAATTGGCAGATGACTAATGTTAAGTCGAATGAGAAGAATTTAAGCTCCCGTGACAGTCCTTGGGAAAGACGTACAGTGATGCTCCCCCTGAGCCCCAGCAACTGCATAGTCATTGCTTCTCACTTCAGCTTTCCAATTTTAACATGTGTGAAGGGGGTGTTTTGGCACTTGTTCATTAAAACTTAATCCCATGTTTGCAGTATATCATAGTTTACTGTAGACAAAATCATAAGTGAAGAGCGTTAATGAGCATCATCAGTGTTGCAGGTTGTTACTCTGGACTTCTACTCCTTAATTTTACACCATGGGTTCCCAAGCTGTCTTTGCTGCGAGCCAGTCATAATAAGGAGCTCTGCAGTGTAGGGCAAGCTCTGGGAGGAGTGCTACAGATGTCACAGAATATTTCTGAGGAGTTTATGGCAGAAGCAGCTACAACCTGAGGGCAGAAGCATTGAGAGGGCTCAGTCTGTCTCCCCCTGATCACAGGTTCTCTGGGAAAAACACCATGAGGCTTTCTGCCTTGCAGAGAGTAAAGGGAGCAGTTGCTTGAACATAACCAACCTGCATTTCAGAAATAATTCTAAGACAACTATTTTATGCTTTTCTTTCAATGCAAGAAAATTTGTGTATCAGGTGTCAGGAGTGATTACAGCAAATAGATGAATGATGAGATCAGGTCAAAGCTTCACAAGAAGTTTACTGAAGAAATGGGGAAAAAAATTAACTTTTCTCCCTGTGGCTTCAAAAACAACTGTCTTAGGTTGCAAATGCGAGATGTGGCCAGGGTCATGTATTCCATTGCCATCTGTTAGAGGTAGTGCAGTTACCTTCTGTTAATTGGGCCACCTGTTAAAACCAGCTGGGGTAGTTTTCTTTATCTCTTCCACAACCAATCCTCCCTCTGGGGAGATATCTTCTGCTAACGGGCCATTGAGTCTCAGTGCATGACTGGTAAAATTACATCATCCCATTGTGAGAAGCTCTGCCCAGGGGAAGGAGCCAAACATTCCTAACTGGATATACTCTGAGATTTGGATCACCATAGCCAGCCTTTTCTCTCTGGATTCCTAGAGAAGCAGCTTTCTTTTTCACTGGATTCCTAGAGGAAGACCAGGCCCATCTACACCACCACTGGACCTTCAGAGGAAAACTGAACCCTTCTACAGGATCACTGCTTCAACAGAACCACACCTGGCACTGCAGGAGGACTGCAGCCACCATCCGATCCAACTGCCACCAACACCCTGACCAGCTGGGTGCCAGGTTGTATTCTGACTTTGCCAGTGTTGTTTTTTATTACTGCATTCTTATTTTTCCCAAAAAAACCCTCTTATTCCTACTCCCATATCTTTGCCTGAGAGCCACCTTAATTTCAAAGTTATGATAATTCAGAGAGAGGGAGCTTACATTTTCCATTTCAAGAGAGGCTCCTGCCTTCCTTAGCAGACACCTATCTTTTCAAACCAAGACAACAGCTAACTTTTTATGTAACTGGATTCCCTTTGAACTCAATTTTAGGGCCAATGATCTTTAATGACTAGATCACATTAAAAGTTCTCTCCAGTCTCACTTTGTGAACCAGTGTTTGGTTAGTGAACACCTCCAAGATATGAAGAAGCCACCTCCAGCTCTGACAGGTAAGGCAGACCTCGTTTCAAGAAGCATCCTTGCTCATTCTGCTGCATCCAGTCCTTGTTCACAAACACTGTGTGCCACCAGCAGGCAACCCATGGACAAGGTAGAGCAAGAGGTACTTTGACCGGGGCCACACAAAGAGTGAATTGCAGCCTGACTCCCCTGGCTCAGGGAACACTGCCCTGTCTGCTCTGCCACTGCCAGACACCTTCCAGCTGCCTCGGGCATGTTGTGTGACTAAGAAGAGCAGAGACAGGAAAGACTTTCTGAGAGTCCTGAGGCAACCTTTCTCCAGCTGCAGATGGTGCTTACAGTGATTTCCTTTTGAGCCTACTAACTGAACTATTCACCCTGCTAGATGTAAATAAACAGGATGGATGGTTTTTACACTAGGATGGATGGTTTTTACCCTAGGAAGTATTGGGATTTCACTTGAGAAGCTGTTAATTTAAGGAAGGTAAGTAGGCAGGTCCAGAGGCAGAAAATTACTTTACTTGTTTGTTGTTTATCCAATACAATTATTTTTCCCTGTGGTAACTTTAATATCTTTCAGCTAAGGCATAGGGAAAAAAAATGATACTGCTACCCTAGGCAGCAGTGTACCTAGCTGGAGAAAGAGCCCACCCTTCCCCTGCAGCCCAATTATACCAGTTCTTCCTGGGAGGAGGCCAGAAATCACATGCCTGGGTGTAACTGTGATTGAATTGGATTTTGAATAAAACACTATCAAAAGTTATAGAACAGAAAGAATTGGTTGTTCCCTCAACAGCTGAAGGTGTTAAGAAACTAGTTTATTCAAAATCAGGATTAGTTTCTACCCTATTTCATTATTCTGCACATATTTAATATTAATGATGTTTCAGTTAGTAATGTAAGCAGTTTTAAAGCATCTTCTTCCTATGTGTTTTAAATACAATTATGGAAAAGGGTGCCAGAAAGAAGCCAGAGTTTGTGACAGGCAAGAGTTTTGGCACTAAGCAGGCAATTGAGGGCCAAATAATGTAACGCATTGATGCAGGTGTTTATACAGTTCAGCAGATTTTTACATCAGTAGTCATTTGGGCTGTGAAATTTATGTGACTCATAAGACCCTTATCCTGAACTTCAGGTATCCTATTTATTTTTTTTCCTCTATGACATTGACTCTTGGAGGTGAAATTGTGTGTGTTGCCCTGTGAAGGGAGGACAACCTCTTGTCTGGGCTCAGAGATAGTTGAGGAGACACAGATGCAAATACCAGTTTGCAAATTTCTCTCACACAGCCCCAACACATTTGTCAGCCTTGTCTTAAAAATTTGATTTGGGTGGAAGTTTGTTCTGGAGAGTAGGAAGGATCTGCCAAGGGATCTTGCCAGGCTGGATTGATGGGCCAAAACCAACTGTATGGGGTTCAACAAGGCCAAGGGTCAGGTTCTGCCCCTGGGTCACAACAACCCTATACAGCACTGTGGGCTGGGGCAGAGTGGCTGGAAAGCTGCCTGGTGGAAAAGAACCTGGGTGTGCTGGTTGTCAACAGTTGTTCATGAGCTAGCAGTGCCCAGGTGCCAAGAAGGTCAATGGCATCCTGGCCTGTGGCAAAAATAGTGTGGCCAGCAGGACCAGGACAGTGATTGTTTCCTGATACTTGGCACTGGTGAGGTCTCACGTCAAGTACTGCTTCCAGTTCTGGACCCATCAATTCAAGAAGAAAATCGAGGTGCTGGATTGAGTCCAGAGAAGGGTAGCAGAGCTGTTGAAGGCTCTGGATTGCATGTCCTAAGACATCTCCCTGAAAGGAGGGTCTATCCAGGTGGGGGTCAGTCTCTTTTGCCAGGCAACCAATGATGGTAAGAGGATGCAGCCTTAAGCTATGCCAGGAAAGGTTTAGGTTGCACATTAGGAGGATATTGGAGTGGGCTGTCAAGGGAGGTGGTGAAGTCACTGTCCCTGGAAGTGTTTAAGGAAAGACTGGATGTGGTATTCAGTACCATGTCTAGTTGATGTGGTGGTGTTAAGTTATGGGTTGTACTTGATTATAACAGAGGTCTTTTCCAACCTAATTGATTCTGTGATTTGGTGGGGCCAGGAAGCTATGCAAGAGCAACCCCCAGCTCCTCATGGCCCCATGTAGGGCTGCAACACCTGGCAATGCCTCAATAGTGTCTGACAGTTTTAGTGCTGACATTCCTGTATGCTTTATAGGTAGTGTTAATACAGTCTCATAGGATGTAGAAAAACTTCATGGAGACTGCCATAATCATTGCCCAAAAAGGATCTGTTTCCAGGCCTCTGACACTGCATTGCTCTTAGCTTGTTAGATGAAGGTTCTACCAGCAGCGTGGGCCAGACAATACTGAAGATGCTGCATGCCAAGCAGCCCTTGGTGGTTGTACACATGCCCAAGGACTGAGTGTTTACTATACCTGTTTAATATGTCCCCAAGCGCTGGGTACTCACAGGACATTCATTCTGAGAATCTAGAGTTTTTATGTAGTTGTCTAAAATTGACATTAATTACTGTGTGAAACTAATAGCTAATTGCTAATATTAAAGCTTTGTGAAGGTTCTCCAAAGTCCCTAATTTGCCTTTGCAGTTCCTTGAATGGTTCTGAGTCTTTCTAAGGACAACTTTTAAAAATGCCCTAATTTTGGAAAATCTCAGTTATTCATTGTATCTGACAATGTTTGTAACTTCTAAAACAACTTCATTGCTCATACATAATGTGTCATTAGTCTCATGTTCATGCATTTTACAGCCTAGTGAAATGTATCTGCCTCTCGACAGGGCTGTTTAGAGGGACTGTCATCAGGATGATTAAAAAGCAAACCCAGGATCTCCCACAACCTACTTGCTGTTTTAGGACCTCTGAGGTTCTAGGGAATGCACCATACATGCTCCTCTGGGCAGCTCCCAGACATGCTGCTTTATCACAAGAACTCTCACACTTAGTCTTGATACCATGGATGAAGCAAATGGCACACAGCTACTACTCTGTTCTCAGTGATGTCAATGGCTATCAGTGGAACCAGAGAGAGTACACAGCCTTCCTGACATTGCCAATAAACAGGGGCAGGCCCTTTCCCATCAGGGATCAGCTAGTTTAGACATTGTCTCTTTGTATTGCCTAAAATGACCGAGATTGGCTGAGACATTTGTGCTACCAATGCAGAGGACAAAACCTCCCAATATCAGCAGCTGGAAGTTACCAACTGAAAGATGAATCATTCCCTGTAAAATCTGGCCCACTCTCTCAGGATTTGGGGCTTGTCAGTCTGCTGATTTTTAAACTGGTGATGAGGTTCTCAGATGCCTTGGCAATGGGCAACCTGCCATGCAAGCAACTGAAGCAGCTAAATAAATGGTGAGTCAAAGAGTCTCAATAAAAATGAAACATAATGACTTAAATCAAATTTAACATCCAAATACTTCCTGCAAACTGGTGCAATTGAAGCATGACATAGAAATGGGAATGACTTTTTCGGATATGGGATGTATCAGGTTCTGAAGCAATGCAGACTGGATTGCAGGAAGCTAATTAGGTGATGCAGGTAAAAGCTTGGGAAGAACCAAGTCTTCCCCTTCAGAGAAACACCTCCATGATCCCTTGTTTAGTACAAGCAATTTGTTCTGTGACAATTTGAAAAAGGGGAAGACTCGTCCTCAGACAAATACACCAAAACACCCTACACTGGGGACAGCTTCCTCGGAAAGGCACAGCAAAAGCTGAATTTGCTTTGTCTCTTACTCTCTTTCCTTCTGCTCTGAGAAGGGAAAGGGTGATGGGAGCAGCAGTATTATGGCCTCTTCTGCTGTGGTCTTTGTGTTGAGACACAAGTAGGGTGACCTGCACCAAAAGGCTCAGTGCAGAGGAGGAGAAATCCATCACTCTTACCAGCACTGCCAGTTCCTCAGAGAACCCTTGGTGTGCCAAAGGCTCTGCGTCATGAGCAAGTGCCACAGTCCCTTTTGACTCTTAGCTGAAGGACACCTCTACTAAAACTTACCATGAGAACAAAAATTAGTTTGATGGTCCAAGAAAGTCCAGGAAGTGCTGTGTTGCAGTTGGAATGGGGAATGGAGCTGGCCTGTGACATGGGGCAGGTTTAGTAGAGTGACGTGTAGTGAGGGAGACAGCAAGGGCTGGTTGCACAGGCTGGATGGTGCAGCACTGGTGAAGAATGTGAGAGTACCAGCTCCTCATGTGGGTTCCCTAGAGAGGGAGCTGTGCCCTGTTACTTGATGCTAAGAGAGCCAAGTGTGATTTGGCTTGTGAGAAATGGGATAACAAGGCTTGCTGGTAGCATGTATGGTGGGGGGAGGAAAACTTTGAGACAGCTCATTATATGAAGGAAGCTTTGATCACGATGATGGGGGCTTGAGACTCTATCCACTGTTTAAATATAGAATAATTACAGAGTGCCCCCAGTGTCTCCAGGGATGTAATGACTTTTGCATTGATCCAAACCACTGGGCTTGTCTGGGCAATTATTTCCTGCAATACCAATAACACTTTATTGGATGTTTTTTAAGCAGAAGTATTCAAAACTTTTTTCAAATGAATACACAATAATTCACCAGGTTTTATTCCATAATCTTTAGAATCCTCTTCTTAGGGTCTGTATTTGGGCATATTTTTGACTGAGAGAGCTTTACAAGATCACTCAGACTGAACAACAGCTCGGTGCTGGAAGAAGAGAGGACTCTTATCCACACTCCAAGCACCAGGGGAAAAAAAATCTATTCACTTAGAGCACCAGGAATCTCAGCAGGACCTCACCAGAAGACCCTGTGGGAGCCGAAGCCATAGTGAAGGAAGGAGCAGTGGGAAGGTGCAAACCCCCACCCTACAGCACACCTGCCCACACAAACATGTCAGTGAACCTAAGGCTTGGGAAATCAGTAGAGTGAGCTCCAAACTTAGCTGGGAAATATGTGGCTTGGAGCACAACTCTACTGCTTTTCTATGTGTGACTAGTACTTCATACATGATGAATATGGATTTATGAATCCTGGACTTTGCTTGGATAATGCTGGTTCTGAGCAGGGATTTCGAAAGGTAACTTCTCTGTAATTCACTTTCCCCACCTCTATAATAGTTTGCAGTAGCTCATTTTTGTACATTGAGATGTACAAAAGGAAAGCACCAGTGGTAAAGAGCATTTATGCACTGCAGTTGTATATTAAGGGCTTTAGATCTATATTTATGGACCTGAAAGCAATTACAAATTTTCCTCCCAAATTAGTGTAATTGTTGAGAGAGTATATTAACTTCTAATCCATTCCAGTATGTTCTTGTGCTTTTGCCTGACAATTTGAAGACTTTGAGATTCTTAAGACTAATAAATAGACCTGGAGAGAGTAGGAAATGCAGTCTCTTCTGGAAGTCAGCCTGTAATAAAGACTGCATGACTCAACAGCTGATTCCTTTCACTCAAAGGAATTGATGTGCTTAGTTGTTTAAGCATGGGTTGTACAAACTCTTCTCATAGCAGCTATTACTTTAATGGTGACAGTTTAGTAAGTCCCAGGACAAAACAAAAAGCTCTCCAGAAAGGGCTATTTTGATCTGCAGGACCTTCACCTCACTGACATGTTGACTGTAACCAAACAGAAGTCAGAGAACTTTGCTCTCAACCAGTTAATCTCAAATATGTCTGACTGTATTGGCAGGGGCACTCTGCCAGGGCTCCTCTCTTTTCGATGTGGATGCTTTGATTCATCCAGCCAGGGGAATTAAGTCAGACCAATGAAGTCAAGACCTGCAAAAGGCTCACAGTGGAGTCCAAATGACAAGACTTTCTTTTCCCTAAATTTGCATCTGTTATGTGATTTTGTTGAAAGTTTAAAAAAATGAGAATCTCAGCAAGATGTGAAAACACATGGTGTCCTTACAGGATATGGCCCAGGATAAAGTATGTTAATTGTATGTTTTCTGCATTTTACTGTGATCTTTGAGGCAGAAGTGCACCCCATGGGAGAAACAAGCTCCCAGACAAAGCACACTGTGATCCTTGAAGGTGACAGAATATCGCAAGAAAGGTCAAGCTGAGATCCCAAGGGATAAAATCATTGACTGACCTAAGTCATTATACAGATTAAATGTTTAAATAGGTCTTCATGCCAATTAGTGTTCTGCTTTTATACCCATGGTAATTCATACCATTAATATATAAGCAAGGGGAGAAAAGTGCGCTTTTCTTTCTTAATAGAGCATTTACCCATGATCTGAAGAACTGGAGTCATCAAACACAAGTTGATTGGTATAATGCTATACTGATACAACATCTTGTTAAGGTTGAATGAGGAGTTCTGTGAGGAAAAAAAACCCCAGAACTTTTTATAAAGGACAGAAATAAAACCACAAGCCCACAAAAAAAAAAAAAAAAAAAAACCAAAAAAAACCAAAACAAAATACTCCATCAAAACCAGAAAAAAAAACAAAATCAGAAAAAACAAACAAAAAACCCCCACCAAAACAAAGTCAAAACAAAAACAAATAAAGCCACCATCAACAATAACAACAAAAACCCCAAAGAAAAATTTTCTTATCATCTCAGAAGAAAACTTATATGTCTGTCTTCTTTGATCAAAAGGGAAATGTTGCAGGGTTGGGTAGGACATCTGGTAGTCCATCCCCAGGTTTGCTCCATGAGCATCACAGTTATTCCTTCACAACTCATCCAGCGCAGAGCAGGCAGGTTACCAGGAAATGTTCTGGAGCATGAACATTCAGCTGTGTGGCTCTCCACCCCAGTTGCCCAGCCTACAAAGGAACTGGGGTGGAGAACCAGTTTACCCCTGCTGTTGAATAACCAGCCCCCCAGTGCTTGGTTGAACTGGGATCAAAATGACATTTAAATTCAAAATTCTTCATTTTCCTGCCGGTTATTGAAGTGATTGAGCCTCAAGTGATAGATGCAACATACTGATGAGAACCTGATCTATAGTCAGACCTTCAGAGAATTCTGTACTGTAAAACTAATTGAGCAGTTTCCCACCCTGGAGAGGTGTGGAGAAACTGAAGATTGGAAAGTAATTGGGTTAATTTAACAGTCACGTAAAACCAAAGATTCCTTAAGTAACAAGGAACTGAACAGAGACCCATAATTATAGCAGAAGAGAGGGGAACAAACTGCCTAGCAGTTACATTGTCATCTCTTGGTCCAAAATTTGCATGAATGGTAAAATGAAAACATGCACTGAGAAAAGAGTGATTGCAGTGAGCCATGTTACAAAGCCAGATGGAAGATACAATATTTCCTCCAGAAATTGTCCATTCACGTGGTTTGATTCCAGATATCCAACTCTGGAAGATGTCTGGGTCTATTTTGTCTTTAGTTTGGGATCTTTCCTGCCCTGTACCAACATCACTACTTTTCTGTCTGGGTGCATGGTTCTAAAACAAGGCCACAGTTGTTAATTGGGGTATGAATGGAACTTTGATCCAGGGAGGTAGCAGCATATCCATAATCTGCACACCATAAACACTAGAATTTTGTATAACTTTTATGAGAGGCTGTTCTTACTATCTCCAAAATGAGTACAGATTGTTTTAAGCTTTTGAGGCTAGGCAGAAAAAGAGATGTCTGACATCCAAGGCAAACCAGTGTTAACAGCATGTGTTCAAAGTGCTACATTCTGCCACATTTGGAGGAAGGGTAGCTGAGAGGTCCGACTCCTCCCAGGCCCACTCTATTCCCAGCCCAATCAGGTATGCTCCAGGAACACCTGCAGGGAAAACAGCTGGAGCAACAGCTAAACACCCCACAGTGGGAAGAGGGCCATGTTCCCTGCCAAAATGCAGCTCCTTATGCAGACACTCTCTGAGGACATAATGATGAAGCTTCCCCCAGGCACTTGCAGGGCTGGGCACCAACTGTGTTTAGCATCTCAGACTTTCTGCTGCGGTCTTTAGTGGCAATTTAAGCCCATAAATTCTTTGTGGTTCTAACTGTTGCTCATGCTAGCAAGTCTGGCCCCACGAAGAAAGGCTGACAGAAAAATTTGGACCAGAGAGTTAGTGTTGGCTAGACACCTTTTAGTGAGTTAACCATTACTCCACTGTTAGATGTCATGTGACCAGAGACTACAAGCAACAATTTATTAACTGATCCATCTAAAAAATTCTGAAATTTTAGGAGAGAAGCTGTAAGTTCTGCTGGGAAGTTTAATTTTACTAAGTCTTTGTCATGATGATAAAAGTTCTGTAGTGGCATGACACTGGAAGCAAAGAGAAATCATAAAGCAGAGAATAGGGAGCCAGAGACACTTGTGCCTGTTAGGCCATGCTAGCCAGGAAGCCAGACACTCTGCCTTTACACAGCTTTCCCAGGGAATTTATGTAAATATCAATCCCAGATTTTGCACTGCACAAAAAACCACAGCTGTGTGATTAGGCTCACAGCATCTATAGCCTTTATTCTCATTCCCATGGGGCTGCTACAATGTAAAATGTGTGTCTCTCTCTCCTCCTTCTGCTGTAGGAGTATTTTATTTTTGCAGAAGTCACACATTTAGCTCCGTTAAACATAATGGCATCAGATTGACATGAATGCTCTTTTTAGCTATCTCTGTGAGTGCTTTTGCCTTGGAGCAGAGAAATCCTCTTTCTAAAAGGCTCCATTCTCCACACTGTGCCAATGGTTGACACCATCAGGTACCAATGCCAATGTTGCAGCACTCTGGGGAAGCAGTCCTACCCTGCTGATGTCAGTTTTGGTGCTGTCCACACCTCTTCAGCTCTGCACCAGTATATGGAATTTCCTTCAGTATTTAAGAAGGTTATCTATAAACTGGGTAAAATTATACACATCAGAACAGTATTTCTGGGATTAGTCACCTATTCTCAAAATCGGTTTTTCCTGTAAAAACAAAACAATTAAAATCAACGCCATGGCATGTTGTGAGAATTAACAGATGTTGCAGAGCAGCTGGGGACCTGGAGTGCAGGACGTTCACAGCATGGCTGTCACAGTTTTTTGAGGCAGTGCAGTCCTTTCTAGATGTTTCAAATCCAAATGCTTTCCCCAGCTGGCACCCTGAGCAGTGGTGGCACATATATGCGAGAGGATTTACCTGTGCTAACTTCTCAGAGTGATTTCTAGAGGTATGAAAAATGATGTAAGGTTGTTCACTGCACTGAACATTAAACCACTCACACCTCCCATGGACAGACAGATGAACTGACAGCTTGCACTCCAAAATCCTGGGAGCTGCTCTCCTGTGGCAGTCTCCTTCCTTCATGCCTCACTCCTCACTGAAGGCTTGGAGGTTGCTGCTATGGGAACGAGTTATTCCTTCTGCTTGCCTCTCTAGCTCCAAGTACCTCGAGGACAGTAGCAGCAGCTGCTGCAAATTTAGGGGTCATCAAAACATAAAAGCCCTTGTATTACCACAGTTGTTCTTTCCATCCTAATGAGAAGAAGACAACCAGCTGCTGCAGGGAGATGGGTGACTGCCCTGACCCTAGTTATGGCAAAAAGGTTTATTCCCTGGGAAGCTCAGGCTGATCTCTGCAGGACTAATGGGTAAAGCAGGGAGGCAGCTGAAAGATTGGGACTGTCAGCACTGCCCTTGTTGTACTTCACCATTGTCTTCCAGTGTCCTCTGGGTGAGTCTTTCTACAGATACTCCTGTTCAGGCAGTGAGCAGGCATCTCTGCCCTGCACACACAGAGCACATCATTCTAGCACAGGCCCTGCTGAAATACCAGCCTCCATTGCTTGGGCAACAGGTGCCCCAGAGGTTTGCTTGCAGTGCTGGGGAACATGGGGGCTGATACCCTTCTGGACATAATTTGGTCCTTCTACAGACCAGTTGCCTCTTGACAGACTTCAGATTCTCTCCATGCTGTGGCCTAGACATGCTTCATGAACTCCAGATGAATCAATAGGAATTCTATGTTGCTAAGTGGAACAAATGGCTTCAGAGCATCTTTGGTATTCACTTTAATTTTAATTTGCTTTTTTTGAAAAAGAACCACTGCAGTTTCCATTTATATTTTGAACAAATTCCGAGCATGTGACCACATGCTGGGAGCTTAGGCTTGGTAAAATATTATAAATTGGCAGGACACTAATTAGTAACACAGCCCTGTTCTTTCATTTGCCAATGTGGTTTCTGACTTTGTGTGAAAAACTAAATCAAGTGTAAGTAAACAATCAGGAATTTGCAATCAGAAATGGGTGGTTACAAAGCTGTTTGACAGCTTGGAAACTTAGGCACAAAGATGGCAACACAGTAACAAAACCATCCAATTTACAGGCATAGAAAAAATTCATTGAAATTCCCTGTTGCCAAGTGACAAAAGGAAGAATCTGTAGAGGAAAACCCAATCTGAAGGAGAGATGAGCTGCCATCGGTTTTTTAGATCAGATTGGCATGTTCACCCACTAAAGACCCACTGCTGCCAGGACTGCAGTGACTCTCTCCTTATCTCCTGTGCCCTTTTGCTGTGGCATCTTACTGTCTTGTGGACGTTTGTAGTGGGTACAAAAGAGGTTATATTTATCACAGAAAATGGGGAAATATTTCCAGGGCAGAGTTATAGCACAGAGGGGGTTCTTTGGAGCATTCTGTTGTGTGGCTGCTGGGGGTCCTAGGGACTGGGTTTCATGACCCAAACAGCCTCTCCCAGCTTTTTGAAGTTGTTGAAATATGTTATGAGTTTGTTAGCTCTTTCATTCTGATGCACAAGATAAAGTTATGCTTGACTCTAGAACTAAAAATCTTGAGGACAGAGGCAGCTGAATGGCCATGTTCAGGCCATGCCTGACTCAGGACAGACGGGTGCTGGAGCTGCTAGCCCAGGAGACAGGAGCAGGGCTTTGAGCAGACTCTGACAAGTTAAGGGAGCACGTTTCACTCAGCAGTGCCAGCAAGGGAAAGGATTAGGTTGTAAAGGGGGGTCACCAGTGTTTGCATGCACCTGCACTCCCAGCTGCAGAGAAGTGTGTAGGCAATCCAGGCAAGCAAATTAATGAGCTTTGCTTAGCAAACTGTCCCAGGGGAATTCCTGAAGTAATTTACTTTTTAGATATATAGCAGTAAACATGTAAAAATTTAGATTAGCTCTTTATGTGGCATAAAATAGCAAGGGATTCATAGTGAAGAGGAAATATGTCTTGGTAACTAGATAGGAAATTAATAGCTCAGCTAAAGGCAGAGTTCAGACTATGAACTGAAATTTTTTTCAGAAGGATTTTTCTAGTAACACTAATTGTAACAATAGCTGCTCAATAACATAATCCTCAAGCAGCATGAAATGCTTCTGGTCCCATGCACTTAAGCTTAGCTGAAAGAATTTATAGGCCTTTAATAGAACTCCAATTTTATGAGAAAATTTCTGGTATTTGTATTATTGCTGCTTCTGGACTTCCATCTGCTTAGCTGGCCACTGCCAGCTCTTAGCTTTGGCCACTGCCTATACTACAGGCAGACTATTACAGTCAGCCCTGATGCAAACTTACTTTCACAGAGTTGAATTAGCCTAGTGAACAAACCCAGTTCTGGTCCTGAGTGTTGCATTCATGCCTGGAGAGGTGCGGGGTAGTTTTCAATTAGCTGAGTAGACAAAGGACTTGAGAACTTCTTTGCTACACAAGAGGTAACATGGAGGTGACCAAAAAGGCACCAAACAGCTCACATGCTCTCAAGAGGTATTGTGTTTTTCACATTCTCACACTGATTTGATGTAATAATGAGTCGCTACAAGCCACATGAGAAGAAATTCTCATCTCCTTTTTCTCAGCAGTGCCCCCATTCAAAATTAAATCAATATGTGAAGGGGCCCAACTGTACCTATGTCTATAATTGAACAGCATATGCAGGGAGGTTCCTGGCACACAGTAGGTGCTGCTGTGTGTGTTTCCATTCCTCCTTATTACTTGTCTGTTCTGGAGAGCTGGGAGCACCAGGGTGACATTCCGTGATTTTCCTTCTGGCCTGACCACTACAAGTTTCCAGGCAGCTGCTGGGTCTGGATAATTTCAGCACCTGGTTGTTCCTCTGTCACTGTTTTGGGAAATGAGTTGTTTATTCCCAGTTCAGCTGGGGCTGATGCTCCTACCTCATGATATTTTGCAGGTAGGATGCTTGGCCACCACCCAAGCTGAGGATACAGGATCAAGAGAGATAGGGTCATGAAAACTGAACTTCTGTCTCTTTGGAATTACATCCTCAGGTCACACTAGCAGGAATGAAATCCAAGCTGTCTTTTGCATGTATAGAAATCTTCAGTTACAGGGTCGTCAGTGAGTATGTTGAGCCTCATATGTTGCATGGAGATTGGAAAGAAGAAGGAAAAAAGACCTTGTCCTTTCTGTGTGATGCTGTCTTTCAGCTGCCAGCAGTGAGTGCAGGAGCTCTCCAGCAGCCCTGAGTCACTGGGAAGCCTGGCTAGGTTGGCTCTATGGGACATGAAGCCTTGTCAGGATATCTCAGCCCAGAACAAAAACTGCATCTCTTTCACCATGGGAGGAATCAAATTGTTAACAAACTCAGGACATTAAAGCAAGTAAATGATTAAGAGTTCTCACAGCAATTTTGGCCTCCTCCAAGGAGTTTGAGGGGACAGAGACATTACATTCCTACTGGTTTTATGCTAATTGGGTACATGTCAGATTTCTGCCTGCCCAACACTCCTTTTTATTTGGGGCACATGTAAACACATGTCACTCAGTGACTTTCCAGTGCTCCTACCACAAGGTAATGCTGAAAATGAAATTATGTTCCCATTTTTTTTTTTTTTGTTCACTGTTATACAGCTGCTCCAGATTCTTACTCTTACTCTTACAGAAATACCTTCTCTGGCTATAGGTGTCAGCAGTCAGCTGAAATTCCTTTGTACTTCAGTCAGCAGCCAGGCAGCACAGCCATATAAAACTCTGCTCCACTGCCTCTCCTTTCATTGCTTCACTTGTTGTTGCCCTTTTTCTAACCAACAAGTTCTTACTGTTTCATCACTGCCTTGCAAGGTCTGTGCTCCTGGAGTGATCATCAGTATTCATGGGATTTATCAACACCATGATTTTATTGGTGCATTGAGGACATTGAACACTTTCCATGGAATTCCCAACCCCTGTATCGCTGTCATCTGGGAGAATCTCAGCTTTTATGAAAGAAAGTACTCTGTCATGGTCACAATGAAAAGCTGGAACACAAGGTCCTGGCGCATTCTGTAAAGTCATAAAGCTGTGGGCAGAGGAACCATTAAAATATGTTTCTAAAAATCATAGAAAATATTGCAGTTCTCATTTCAGTGTTTACAGCATGGCTTTGGGATTTGGGGTTGGAAGTGTTGTGAATGTTATCCACAAGCCCTGCAGTGAGAAATTGTTAGCCTGGGATTGGATTGTCTGCAGCTCCCACAGAAAAATTACCAGGAGGAGGCAGTAGAAAAGTCTGACAAAAGCTTTTTACAATGGATTTACCTCCTGGAGGGGTAGAGTGGACTCTGCAAACTGGCAACAGCAGAAGATACCCAGTGCTATGAACATGCAGACTCAAGCAAATGGTACTGGCTGCCTGCCTGGGGTCTGCACTGCCTTCAGCCAAAACTTTTGCCTGATTGGTGTGGAAATTTGTGACTTCTGACCTGTAATTTAAACCTGGCTTCTGCCCTGAACAGCCTGCAAACAGCCCATGCACCAGCTTCCCACAGCTTGTCCAGAACCTGCACTGCTTCAGATTCAGATGGAACACCTCCCATAGTAGTGATCCAGCTCTGTTGCCTTCCCTGCCATGTTTGGATTGATCATCAAACCAGGTGTGCATTCCACACACAGTCAGTGATCTATAGAACAAACTGATGGGAACATCAGACATTGATCTATTCAGAGGAAGACAGTGAAACAAACTGCTATTTCAGGATGTCTTGTGGCCTTTTCATTGGAAAACCTTAATAAAAAATGCTTATGTTGCACAGGAAATCTGGTTAGTCTCCATGAAAGAACCTCTCAATTGTTAATCTCATTTCTGCCAGAGACTAAAATTTGGCTGCCGTGATCATTGTCAGCCTGTTGATCTAATATTCGTAATCATATCCGTAATTACACAGCCAATCACTTTTTAACAAGCAGTAAGACCTCAGAAAAATGCATCTGGTTGGGCTAACAAATCCACCCACTCTAGAGATTCCTGCTTCTAGCTTGCCTTGCTTATAATATTGAACAGTTTGAAAACTTCCATTGAAGTCCACACAAGCCATGATTGATATTGTTCCCCTTCACTGCATGAATGCATCATCTGTGTACCATTTGTTTTGATTCCATTTATCCTGTTGGAATACAGCCAATAACCCAGTCATGAGCTGAAAGACAGATCAGCTGCTCCAAATGTCTTAGGGAGACACAGACTGAAGTTAGCTAATAAGAAGAGAGACAGTCTTCTTACAAGGCAATGAGTCAGATTATTTTTTAAATTCCTTTTATCCTATAGATAGCATTTTGATTGCTTTATATCTTAAAGATAGCATATTCATAGCTTAGAATCTAGCATAAGTGAAAATACTATGAGTATACATGCTACAGATTTTTCTATCTGAAGAACAGATATTTAACACTAAGACTTCTACTAAACTATCTTAATTATTTTTCAGTACCGTGCCTGCTTCTCATCTGCCTGGCTATGGTTCATACAGGGGAGTTTGTAGTTACTATAGAGATAAAGGCCATAAATTTAGATTCTCAAATGACTAAATGTCAAATTGGACATCAGAAATCCACTAAGATCCTCTGGAATTGCGTAGTTGTGAATTCCTTCTTGTCACTTCTTGGAAATCATGACCTTCACTTGGCTGTGGGAAATGCCTAGAAAAAGTCAGAACCTCCAAAACAAGATTCGCAGTGTTGGGCTGTGTTTAAGACATGTTGTGTAATAGAAAAAGTTTGGCATCTTTAAAGAATAAACCAGGACCAAAAAAAGTGGAATTTTTACTTTCCTTAATCACAGCTGATTCCTGAGACTTGTCAGCTTTCTGGGAGCACACCACTGCTGTCTAGGTTTCAGAGGAGAGCCCAAATTTTCTTATAGATAATATGGTTTGCATTTGCCCAAGCCATGGCATGGGGATTTCACCCTTGTTGGGATACTCACTTTCAAAGACTCAGTTGTTTCTCCACAGGAATAGTGCTTATGTTAAGCAAAAAAGACAAATAGTGTCTCATTATCAAGAAAATGTAAAAAAGAGGGGAAAAAATGTTGTCACTCATATTGTAGAGAAGGAAACTATTTCATGTCTTTGCAAAGTCATCCCCCCAGAGCAGAGAGGAGGTGAACTAAGAGTGAAAGTCAAAATACTGGGAGAGGGCTCTTGGCTACCTTCCAGGGAAACGGTGAAAGTTCCCATTGAATTGTAATAGCACCAACTTGGAAATGCTTCCACTTTACCATGTAGTGACTGCACTCCAGTCTGAATAGCCAAAAGCCTGAACTGGTTGGAAAAATACCCTGAAGTCCCTGTGAATACTCTGAAACTTCAAAGCTTAAGCAGAAGACAGAAAGCAAAGTATAAAAATGTTGACAGTGTTGCTAAGGAACCAATAGCAAATGTGGTATGTTCCCCTTGATTGCTTTCTGTAACCTTTTCAGTAACCCTGCCCCACAGCTGCCATCAAGACTGCAGAGTTGCTGCATGGCCAGGGCCAGCTCCACCCAGCTGGCCAGTGGTGAGACAGGAGGATGGAGGGAGAGTGCCTTGAGGGTGCTTACCAGCTTTGTGTAAATAAAATAACACTGCCCCTTGTTTGTCACTCCATCTTTGACAGTCTTGTGCACTTTTGGCACCTCATAAGAACCTGAAGTGATGTTTCAGGTCAGTCAGAGCTAAGGGACCACATGAGCCAGCAACAAGGAGAGATTTGCATGTTCAGAGGGCACTTCCTAAGAAAACTCCACAGTCGTTATGTGAATAGCTGAACTCAGGGTTGTTTTCAGGGAGTTTACAGAGCCACAGGTAATACAGTTGCCCAGAATAACAATGCAGGATCAACAAATGGTTTCCAACAGCCACCTAAATGCAGAAAAGGGGGAAAACTCTGTGGCTGTGTGATGCAAAATGCAGTGTTCTCAGGTGTTGGATGCAGAACTGAATTTATTTTATTGCAACAGTGCTACATCCAGTCTCAATTAAATGCACTCAATAGACCCATTTTCAAGAGTTATTAATACTGTATGACAAATTCTTCATTTACAAAAGGAGCATCCTGAGATAAAAATGAGTAATTCTTTTTAACAAAAAAAAAAAAAATCCCAAGAAAGCAGGTTTCAAGAGAAGGAAATTATGTGCCACATACTACTAGGAAACAGAAAGTCCAAACACTTCACACTATAACTATTGAATCATAAAATGTTTTGGGTTAGAAGTGATCTTAAAAATCATCTAGTTTCAACCCCCCTGCTGTGCATAGAGATGCCATTCACTACATCAAGTTGCTCAGGGCCTCATGCAACCTGGCCTTGGACAGAGTATTAAGTATATTATCCTGGTAAGTGTAACATTTGAGTGGTATAAAAGAAAACCAATATAGAAAACTGTATTTACAGCAGGGAATACAGACAATTTAATCAACTATAAACATATACCTGAAAGCCTTTTCCAGGGTAGACTTTATGTGAGAATGGGGAAAGAAATCTGTACCAGGGAGGGACAAAATTTTTTTAACAGACATGTTTGTAGAAGGTAAAATACAGCTTCAGAGCCACAGCACCTGCACAGCTCCTATACTTTTCCAGACAAGATTAGTATCTCCAAATACTCCAGAATTCATCCCCCTGCCAGTTATTAGAAAAGCCCATATGAAGCAAGATCCAAAGCAAACAGGGATCCCCGCATTTCTCATTTGTCACTCCACCTGCAAGTACCACACACATCAGACTGAATTCAGTGCCTTCTCCAGATGTTTTGGATAGACAAGACTCCTGCATAGCCTCTACAGTACGTGTTGACATGTCCATGAAGGGGCAGTGGTTCTTACTTACAATAAGAGTATATTTTCTGTGAAAGAAAAAAGGAAAACTTAAAAAAAAAAACAAAAAACCACTCTCCTCAGCAGGTAAAGAAATCATCTGTAGAAACTGCTTCTTGAGGATGACTGACTTGACTAACACAACAGATTCAATTTGCATTATTAACAATAAACATAATTACATAGATATATCAACAATACTTCCAGATAGTGCTGCAATTACAGGCTGATTGAACAGACTATGCATCATGAAATCAAAGCCACAATTACTCAACAGAGAATGTGAACATGGTGAGACACTTGTGAAGTATTAGATTACAGTGCAGGAAATGACAGAAGAGCCATTACATTATAGTCAACAGATTAATGCAGAACCAGTACTTCAGGGAGGAGCAATTAAAGCCAACATATCTTCAGTTCCCGTGGCAAGGTGGTGAAGCTAGTAGCTCCTAGGTTACCAGGGACCTTGTTTTGCTGATGCCTCTGACAATTACTTCCCATTCTCCTACACTGATGATAGCTCTCTCCCTCTTTCCAATTTCTACTGCCTTTAATACTCCAGTGCATTCAGCCCACTTATGCTTTTCATTGTTAGAGTCAGCCTTTCTTTCTATCCACCCCAGTGGGCTTTGAGACTGTCCCTAAATGCTTTCTGACTTAAAGACTCTCCTCCAAACTCCTGTCTTTAATGAAGGCTTTGCTGGTGTATTTGTGTGGATGTGCTCTGCCCTCTGGCCTCTCTCTGCACTGCACTGTGATGAGAAGACCTGGAGCAGGCATTATGACTTTCCTGGGTTTTGCAAAGCAGGAACACTTGCAGCATTAGGTGAGTAATTATAACAACTCTGCCCTTTCATGACAGAAAACATATGAATCATTAGCAGTTAATAAAACAATGAAGCACACAGATTTGGTAAACATTTATTACTCTCTAGGAATTTCAGACTTACGGCCTAAGTAGTAGTCAGTATAATATTTAGAAAGCATTTGTGTCTTTAGAAATACTGCTTTCTCAGAAATGAAAGGAAAACCTGTTTCTTTTTCTTTTGTTTACATTAAAATTATTTCACTATCTTTTCATCTTTTGATTGAGTCCTGCAAATTGAATCCAACTAATTTATGTGAATATTGATGTAATTACTGAAGAAATGTTCAGTTTGTTAAAACCCTTCTCAGCTATTAGTGTATCAATGGGTTGACTCTGAGGAGCACTGCGTGATGGGATCTTTTCAACATCAGCAACCATTAATTAGCCAGGTGAAGAACTCTCTATTCTATTTAGAGGATAACTCCATATTTGATCACTTATCTTTTTCTCTTTGCCCCAAATGTAGTAAGTTTCTTATCCCATAGTCTTTTGTTCCAGCTTTTCTAAAGCTACCAAAAACTTTACAGACTTTTAACCAGCTAATATGTCAGATTTTACAAAAAAATTGGTTTCTTATTATATTTTCCTGCCATGCAACAAGAAAGCAACATAGCAACATCAATCTGTGCTTACTGCTGAAGTTCCACAGGATCTTCTCTTACCAAAATATGAGACTCAAGAAGCCACACTACCTGGTGTTTTGCTAATCTCTGCAGAGTGAGAAAGGGAGAAAGGTTATATTCTTCTTACACTTGCTTTCCATTGGGTTTAGGATCCCACTTTGCTTTTGCACTGCTCTCACTCCTTGGAATCCTTTGGCTCAAACTTTGCCATCATTTATGGAAATGTATTTGCCACCAGGTGGATGAGGCTTCTCTGATACATCTCACACTTCTCTCACAAGGGAGAAGTAGTTTCACTTCAGCTGTTGGATGGTAAGACTGAGACAGTCTCCTTCAGCTACCAGTCTGCCTGCAAGACTATGAGGCCTAACTTAGGGGAATTGTATATTGCTCTGAGACTTCCACATGAGATAGTATGAAGACATAGAATATTATAAACATAATTTTTAACAAAATTTCTTCTTCTGCAGTATTCTGAAAATATGTATAAAACAATCTTCAAGGTGTCAGAGTCTACTACAGCACGGAAAGATTCCCAAGAATTTTATTATCAAAATTTTTGAAAGCATTAATGCACTTCAGATGTTTTGAATTCTGCTTGTCTAGTTCTAAACAATTGCTGCTCCAAGCAGTCTGCTTTTCATTGGTAATCAGACCACAACAATCACACATTATCAGTGGGAGTTGATTTGCAGATGAGTCAGTAGCCAGAAACTCAGGTTCTATCCAAATGAATAGACACTGCAAAAAAATTAAACATATTAGTTGTGGCACTAACCAACACCTACCACAGCCACGCAAACGGGATGGGACAGATACTTCATGATGTACCAGCACACCTCAACCCCTAGAACAGAAAAGTGAACTAACAATTATGCCATCCTGTTATGCTGTAGTAGAGTACAGTGAGATTAATACAGCTCTGAAAATGAATACTTGCTGTACTGCTCAGCTGTCTCCTTAATAATTATTTAGCTAAGAAACAAACACATATTTCCATCTCCTTATGATTCTTGCTATTCAGCAGTTGATAGTTTTTCCTCAAATCCTGATCTTCCCCTTTCAAATACACACATTTTAGTGCAATACCTTCCTTCAACTGTAACAGTATGTCAAAATGAACTCTGCCTTTTGCAGATAGAAATTGTTTTGTCTACTCTATTCAATTTGACATCATTTGCCCTTCAAATAAATCTTTGATATATTAAATTTGGTCCTTTTGGCTACAGAACCAAAACCAGATTTGCTCAACTTTATTTAAGGTAGTTGTTAATCTGGAAAATGGACAAACATGTCACTTCCTCCCAAAGCTAATTAGGGATATCTGGTTGGGCATTTTGACATTTTTCTTTGCGAAGTGTTTGGGTTTGCTTTTTTTTTTTTTCCAAAAAAGAGACTATGGCAAGGGTTGGTTACAATTAATTTCTTTATTCAAAGAAAGCTTGAGAAAAAACTTCAACATTGTCAACTCATTCTACTTCCTTTTTAAACTAAAAACATATATTGCCTTTCCATGTGGATGAAAAAAACTTAATTCTGTTTTCACAGAAAATGTTACAGTATACTCCAAGTTTAATTAATAAATCTCTTAAACTAGTTATTGTTGAAATTAAGTGCATCAACTATTTTAAATAATGGTCTCAGCAACCTTTCATATATGACCTTGTTCTAACCAATATGTAGTAATCAAAGCTTCAAAGCAAGTCTGTAGCTAATGCTGTCAAGACAATTAATTTTTAGTATACCTAAATGTTGCTTTAATGTTGTTGCTGCCAAGAAATAAAATTTTACAACAGTAAACTATGCATAAATATGTTTAGGAATATAATAAATTCCAACTCAGATTGTGTAAATGGAGTACAGCATATCCAAGAACATGGAGCTCATCCAGATAATTTCTAACCATGCAGAAAATGTAGTTTTCAAATTGTTTAGGAAGTGTGTAAGGACTCCTCTACTTTAGCATCTCCTTTCCAGTGCACAGTAGAATCTGTCCACTTTGGAAATTGCTTCAATTGGAGTAGCTGAAGATTCCCACTGGAGTCTTTGGTGCTACCAATGGTGGGAACACGCATTGCTGTTTCAGAGGGATAAGTTAATGGCTGCAGCCCTTCCCTTCTACTCTGCTTCAGCTGCTTGGTGCTAATCCACAGCCATGAAGCTGCACTAAAGATGGAGATCCCTCTGGGCTCTCCAGTGAAACGAGGAATTAGCAAGGTGCCTTCATTTCCTGTTTCTTCCCTTCCCTTGGCTGGCAGACCGGCCAGCACAGGGAAACAAAGGCAGGGCGGGAGCTCTTTGTGCAGTGGGGATGCAGCAGAGTCACTGCAGAGGCGGCTGAAGCTGCTCTCATCCACACTGGGGGCAAGGCACAGAACATCAGGAAGGCAAAGGACCACAGCCCTTTACAGCTGAGAAACACAGCACCGTGCCAAGGAAGACCAGAGAGCTTATGACTGATGATTTGAGTGAGGAAACAGCAGGTGAATCTTTTCTAAGGGAATGTCATCTTTGTGAATACCCAGTAATTCACATCAAAGGGGTTTCAGCTAAGAGCCATTGATGTAGCTAGGGCTGAAGCTTGTTGGCTTCCACTCCTTCTTGAAAATGAACTGGCTCAAATGTACAGTACAGACTTCAGGAAAAACAGTGGAGGTGAAGGTGACATTCCTATGTCTAAAACCATATTTTTAAAACCATTTAAAAATATATTTGGTGATGGGAGAAGGAGGAAGCCATCATGTTGCCTGATATCAGGCACTTATTTAAGCACCTGAATTTCAAAAGTCATGTCCATAGTCCCATGGATGGACAATGTAAAGTAAAAGATTTCCAGAAGGTGAGAAGCCTTATTTTGAGTTTGGAAGAGAGCTTTTGCTGAGTTGTTTCTGTGAGGAGCCCATAAGGATTGCTATTCTGCTTATAATTATCCTTCACATTGTTACTTGCCATTAGTAGGCAGTAGGAATACCTTCCTCTTCTGAACTGTTTGAATAACTTGTAAGCAGCAGAGAAGCTTAACGGTTAATTTGGTACTTTGACACAGGCACACTTAAAAGAAAAAAAATCCAAACAGTCCTTAAGTGCTTACAATTTTATTCAGTTATTGAAGTTGATGTAAGTTTAAAACCCATTTAAGAAAAGAGGGTGTCCAAATTGCAGCTTTTGAAAATGCAATCCACTATATGTGGCTGCAATAGCAAGATTAGTATTTTTCCAATCTGTGGGTTTATTTCATTTTATGCAAACATTAAAAAGCTCTAGGCAGCTAGACATATACTAAGACAAATTAACATCAACAACATAAGCAATACTAGTAATTTCCTGTATGTGCAAAGGGAAAATAAACCTCTTTGCTATTTACTAATCCCAAGCCCAATACTCCCCCAGCCCTCAGCTGCCCTCTTCCTCCTCAAAGGCCTGGGAACAGAGCTGAGGGCTTTACAGTAGGCCTAAAAGATCAGCAGTAAGCTTACTGCAGAATAAAGAAGAGGGGTAGAAAACACTAACTAAAACCAAAGCACAAAAAACCCCACCCTCTCTAAACAAGTCTCAGTATTTTTTTATATGAAGAGCTTTTTGATGCCCCTGAGGCTATGTTCATCTTTACAAACAAGGACTGTGTGTTCCTTCCTGTTACCCTGGCTCACTCTTTTGGTTTTGGTTTGGTTTTTTTCTAGTAAGCATAACCCTAGAAATCAGAGGCCCTTGGATAATTTTTTTAAATACCATATTTATTGTTTAAAGTTCCTAATTTGACATTATCTGTACTCTGCAACCAAACTAAAATTCTGGATGTGTAAAGTTAAGGCAAGCAGCCACGTTACAGAACCACATTTCTATTTCACTTCCAGTTTGCCAGCACTATTCACCCCAAAAACTGAAAGCCATTAACCAGATCACCCAAACAAAGTCTTCCCCTTCTGCAGTTCATGTTTTCTGTCACAGCTGTTCCATAGTATGTCTTTAAGTGAATGAGGTGGGAGACAATATTGCCAACAACCTTTTACACTTGCTCCCATATATAATTTCCTAATATTTATTAATAGTAAAAAACAGGTGTCACAGATTTGTCTTGTCAGCTTATAAATGGAAAGTTCAGCTTTTACACTCATCCTACACCTCTACCATTTAGGTCAGTTTATGCCATAATCCTTGCAGTTAAAATGTTTGCAAAGCTACATGACACTAAAATCAGGCTTTCCAAAGAAAAAAGTGATAAGAATTCTCAATCATAACCAGAACTACCAATTACAGGTATAATTTGGAATAAATATGGGTGTATCTTAGTCCAAAGGGAGGAAGAATTGTGTGAGGGAAAGAATGTTCTAGCATCTTTACACTGTAAGGTTAAAAGAAATACAGATGTAATCCTGTAAGATTGTAAACTCCAAAAAGTGAATGTTATTAAAGCAAAGAATACCTGTTATATATAATTTTGTTTCAGTGTCCTTAAATGTTACAGAACAGCTGATACTGTAACAAAAAGACAGCTAATTCAGAAAGAATAAAAAACAATAGAAAAGCCAAATTAAATCCACAGTGTGCAACAGCAACCCTTGTGAGCAAATGGAACCAAACCAAAGTAAATGATCAAAACCCCACACCTTTCTACACAGCACAGCCAGTGACATTAATAATTAATAAAGTTCCCTACTCAGACAGGAATTCTAGAGAAAGTGTGAAAGAAAAAACCAACATCAGAGCAAAGCAAAACAATTCCACATCCACTGTCTGCTGTAAACCGAAGCCTCTTTTCGTAAACGCTCTGATCTCTACACTGAACACAGCGATGGATGTAAATGCAATCTGTATGATGGTTGTCTGGGTGAGAGCAGGCTGGAAGTATTTTCAGACTATGCCCTCATCTTGGCTGTAACCTTTCTGCTGACAGCGATGCTCTTCCAGCCCAAAGCAGAGGAGAAGGTGCAGACCCCCGGCGGAGGCAGAGCTCGGCCTGCGGCGGGCAGGGTCACGGGCGGCCCCGGGGCCGCGGAACGGCTGAAACAGGCGGGGCCCGAGCCTGCCTCGGCTCGGCGTGGGGCTCCGCTTCGGGCCGAGCTGTGCCTTGAGGAACGTCAAAAGCAGACACCGCAAGGAGCTCCTGCATTTCCCCAGGATCACCACAGACCGGTAGAACTCAGTGTAGGTACAAAAGTTATGTTTTTGTGGAGGGAGGGATTTCCTGAAAACTTCACTCATGTTCCTAAAGTGCTGCCACAAGAAAAGCAATTCTTACAGCACACACACAAACGTTTTTATATTGACCAGCTGATGCAAGAGACGGAAGGAAGGATCAGGTCGATGAAGAAGCCCCCTGTAACTTTGAAGGTTTGCCTCTCTTTTTGCCGCGCCTCAGCCGCGCTCCCCTCACGGACCAAGCCGCGGGTAACGGCGCCCCCTGCCGGCCGCTGCGGCGCCACGCCCGCGCTCAGCCCCGCGCTCTCGCGTGTCCCTCGCCGCTGCCCGTAGTGACGCGGCCGGCCCGTGGCGGTGCGGGCGGTGCCGGGCGGTCGCGGCGCGATGGTGAGAGCGGCTCCGGCACCCCCGGCACCCCCGGCGGCACCGAGCGCGGCCTCGGGGGGGGCAGAGCCCGGCTCTGACTGCGGCGCCGAACCGGGGCCCCGCGCCCCTTCGGGCTCTGCCGCCGGCGCCCGGCGTTTTGCGGAGTCACCGCCTGCGCCTGCAGGCCGCGGCCCGGCGAGGGGGGAGCGCGGGCGGTGGGGCCGGGCGGGACGCTTCTTTTTGGTTTTGGACAATAAGCTGAACAAGTTAGCGCTTTGTTTAGACAGGAGAAATCCAATTACGGGATTTCTGTACGTGGAATTGCCCGTAGGGGTCTCGATCTATAGAACTGTACCTATATTATTGGTTTTGTTGTTTGTTTTTTTTAACCTTTTGTCTAGGGTCAAAGTCAGAGTGGTGGACACGGTCCTGGTGGGAGCAAGAAGGATGACAAGGTAACTGAAATCCGAATAATTACTTAAAGAATGAACTACGGGTGTGATGCTACAGAGCCTGGCTGCAATAGGCTTTTGAAATTTAGTTTTCAAAATTATTGTTGTATTTGGAACTGCATAAAATTATGAATTTTCTGGGTGTACATTGAAGAGAACAAGTGTTGTTCATAATTAAAAAAAGGGAGCTTAAGAAAAAATGAAGTTTCCTAACAGTGACTTGTTTTTCTAAAAAAGAAACTATAAATGTGTGAGGGTTAGGAAAGACTAGTTGCCTTCAAGCTGTTACTTAAGGAGCTGTTGTTGGCTTGGAAGTGACATTGCACAATGATCTGAAGTAGGAGTGTGCTTCACTTTGGGGGACATCAGGGACCTCCTTGGCCTCCTTTGGAAAAGGAAAGTTCAATGTACATGGCAAGCAGTGTCTAGGCTGGACAGCTGAGTGTGTCTGATTTATTGACTGAAGTGCAGCAGGAAGGTGGAGATTCAATATTTTTCTCATTGTGACTCATCTGTTAGTTTTGTTTGTGATTTACTTCAGGCTTGAGCCTTCCATGTTCTGTATTCACTGAAAAGTGGCAGAAGTTTAAATTAGAGGGATGTAAAATAAGCAGGAGAAAAAATTTTTTAACATTCTTAAAAAATAAGAGTAATTTTTCTTTAGGGCTTCTTGCTACAGATCATAAAGAGAAAGTTTTGTTAAGAAGTGCTTTACCTTGAGCTCTGTTATAGTCTGTACGTTTAACACCTGTGAGTATTGTTTACTTGTTACTACCCCAATTTTTTAAAAAATTGAATTATTTTTATGAATAAGGACAAGAAGAAGAAATATGAACCTCCAGTTCCAACCAGAGTGGGGAAAAAGAAAAAGAAGACCAAGGGACCAGATGCAGCCAGCAAACTCCCCCTGGGTAAGCATTCTGCCTCCCCTGCAGAGCTGTGGAATGTCTGCTGCTCAGGAAGTACAGGGCTCTTCTCTCCTCAAGATCTGCCTCTGTGGAGGTCACTAACACAATGCCAAATGTAATTTTATTTCTAATTAACATAAAAACGCCCCCCACAGAATAAGATTATTGTTTTGCAAGATGCAGCCCATGAACTCCAGGTAGGAGACAGAGAAATTAAACTGAGTGAAAATGCAGGGGAAGACATTAAATCTGTTTTTTCACCTGGAGTTACAGTGGGACAAGTAAGGTCCAAGTTACAGTCAGGAAAATAAAGCAGGATTTCTAGTATGAATTAGTGGTTAGTTGGTACCACGTCAAACTTGTTCTAAAATCCTGTGATTCTGCTTTGGTTACAGTGACTCCTCACACACAGTGCAGACTCAAGTTGTTGAAATTGGAGAGAATTAAAGATTACCTCTTAATGGAGGAAGAGTTTATCAGAAATCAAGAACAGATGAAACCTTTGGAAGAAAAACAAGAGGTGAGGTTTGAGTGAAGTGTTACTTCTAATGGTACAGTAAATGCTCTTAACTAAGGTGAGCTACTTCATATCAGAGCAGTGGAAATAAAGTACCAGCAGTGTGCAAGTTGATGCAAACATACCAGGTTTATCACAGTTCCTCATTAATTAGCTAAATTGTTTTAGACCAAGCACAGATCACTACAGATGAAGCCATGGGAGTTTTTTGTTTCCTAAAGCTTTGTCAAAGGACAGCTCACAGATATCCATCAAGAGAGGAAGAACATTCTAGTTATTCACATCCACATGAATGCTGTCCATAGGGTAGCACTAAATTAATAGTGGGTTTTGTTACTGAGCTCTGTCTTTTTGGGGCAGTACAACAGTAGGAAAGACTGTTTCTGCTATGTTCTGTCTGAATTGTGGAGCCAGTGTTGTACAAGAAGGTTTTTGCCTGTGTTGTTCAGTTGTTCCTTGGGTTTTTGCTGACAACAGGAGGAAAGGTCCAAGGTGGATGATCTGAGAGGAACACCGATGTCCGTGGGTACCTTGGAGGAGATCATTGATGACAACCACGCCATTGTGTCCACATCAGTGGGATCAGAGCACTATGTCAGTATTCTGTCTTTTGTGGACAAGGACCTGCTAGAGCCAGGCTGCTCTGTTTTGCTAAATCATAAGGTGAGTTGTGTTTATAAAATCAAGTTTCTTACAAGTTCTTGTACTGTTTTTAACTGGCCGTTTTTTTCTGAATACCACAGGAGAGAGAATGCTATTTATTTCACACACCTAAATAAGTGGGCATAGGGATTAGTCTTCAGCTTGTATTAAAATGCTGCTTGCCTTCTTTGACAACTCTTAATTCTTGAATTAGGTTCATGCTGTGATAGGAGTCCTGATGGATGACACAGACCCCTTAGTGACTGTGATGAAAGTAGAGAAAGCTCCTCAAGAAACGTATGCTGACATTGGTGGCCTTGACAACCAAATTCAAGAAATCAAGGTATTCAGTTGTACTCACAGTTTAGCCAGCAATGTAACTGTTGTGCTAGGAGTTGAGAAGGGAAACAGCAGGACTAGCTGCTGTTCCTGTAGTGGTGTCCTTTATCTTTCTGTAGTGCATTTCTTCATTAGATTTCACTAGGCAGACTCGTGGAACTCAATCTTTTAAGTGGTTCACCAGAGGCTGTGTGCACAGAACCCTTTCACAGTTGCCCAGGAACTTATAGCTTATTAGTTTGCAACAGGTAAAGTTTCAGTTGTTCCAAGATGAGAGTGAAATTGTAAAAACTGCAGAGGCTATTTTGAGTGTCTCATGCCATCCAATCTAACTTAAGGATTTAGTCTTTCAGGGCAATTGTTTTGCTTTTGCATTTGCTTGTTGTTTGGTTGGGGTGTGTTGGGTTGGTTGGTTTTTTCCCTACCAGCAGAACTGTGCTTGAACCTTGCTAAAACTCAAACCTTTTGTTCTGGGTAGGTGTCTAAAACCACAAATGCTCTTAAAATCGATGGTATTGGGTATCTCCTTATAGAAGGCACCCTTTCATAAAGAGTTCCCTGGCCCCTAGGTCATCCCTAATTGATTGGGGTTCAGGAGCTCCAGGGTTCTAAATCTGGAATGATGCATTGAGGATGGAGGAGGGGGAATGTTCACTTCTGCTCTACCACACGTCAGGTGGGAACAATAGGAAGACTTGTGCAGATGGAGTCGTCTGCCTTAGAATTGGAGGCAGCAGAGGGTCATGCTGTTTGATGTGTGTCTTGAAATCAGTTCAGTTCTTTTTGCCTTCAGTGCTTTCATTATTGCTGTTTTGAAGATCCCTACAGATCTCTGTTGGAGACCACTCAGTCTTATAAAAACATGTTTTTCTTGCACTTCAGGAGTCTGTGGAGCTTCCTCTCACCCACCCTGAATATTATGAAGAGATGGGTATAAAGCCACCCAAAGGAGTCATTCTGTATGGCCCACCTGGCACAGGTATTTTACAGTCAGTAACACCTGTGCTGAGATAATACAAGTTAAATAATTTACGCTTGGTTAGTATTTAAATCATTGCCAAGTCCGTCACAAATTTCATACAACTGTTTTGTTAGGGCACTTTTTTTTTCTCTTTTTCATCTCTGCAAACTAATCACAGTATTTCTTTCTAACTAAAAATAGGCAAAACTTTACTGGCCAAAGCAGTGGCAAACCAAACATCAGCAACGTTCCTGAGAGTGGTGGGTTCAGAGCTGATCCAGAAGTACCTGGGTGACGGCCCGAAGCTGGTGCGGGAGCTGTTCCGTGTGGCCGAGGAGCACGCGCCGTCCATCGTCTTCATCGACGAGATCGATGCCATCGGTACCAAGAGGTACAGACAGCAGGGACTGCCAGGGCAGCAACAGACACAGCTTTACTAGAGACACTTCTTTTGCAGCTCCACTGAGACTCGCTTTCTTTGCTCTGCTACCATTTGCATACACTGTTTTGATGTAAGCATTTGTAACAAGTAACACTTCAAATAACTTCCATGGAAACACAATATATCACAGCCTTTTCGTACTAAATAGACATGACCAGAGGTAACCTCTGTTCTCTCGTTACATGGCAGCATCTCCAGGAGAGAGTGTCAAAACCAGAAAGAGACACTGTGTGTATATGGGATTCTCTAGCTACAAGTCCATATACAATAATTGGATTTAGTGATCCAAAGTTAAAGCAGAATATTTAACATAGAATTTATCTGTTTGTTGTTTGCCTCTCAAGTAGGTGGCTAAATACTTCTGTTCTGAGAGTATTTTACAGAAGGTTACATAGTGCATGTCATGGAGAAGCATTGCTTGTGCCACACTACACTGTTGTTCAGCCCATATCCAAACTGCATTACTTGGAAACAAAATACCCTTCTCCCACCTTTGTGCCAGTTACTTAGTGCTTTTTCTGACTATGCTTTTTTTCTGAAAAGGTATGACTCAAATTCAGGTGGAGAGAGAGAGATCCAGCGCACGATGTTGGAGCTGCTGAACCAGCTGGATGGGTTTGACTCTCGGGGAGATGTCAAAGTTATCATGGCTACCAACAGAATAGAAACACTGGACCCAGCTTTAATTAGACCAGGTAAGGGATTTCCCTGCTGTGTATGCTTAAGCCACTTTTCTTGTGAAAGGACTTGTCATAACTTGACAAACACAGGCTGGTAAAAAGACTGCAAACTTTTTCTTATTTGCCATCTCATCTATGCTGGTGCATCTTTTAAAATCAGAACCTATTCACAAGCTTCTAAATAAGAGAAAAATCTTTGAAAGAGAAGAAACATGTTAATTCCTTTACATATACATAAACAATATGAATATTCTTCCTTTCGATGAAGATGGCACAGCCATTGTAAGTAATTGCTAATCAAGCTGTGTGCAGCAGCAGCACACCTGCAGCAGCTGGGGAAGGCAGGGCAGCACCACCTGTGTTTTGGGGGGGTGAGAGCCCAGGCTGTACCAGAGACAGCCTGGATCCTGGTGCAAGGAAAGCAGGCTGCTCCTTACTGACCTGGCACACTCCTGCCATTTGGGGGGATGAGTGAGGGAGACATGTTGAGCTTGAGCAGGCACAGGTAGTATTTTTAAATGGCCACTAAAAATGTAAGGATGTCTGTGGTGTCTGTTAAGCTGGAAGGTAGAAAACAACACAGAGATCAAAGGAATAAGCTGAAATACCTCCATGGTATGAAGTTTCTGAGGTATGTGTTTGGTCTGGTTTTGTCATCACTTAGCTTAGTTTAGACCCTTCAGCTCAAACCCAGTGCTGTTGGAGTACAGAGGAGATAATACTGTGCCAGAATTGAAAGAGATAGTCTGACCTTGCTTTCTACTCCAAGACATGATTCATTGTGGCAGGAAGAATCATGGAAGTGTTCAGGTTGGAAAGAACCTTTCAGGTCATTGAGTCCAACCATTAAGGTGTCATGGCCAAGTCCACCACTAAGCCACATCCCCAAGTCCACTTCTACACCTCTTTTGAGCACCAGGGATGGTGGCTTCACCACTTCCCTGGGCAACCTGTTCCAATACTTGACAACCCTTTCCATGAAGGAATTTTTCCTAATATCCAATCTCAACCTCCCCATGTCAACTTTAGGCCATTTTCTCTTGACCTATTCCATGGGTGAAGAGACCAACCCCCACCTGGCTACAGCCTCCTCTCAGGCAGTTGCAGAGGTGATAAGGTCTCCCCTGAGGCTCCTTTTCTCCAGGCTAAACACCCCCAGATGTTTTTTCAGCTGTTCCTCATAGGACTTGTGCTCCAGACCCTTCACCAGCTCCACTGCCCTCTTCTGGACTTGCTCCAGCTCAAGAGTTACTGCCAGTTAAACCCTTCAGGTGTTCTTCCTGCTGTTTCCAACATCTGCATGCAAAAAACCTGAGCCTGAACTTCTCTTTTGCACAGGACGTATTGATAGGAAAATAGAGTTCCCTCTACCTGATGAAAAGACGAAGAAACGAATCTTTCAGATCCACACCAGCAGGATGACGTTGGCAGATGATGTGACTTTGGATGAGTTGATTATGGCAAAAGATGATCTCAGTGGTGCAGATATTAAGGTCAGTGCACATCACCATTGTTTATACTTCAAAGCAAAAATCAAATCTCATTTTTGTTGCATCCAAAACCATAGTCACCTGAACTGTTTGCCAATTTTCTGTGCACACATCACTAAGGGACAGTGGGATGGTTTAAAATACCTTTTATGAGTACCAGGTACTCTGCTTTACAAATGGGAAATAATCAAAATCATAATTGTGAGGTAGTTTGTGTTGGTAAGAGTAGATACCTGTGTTACCTGAATGTGAAATTTTAAAGTATCAAAGTAGAAACTAAAAGGAGAGTGTGGAATCCTGTGCAAGGTATCTTAAACAGTACTTAAGATAGTAGAGGGTAAGTAGCATTTTTAGGAACTATGTTGCAAGGCAGATAAAAATGCAGTTGTATATTAGGAAGCTTCAGTGATATCCTGTCTGCTTTTTTAAAGCAGATAGAGCCCTTGCTACAGTTACCACACTCATGAGCTTAAACCAACATGACACAACTGTCACCTCCCTGCAGAAGGATCAGGCAGCTGGATGTGTCTGTCCGTGCACAGGGACATTACTGTCATTACAAAGCTGCCTTTCTGTCAGAGAAGTGTAGCTCCTGACTACCACTGTCCTTTCAGACACACTCACCTGGCTTTATGCAGCGTGCTTCAGTGCTACAGAACAGTATCAAACTTTAGAATGTCGATTTTGTTAACAGCCTCACTTGTACAGTTACTGGAGCAGTAGGAAAGATGCAGCTGCCTTTGAGGGTGTGAAGGGGTTGCACAGCAAGTGTAACTATTCTTGCTTCCTGTCTTGCAGGCAATTTGTACAGAAGCTGGATTGATGGCTTTGAGGGAACGGAGAATGAAAGTAACAAATGAAGATTTCAAAAAGTCTAAAGAGAACGTTCTCTATAAAAAGCAAGAGGGAACCCCTGAGGGATTGTATCTTTAAGTCATCTGTCTCTTTGGCAACAACACAGAACTTTCTGTGTTGGTGAGAGTCCTGTGTAAAACCACACAGCTAGTTTGCTTTCATGAACAGGTTAAAAACGGGAGGGTTGTGGGTTCTCAGTCAGTGTAACTCTTCTCAATAAAACGTTTATTTGAATTGAACTGTTTTGGTGGCACAGCCCTGCTGTTTACATGAAACTGTCTGTTGCATTCACTGACTCTCAAGAAAAAGTGCTGGTGACCCAAGTGCTTGTCTCAGTGACCCACACCATGTGGGCAGGGAGCCATGCAGGAGCTCCAAGTCTTAGTCCTCCTTAGGCATAGCAGTCTCTTACAACTACTCTAGTATTGCTGTTCTTGATTACCTTCTTATGTCTCTTTTTAGGGGCTAACTAGGACAAGTGTCACTTTTGAGTAACCTCAGTGTCATCAGTCATTTATACATGAAAATCCATGACAATTATGCAACTGTGAGTAACAGTGAGATAAACTTTAAAGGTACCCATCTCTTAGCACTTGCAGTTTATATGAGCAAGATGGATGCTCATTAGTAATCCTACCTTAAACATCTAAACATGTTTGGATAGGGTACTTTTAAGATTACAGTTTATAAATTTGTTTTTCCCAAAAGGATTTCAGTTCATTAAATAAACATCCAAGCTGGGGAATGTCTCTGAAAAGAACCAACAGTAGGAACAAGTTCAAGGGCCCCTTGCTGCCCATGGCAGTATGTGCACACTCCTAAGGCATCAGCCCCAGTGCTAGAGGTGCAGGGTCTCCCATGCAGCAGATGTGCACAGAGAAATCCTAATTACATGTCCCAGGCCTGGTGCCCTACAGCATAACCTTGAATTCTACTCCCTAGACAATTCTGTTGCCTACAGCTCCATTCCCATGGGGGGTAGGTGTCTACCGGTCCATTGTAGCCATGCATGTACTACTTACAAAGTATCCTGTGTAATACTCTTCCCTGAAGGGCTTGTTAAGTTCTCAGTAATTAATTTCCAAATGTTGTACGTGTGATCTTTAAGGTTTTATATAAAGTTCCACATGCAAACCAGTTATGCATTGTGCAGTCTTTGTTCTGAGAATTTTCTTTTGGAGCAAATGCAGGCCAGTAACACTGGAGAGTTACACCCAGAGCAATGCCTTTGCTCACTGCCAGTGCTCCAGCAACAATGGCAGCAGCAGGGCCAAGAGATTTTATTCTTCTCTGCAGAAATTATGTGGCTCATTGTTAAAAACGAACCCTACAGATGAATGGAGTCCTTTATTTAATCTGGATGACAGAAATCCTGAAATAGAATTGATTTTCATCTGGAGCTAGAAAAACAACTTTTAGTACCCATTCTTATAAACCTTAGGAGATCTGTCTCCTTGGAAAGGTCACAAAAAGCTTGGGGTTTTTTAGCACTTTCTAATCATGGCAGTTGATCTCACTGTTCCTTGAGGGGCCGAAGAGCTTTATGACATGCATGGCAAGCAAGGCAATTTTTATTAGGGACAGGGCTGTTACTGCTGGCTCAAAGCAACAAGCACAAAGATGGGTTCAGCTCCCTGAAGAACAGCTGCATTGCATTAAATGAGCCCAAGGACTGTTCTAATACCCTGTCTGCCACCACAGGAATTGAAAAACATGTTTGAAAATTCAGCTCTTCGCTTTTGCAGCAGAATTTAAGTGCTGCCACTTCTGCCAGAGTTTCTGAATTTGACAAGACAAAAGTAATAAATATCAGGAGAAAGTGAACAGCAAATATATTCCTCACAAGGACAGAAAAGCTACCGGGGCTGAGTTAAAAGGCAGGACTTGCTCCAGGAAGCCTCTGACCATCAAAAGGAAGGAAGCCCAAGTGCTGGTTTGGGAGAAACTGCAAAGGAAAGGACTTGGGACAGGATGCATGGAAGAACAGGAAAGTGATGGATACAGAAGTCATTGCTGCCATCACTCCGAGTTTTCAATTTGACTGCAGTGAGAGCTTGTTAATCTCATCCAGGCTCCCTGTGCCGCAAAAGGTTGGACCAGATATCTTTCAAAGTCTCTCTCAAACGGGGTTCCTCTGTGACTCTAAGCAGGAGCACAATTAAGCTTCTCTCCCTCCCCATGCCCCTTTCAGGGCTTTAGAGGAAATAGCATTCTGCTGTGATGGCAAAGCATTAACAAACACAGGCATAATTTGTCATCTTAGAAGTTACTCTGTACCCTGCACACCACCTCCAATTCAGGAGCTCTGTAATTTTTGTAGAAAGTAAAGATTTTAGAAATAAACAATATTTTTCACAAAGACTAATGATTACAGCAAAACCAGCATCACTTGCAACTACATCAATATTCTAAGGCTCTTCAGAAGTGCTGTAATGTCATTTGCAATTATACATATTCCCTGCAATATTTACAATAATTTTAGAAAGGAATAAATGAAATGCAGCCTGGACTAAAATGTATTCTGTCTTCTACACTGGTGGCAAACCTGAGCTAGAAGTTTTATGTCTTGGTTCAGACACAGTTTCATGTGTAATAGGATCTCACCAGCTGGATGGTCCCAATTGCTTTAGTGCTGCTAGTGACAATTCGTTTTCTCATGAAAAATGTCTGAAGCAGTTTAGGGTATTCTTGTTAAGGGTATACCTGTGGCTGCAGCTATACTTGTTTCAGATGAAAATCCAGTTTCTGAGTCCTTGGGTCTCAAGGATAGGGATGCTAAACAATCCTTTCCACGTTTCTGCATGTTTTGTTTTACAAAATAAATATATAACATAACTGTATCTTTAAATTGTTACCATATTTCATATTACTTCTGTAGCAGCTTACTAAGAACCTCATGGACTATAAGCTACTTTTAAAATAATCATAGAAGACTATGCCTTCTTGATAAGAATCAAGTGCAGATCAAACCTCCCCTTCTCTTACAACAATTGCCTGGATTTGAGTCAAAGGCAGTAATCAATTACAAAAATTTGTTTAGAAGTGAGCTGCTTAGAGATGCATTATGGACAGATTTTAA
The DNA here is from genome assembly GCF_022539315.1 of Serinus canaria. Classification (NCBI taxonomy): domain Eukaryota; kingdom Metazoa; phylum Chordata; class Aves; order Passeriformes; family Fringillidae; genus Serinus; species Serinus canaria. The sequence continues at coordinate 45,423,221 of NC_066319.1, forward strand.
TTTTTAATACACCCAGTTCTATTAATACATAAAAAACAAGTTACTTTTGAATTTTCAAATATGCACGAATATTTTTCAGAAAGATTTACATTTAAATGATCATCTGTCAAAACATACCAAAATAGGTGCCTGCTCAAACAAAAATTTATCTTTTACAGTATTTGTACAGACGTAATGGCTGTTTGACTTGGCAGTTGCATATGCACAGCCAGACCACGCTGAAGGAAATTACTGAAGTCTGCCAACTGGTGGACAATGGAACATCCATTTGGCAGATGTTTATTTCCTGTGCTGCTCATCAAGCCATAGCTAGCATGTACCAAACCTCTACTGAACCCTAGGGAATGTAATTTCAAACAATAGAGTAAGAATGCAGGCAATTTCCAACAGGAGGCTATTTAAGGAGGCTATCCTTCTGTGGGAGCAGCAATACTGCAGAGAAATGGATCCATTATTGTGGGCAAAATGCAGTCCTTGATTCCAGAACACTTGCAGGTAGTAGAACTCCATTTTCATAGGAATTTATATAAAATATTTAACAAAAAAATGCCAAGTACATAGTACCCAAGTCCCAACAGAGTTTCTGGATGAAAATGAATCTAATTGTTAGCTTTGGAAGCAGCTTCTGTACTTCTACTAGCTTTTAAATCTCTAGTAGTAGATCCAGCTCTTCCATAGGCACCCGCACTCTCAACTCTTTTTCAGTCATTAGATCGAGTGTCTCCTGCAGATCCTCAGGGAAATACTCCACTGCATCCATATAGAGCACCTGGAAAGACAGCAAGAACATTCTCTGTGCCACCTTTCTAGCAAGAAACACAGTATAAAGTCAGTAGACAGCAACAACTCTGTAGCAAGAACATAAGAAATACCATGTATTCTTTAGGGTAATAGAAACAGAATTAGTATTCCTTCAGTGACAGCCAAGTAGATGTTTAATCAAGTTTTCTCAAACTTGTACTGAGTAACTTGATTCAAAGAGATAAAATGGAGGTCAAGAGGCACTGGAGCATTTGCAGCATACCTAAGGAGTTGCAGGTTCTCTCAATAATTTTTATGTATTATTACATAAATAAATTTTTTTTAGCTATGTATTTCTGATACTACCGTGCTCATGATAAAAGCCTGAAAGACTCAGTCATTTCTAGATCACAAAGAATTTCTTACTGCTGTGCCTCAATGCAACACCCTTCTGTCCTGAAACACAAACTGCAGTGACTATTGATCATGTTTCCATTTAAGATACATCTCTTATTTGCAGAAAAATCCCAACATTACTTCCTCAAAATACTCTCCTTTCATTTGCATATAACTTCTTACAACAACTACTAAAGCTAAACGTTTTTTCAAATACAGAACTTCAAAGATTAAAGTATGATGACAAGTTTACCTGTTTTCTGTGCTTACCTTTGCCCAAGGACAGTTTTGAAGAGCTTTATAAAACAATCCTTTACTTTTTTCTTTTTTTCCTAGTGAAGCCTGTGTGATAAAAAACCATTCATACTTCAGTGCAGTTATAACTGAAATAGTGAAACAATTACTTCTGAGACACAGAAATGCTTGCTGAAAAGCTCAGTGTTCTTCTCTTAAGAAATCATTTTTGTTATACATTGTGGTAGCTATGTATTTTGTCAGGTTACACTCTTTAGATGTCCTATAGGGAGTTTCAAGTCTTTACTTGTAAGATAAAGAAGAGAAAAGGACTCTCAGCTATTCAAAGACAGACCAAGAGCAGAATATGGTGCTTTGGCCACTCTGCTTGATTTGGTATCAGATGCAAACTTGCTGATGGTACAGACTCTCATCACCCGGATCATTACTGAGGATGGTAAAGGGCACTGGTGCCAGTATCAATCCCTGGGGTGCAGCACCAGTGGCTGGCCTGCAGCAGGAGTTCATGCTGCTGACTACAAGCCTTTGAGCCTGGCAGTTCAGCCAGATTCCAGCCCACATCCCTGTCCACTTACCTAACCCATGTTTCATCAGCAAAGACAAAACAGATCTATAGAACTTAGGGTAATACTGAACAATCACAACTTCTTCTATGACTTTGTCTGAAAATGTAAATGTTTCTGATTGATTTTGCTTCTCTAAATAATGTTATTCCAAGATATTGCTGTATTTGCCTCCATCTTATTAACATCTAGTAAATACTCCTTGTTGTTCTTGTGGAAAAGGTATCTTCCATGAATGAAGCACTAGTGATAAAATACATAATGGCTGATCTTTAGCATTGGTGCAAACTGGGGTGTCATTATTAGTTTGTAAAGAATAGCAGTAATTCAGTTGTACATTCCTACATACAAAGTTGTATAAAATATTTAAAGCATTTATTTGTTTAGAAATAGTCACAATTAACAGTCCCACACAAGAGATTTTCTCAAACTCAGAACAAGATTTCTTCTCCTGCCTCCTCTTTATTTCACAGTCTTCTGACTGCTGATCCCTCTCTGAAAACTTACTACACCAGGGGACATGAACAGAAGAGTAACACTGGGGAATGAAAGTTATTACTTGAGTGTTTTCATCTCCCATACTGTACTTCGGAGAAGCAAGAAAACCAAGATGGCAAAGCTGACTGTATGATTTTATTTATGTACTTCCATGGGGAACTATGGAAGAAACAAACATTATTGCTTTTCAGCATTAAACTGCAATACCAGTTTATGTAACTTTTATATGCAGCTTTTAAGTATCAAAAGACTGTCAAAATTGAAGGCAAGTTACAGAAGCTATAGCTATGTTTTGCCTACCATGCATTTATTTTGCATATGAACTGCACCTCAAGTGTTGAGGGAGCTGGCAGATGTCACTGAGAGGTCACTATTGGCAATCTTTGATCACATCAATTGGGAGAAGGATCCAAAGGCTGAAGAAAGTAAAACATCACTCCTGCTTTCAAGAAGGGGAAGAAGATGTACCCAGTGAACTACAGGCTGGTCAGCCTCACCTTGTACCTTGGGAAAGTGACAGAACAGCTAACCCTGGAAACCATTTCCAGGCACCTGAGTGAGAAGAAAATCAGCAGCAGACAGTGTGAACTCACTAAAAGTCATGACTGACCAACCCAATAAACAGCCATGATGAAATGACTGGCCTGGTGGATAAGGGGAGAGCAGTGGACATTGTCTGTCTGGACTTCAGTAAGGCCTTTGATACTGTCTCCTGTAAGAGCCTCCTAAATAAGCAGTGGACAAAAGAACTGGATGCACAGACAGTGAGAAAACTGTCTCAAAGTGGGCCCAGAGGGTGGTGATCTGTGGAAGAAGTCCAGTTACAGGTCAGTGACTAGCAGTGCCCCTGGGTACTGCTGGGACCAATCTCATTTAACACCTTTGTTAATGATCTGGCTAATGGTGCAGAGTACACCCTCAGCAAGCCTTCAGACCACACAAAACCGAGAGGAGTGGCTGATCCATCCACCAGAGTGTCATATTGCCATCCCAGAGGGATGACAGAAACCTCAAAGTTCAACAGGAGGTGCAAATTCCTGCACCAAATTTATGCTGGGGTCTACTCCACTGGAAAGCAGCTTGACATCTATAGGTATCTTAGGACACACTTTTTTTCTGTGTAGGATGACAGACAGAATGTCTGCATCTGTATTAAGACTACAACATCAGAAGCTATTACTCCTAATCCACATAAATTACCTTTTCCTTAATGTTCCCAACAATAAGGAGCAGTACAAGTCAAATATATCACCTTGCAAATCACAGAGGCATGGTAGCATTTAGTATTCCTTTTTCTAAGCAGTATTCCAGCTGTCCAGCTGTGTTTATGAGAATTCCAAATATGGCAAAAGAAAAAAACCTAGATATTTCTCTTCTTACCATAAAGTTCAAATACATTCTCCATAGCAGTGGACAATGGGTACCATTTTCACTCTGAACTGCATGTTCAAACAGAGCTACAATCCGATTTGTTAATCCAGTTTCAGGAATAGTACAATGTATTTCACCAACATCTGCCCTGAAACACAGAGAAGAAACAACAGTCCTTTAAACTCAAGCCAAGGGACCACATCTGGGTAAGAAGGGATAAAGAACAATGCACTGTCTCTGTTCACAGCACCATATATAGCCAGGTTTTTTGTAAAGTGTGCTATAAACTCAATGCTATAAACCAGATTTTTAGCACTTGCTAACACAATCAACGCATTTCTAATTGGGAAAAAATATAAATTAAGTATTTTTGTGAAAATTCATGTAATATGTTCAAAAATTTCTCTTTGAACATGAAAGTCCACTATCACATGATCTTAAAACATCTTAGCTTACCTCCAAGATAATTTATCATTCTAAGCTTGGAAGAGCAGCTCAAAAAAAATTCAAGTCTGGATCAGCACATCTTCTTCTGGTGCCCAGGCAAGTTTGTTTAAATTTACCCATCACTTTTGTAAGGTCATACATTGGTCTTCGATCAAGGTCAAAATTACAACTCTGGATTTCAACCACAATTATAACAGTAATTTTCACCCAGAGATTCAAATTTCCTAAGTTCCAGGCAGAACACAAAAGCAGGTACATAGTTTTCACCAAAGCACTGATTTCCTTCAACAGCTGATACAGACTGGCTTACTTTTGATGCTTGAGCTTGACAAAACAGACTGGAGCACTGATGGCAACATCACTTGTCTGTGCATGTTCTCTTAGCCTGCCAGCTTGTTCCACTCCCCAATAACACTTGGCTCCTAATCTATCTCTTTTTTTTCATGTGTCTTTGAAGTAATTTTTCCTCTCATCTTAACCTTTGCCATGAGGGAAAATTATGTAACCTATTCTGCATGAGTCAAACATTTGAAGCCTTGTCCTTAACAGTGACTTAAAAACATTCCTGCTTTACCCTTTGTGCTCATTTTTTTTATCTGAATTCTATGCTCTTAAGGGGAAATACAAACCAGAATATGAAATAGACATGGCACAATCATTTTCTTATTTTGTCACAACATCACAAAACATTAGTTTTATGCATGACTGACAGGCCACTTATCTCCCTGTTGCAGTAGTTCAGCTCTGCTCTTGCAACACCCAACTTGTCCCTTATAAATGTAATCTATAGGAAAGGCTTTGCTAGCAGTGAACAATCTGGAAAGGAGCTCAACCTCACAGAGAAAATAGTTCTGAAATTTTCAGTTCCAAGTAACAATAATGAAAACCTATTATAGCGTTAGTCTGAAATTAACAGTAAATCAAATCACAATCCTCCTTTACATTTGGAGGCTGTAGAATTCTAATAACAATTCAGGATGACACAGACTAACAGTTCAGGAATGTCACTATCATGTCTGAATGCCTGTTGCCAGCCTGCAGCAATCAAAGAAGTGGATGCACCATCATTTCAAAGTATACTGGTAATTGTGTAATTTCACCAAGTGTGAGTATTGTGAGCTTACAGCCCTGTAAAACTTCCAGGTAACTGCTTCCTAGACATCTGTTGTCATGTGCAGATACAAACAACCAAGCTGATGCCACTGCAGATATGTAGGCAGCTTCAAACATTGAGAAGACAATTGTTAAGAGAATAAGCTCTAAGAATGAACATGTACCTTGCTCCCCATATCTCCTACACTTTCCTCCTAATCTCCTACACTTTTCTACTTTCTCAGGAGCAAAATATCAGAGCCCAGATAACTGTGAATTCATGGAATTTCCAGCCTCTTCTACCTAGTAACAGCCCCATATGAAAACTAAACTCTCAAGGACTCACTATGGAAACAGATCTGCCACAACTGTATTTGTGATTCAGGAGTAAAGTAGGGCAGCCAGCTCAGGCAGAAACTGCAGCATAGCTCTTTATTATGCTCTTTATTGCTGTAGTACTAAAATGCAGCAGTTTCTAAGCTCACACTCTCTATCTTGCCCATCTAAGCAGCCTTAGTTATTTAAAAATTCCTTAAAGAAATGTGTATCATCCTGATGCTAGTAGCAAGTAATCAAACAAACACAATCTGGCTCAGGAGAAAGAACATAAGGCTATCACCCAGGGCTTTTATTCTGTTCAAGATTCTGCCACTGACTCCCTGTTCAGCCTTGAACAAAAAACCTCCAGCTACAGCTGGAGCTACAGCTTTTGCAGCTACAGCTTCTTCACCTGCAAAATGAGAACTGTGATAGCATTTTCTCTCCTCTGTTGAGTGATTAGACAGATTCAAAATAGAATAATTGCAAGGAGCTGCAAGGTGTTACCTCTGGACTTTCTCTGTGAGCTTTTTTCTCATCTGCTCTGCTTGGATTGCAAACAGCCATGGCTCTAAAGAGTTAGTAGACCTTGTGACACTATCAAAAAATCTTCGTGCTTTGCTTGCACTGTGAGACTTCCTTTGGATGTGGATGTATGACCTCCAAAGAGACTGGTTGCTAGGATACCGTTTCAGAGCCTCTGTTAGTGCCTCTCGCAGGGGATTCAAAGGATAAACACTGATTTTCATGTGGAATCTCAGTAAATTTGTATGCAGCAGTGTGACAGCTTCAAGAGCAGTGGGAAAATTTAGAATGCCAAAATTCTCTCCAGTATTTTCACATTTCTGTGAACTAGAAACTTCAAGTTTTTCTGAAGCCTGCGTATATATTAATACTGCAGCATCGATCCCAACAGTCAAATACTGAAACAGTGCATAACAACCAACCAGGTTAACCAGCTGATCAGTACCACAGACCTGATCCTGATCAGAAACTGCTGTTTTACTTAAATAATCTTGCAGTGCATGCTCATATGTTTTACGAGCTTTCAAGACATTCACAGGTGACACTTGTCCACTATAGGGCACATATGGTCCACTTTCAGTCAATTTGGTCAATATATGAACAGCAGGAGACGTGACAGCTCCTTCCATACTTTCCAGCAGTTCCACTTCCAGCTGAGCGTACAGCAGGCTGAGGCTGCAGAGCTGAACACTCTTCAATCCTCCTGTCCCTGCTGTGCAAAGAGCTGTGTCAAACACCTTCCTGGAATCATCTGTGTTACCAAGCAGCCACTCTAGGTAGGCATAGAGTTTCCAGAGAGAAAGGTTGTTTCGATTGTCAGGTGCTTTAAGAAAATTCTTGGCCAACTTTTTACTCTTCCTCCCTTGTGCTTTTAGCTTCTTTTTCTTTTTTGCTTGGAGACACTGAATTACCTGCAGGGAAAAATAAACAGAATATATTTTGAGAGAGATGGAAGCAGAAAGGAGAAAAAAGCCCCTCACAGCAATTTTTAATAATATAATTACAAAATTATAGATTATCATATAATAACATTTACGCAAAACTTCAAAAAACAGTTTGCTACAGGTATGCCACTCTTTAATACGTACTGAAGAAAAGGGGGTTTTGTTTTTCTTTTTTTTCCCCTTGTGCAATCTTAACTGACATTTCCTGATTTGAGTACTTAGTCCTGCAAGACAACTTCCGTCAAGACTTTTTTAAATTCAATTTAAAGTATTTATGTATAATAATATACATTATTACAGAAGAAAGCCACACATCACAACATTGATTATAGACAGACTCCTCCTTACCTTAGATATTTCATACTGTAGCCAACAAATGGCCAGGTTAGATTTTTCCTTTCCTGTAAATATCTGGGACAGAACATGGAAGACATTCTGTATGAACTCCTCTCCTTCTTTATAGTGGCCTATCTGATGTCTGCCTCGTGACATTGTATCCATATGACCAATACTGTTGAATCCAGAGAGTGGAAAATCAACAGAAGTCAGTGGTTTATCATCATAGAGCACACTGTCAAAGATGTTATTTTCATCCATGGCAATATAGAGACTGGAAGGAAAGAGTTTACTTGCACATGGAACTCCCAGGAATTGCAAAAAAGAGTACAAGAGTTGATGTTGAAGCTTTGGATTCGAAAGACGGATTAAAGACGGTCCAAGATCATCAAATAACACCTAAAAAAATCCAAATGAAAACAAATTCCATTAATTTATGCAATCAAAAGCAGCGAAACTGTAATTTATGTAATTAAAGAGTCTTTTCAAATCAATAGTATTTAGAATTACCATTAAATAGTATCAAAATGTCATTCAAATTAAAAATGGACAAGTTAAACAAGCGTCTGTTTTTCCAGCCAGACTGTAAATTTGCTATCAAGAGATTTCTTTGCCTGTGAACAACAAAGACCTCCACGGAAAGCTTACAAAATGAAGGTCTGGAAGACTTTATTTGTAGGCCTTTTAACACATTCAAATTTGAAGACCAATGTCTGACTTGACCTATTTCCCAAGGAATAAAAAATATCCAACTATCTGACTTGAAGGCAATGAAACCTTTGTTTATTTAATGCACATCTCTTCTTAAACACATATTTTTGTGAGATTTCTTCACACAGATGACAGGAATCACTGAACAGCAAAGACAGACTATTTGCCGTCAGACTTTCTAAAGTTTACCATGAGCTTCCCATGGTTTTCAGAAGCCTGAGCACAAAACCTCAGGCAAATTTTGAATTTCAAAGAAAAATATCTTTTTTCCAAACAAAGAAAAGTATTATTCTTCTAAAATATCCACAAACATGGCAATGAATTCAAATTAAAGTATAACTAGTCTTATCATCTCCCCTTGTTCTATTACTTCACAGTGACCTGTCTTTCTGGATCTTCACAATCTTCTTCAGTTTCCTTTTTGGTTTTGTCTGGCCTCCAAGGTAACCAGTGCCTTGCCTCCCGGGAATATTCAATATCCAACCAAATATGCCACTTGGGAAGAGTTTTATCTTTTATTTCTTGATCTTCATCTAAGTCTTCCTCATCCTCATCATCTAAAATCAAATCAATATACACACACACAAGATTACTAAAGAAAAATTATCCCACCAAATCCAAAGGCCAGGCATGACATACACTTTAACTACTTTAACAATGGAAATAAATGTAGCTAATAAAAAAAACATACAAGACATAGCTGAGATTTTCCACATCACAATTCTGGGTTTTGACACCAACTCTGTAATAGGAAAGTAGGAAGCTTCCAAACTTTTAGAAGTTGTGAATCAGTGTCAGCACTCAAACTTTTTCACAGAGGAGAAGAGAAAACACTGACAGGCTGTGGAGCACTTTTATCAACAGCAACTTGCAAGCAACAGCCAAGAGTCAGTCATCCTTTTGTGCAATTTAGATTCTTCACTTCATACCTGAGCATAAAATTTCAAGTATGCTCTGTCAATACTAGTTTGCATAAAACATTTTGAGAAAACCACTGAACATAAAAAAATGGTACTTTAATGTTAAACACTGCAAAACAAGTTTAGCCATGTTGCTTTTAACATTGCTTTTAAGTGGTATTTTCAATATTATAATTAATGTGCAGTTGAAACAACCCACATAGTTACACACACACACACTAAAGAATGTACTTAACCACATCCCACTTTTATGACAATCTTTCTGGACTACTGGATACAATTACCATATTTTTCTTCTGACAGCTATATATTAATTCTGTGCAGAAACTGATGAGCACCTATAGGCAAAGGGAAAGCTTGTAGAGATGTTTCTTTTTTATTGCTGAGGAAAAAAATTGCCCTCAAAATTTGATGGTTCCCTGCATTATAAAAGTCAAGCTACTTCTACATCACCTCCAAATTCTAGATCCATTCACCTGCCACAGGTGAAACACTCCCAATCCCAGTTCTTCTTAAATTTCCAGTAAAACAAACAGATGGTTGCAAGATTTTTACTCTCTCTCTATTTTTGTGACCAATAGTATCTCCTTTAGTCAGCAACTCTATAAAAAAAGACAGCATTTCTACAATCTAATCAAAGTTTGAAGAAAACTGACAGTTTTTAATGAACACACTCAATTGAAAATTGCACCTGGACTTTAGGGGTTGTTCGTGTGGGGAAACCACTGGTATATACTGGAGCTGCCCAAGACTGGCAGTGGTCCTCTTCTCTAATACTGTGTCTTCTCAATTTGTGAACAAAATGCCTAGAGCCATCAAAAATAAAACTGCTGAACTCAGGGGCCAAGGAAATTCCATCTTAATCCAGGGACAAGGGAGGCACATAATTATCTTTCAGTTCCTTTGTTTACTAAAAGCAGACCCAAACTTGCTTCACCAGAGTTGCTAGAGCAGGAGTAGCAAAAGCAAAGACCACTCATCTTCGGTCAGACACATTCCAGCCTCCTGCTTCCCTGCAAGCTGTATCTGCATGAGAAATAGTCCTGGACATGAAAAGTACTGTAGACCACAAGACAAAGTGAGGCTATGCAGCAGGGAGTGTTTTCTGCATCTCTGCTCATCCAGAAGCACTCCAGCCAAGTGAAAACACAATTCCTTCAGTTTTTGCATCACGAAGAGAAAGAAAATGTTTTCCTCCTATTTTAGCTATACCTTTTCTTGAGAAACTAAAGTCTGATTCTAGAAATAGAATCACAAATCTAGGTATCCTTGAAGCAACTGTCATCTAACAATATAATCCCACTCCACCTTAATAATATGGTAAAAGGGTCTTAAGGAAAGTAGCTTCCCCTCACTTTTGATGAGCATGACTCTCTGCCAAGTACTCACACCTCTGGCTTTTTCAACATGAAATGTAGAATATGCCTTCCTCTCCTCTAATTCTCACTGTAGGAAGGGCAACAATGTTCCATAAACAGTATCATACACAGAACATTCAACACCTGCTATTCCCTGTGAAGTATGAGATACATTATCTTGATATCAGTAAATATTTTTTAAAACTTGTACACAAAACCATGACAAGAATCAGATTATTTCATTCTAATCAAAATGTTTAGAAGAACACGTAGACATACAACTACACATATTGAGACACACATACCAGGCTTGAGAACAACCCAGCCACCCTTTTCTTGTTGGTGCATCCATGCTTTCCAGCCTCTTGCTCCTTTTTCTCCAATTCGTGGTTCTCCACTATCCCAAAAGGGTTCAAAGAATTCCACCTATTATTTTTGACAGGACCAACCAAAACAAAACATACAGAAAAATAATTTTTGTTGTTGTGCAGACATTATTTCTGTCAACTTAGGTTTCTCAGACCCTACAAGCATGTACTGGATATAATTTCTTAGTCTCTGAAGACTTTGTTAGATACTGCTTAACACTCAGCAGGCACAATTGAGTACTTCAGTTACAGCTGTGGCACATAAGGACTGTCATCAGCACTTCTCATGAAAATAAAGATTGTTTTAAAAGTTAACAGGCTTTAAAGAAAGCAGAATAGTTTTGTGCCTACAGTCCTTTATAGATCTTTCGAGGATAAAGATCCAAAGTCCCTAAGGTGTGGCTTTCAGAATCCAAAACTCCCCTCCTCCCTAAGTTCTATGGGACCATGAGGAATTTGGCTAATGGAATGATAAGTCAATTACACACCTGTGGTCAAATAAAAATGTTACAGTTGCACATAACTATGACTAGACTAAAGACAAGAGGAAAAAGATCCATAAGACTTTAATCTTTCAAGTTTAAGGATGGCTAAAAAGATCAGGGCACTTGTCAGTGAATCAGAAGTTCCTAGTGACTTTGTCACTGCCAGCATGCAATCAGTCATCTCTAGATTCATCAATTCCTCCTCTGCTTTGTGTATCTTAAGCTCTAATGACAATCTCTCACCTATTAAATGCTTCTGCTGTTTACCAACCCTCGGCTTGGACATTGAGATGCGACTGTTAATACAAATATTAACAATAAAAATTATTCCAAGAAAAACCAAGCATCAAAATATGAGAAAATGCCAGGCTTACAGTAAACTGCAAAATATAATTCTGCTCCTCGTGGATTTATTCTTTGCTGCAAGTGAGAAAGTGAACTGTGAAAACAGTACGGAAACAAGTAATTCCAGACTGAGTCATAACACTTCTGTAAGACAGCAGAATGTGTGATCAGCTATAAATCTGGCATTTTCCTATTTTCAAGAACTTCATTTTCCAACCTAAACACAATCCTTTTGAATCAAGGTTCCTTTTCATCCTGCTCTAAGATTTTTTTAAATACTACAAATGCAGTTTTTCAAACGATTGGAACTGTAACTACATGTATCTGTGCAACTACTCCATGACAGCTATGACTAAACTCTAAATTTTATCCCTTTAAGAAGACACAACTATTTTTTAACCTGTAAGATTGCTCCATTTGTAGGTAACAGTATTAATCAAGAGAGCAAGAACTGGAGTCTGAGTTTCTGGGAAGACTGTAAGGTAGTGCACAAAATTTCATTTTCATCCTCTACAGTAGCCCAGCTGCCTAAATGGTGGCCTCTCTAACACTCATTAAAAAGGAAACAGTTCCTAACAGTTCAGTGGGATGATGCTACTGGCATCTAAATATCAACTTCCTTATTATTAGTGGGGTGAATGTGCAGCATCCTCCTGAACAAATTAAGAGAAAAAGTGATTTAGTACTTTAACATTTACCATAATAAGCTGAACAGAATCTCATGGGTCAAATAAAAGGCATGTGAAAGCACAAAAGTGTTTCCTAATGTAGCCATCAAATAATGGAAACAGGTAACAGAGAACCTAAGAAACTTCGGCAAAAACTGTCTTAATTGAAAGATTTTATGACCAATCAGCTCTCTCCATCACCAGTAAAAAAAAAACAGCATTCTGGGGAAAAGAAGCAGGGCAAGTGCTAGCTAGACACAGACATTGGTCAGCTAGCTCAATTTTTTCCATTTTTAATTATTAAAAAAAGATATGAAATGACTGGTTATCACACTTCTATAATATACAGTAAAAGCAGCCATTTGGCCTATAGTTCTGGAGGACACACAAGCATTTTTTTCAATGCAAGCGTCACCTTGAAGAACCTCTAAGTAAGCTGTTATCCAAAATATTTCCCTATGGCCTTAAAAATTCATCAACGTTTTTCTGGTACAGCATTTTCTGTAATACATAAAGACACACACCCATTTAAATGGAAATTGCTACCTGTCCCCTTGTTGGCAGATCTTTTACACTGTCAGGTTTAAAGAAGGTGAAGTCAATCAGAGCCTGAAACAAAGACACTGCTTTCTCAGAATGGCCAGCCTGTCTCAGAAAGTGGCACTGCTGAATAAATATAGCTGTAAAGAAAAGAAGATAAAATTTTAGTATTTCCAATTTTGTTGCAAATTGTTTTATTACAACCCACAAATATAAAAATACATACACGACATGCTGTAGAACAATTGTTTTGGAACAGTATGAAAATCCAAACGATGAAGGGCAACCAGCATAAATGCACGTCAAAATGGTCACACTTTAATGAACTTTAGGACTGCTCACTTTAAATATGCTGAAGAGATGGCTTTTTATTCATGCCATACATGCACTGTCCTTACTGGTGGAAAGTTAGACACAATGCTCTGCACTTCACTGTATCCAACATCTGTCAGTGTGTCATAGCCCTCTTTGAAGATGCTGGGGGTTATCACAGTGCACACAGAAGGTGATAACAAGAAAAATCCTTTTTGCCTCAGTTTTGCATGAGATATTTACATTGATAATATGTTACCAATACATCATTTTCATTCCAATTGTCATTTCCTTTTTCTGTATGTAAGACCTGAGTTAAGAGAAGTCCAGTCTTCTGGTCAATATATTACTGCTTAAAAGTAGGGAAAAGCCCTGTCCCTCACTCTTCAACAAATCATTTCTCTAACCACTGCCATATCCCTACTGCACCCTGAACTTCAGTCTCAGCTTAAAAACAGAAGCAAAGTCCCAGAGTTCCTCTCCATATTTTGCAACAAGAGTTGGAGAAGTAACAGGTATTATAAACACCTCCATTATGGCAGCTCAAGGACATTTCAGTAATACTCAATCACTCCAAATGACACTCCAGTCTTAACACAACAGAAGCCGTTTAAATCACTTTAAATCACAACAGACTTGCAAAAAACCCCAAGCCCATAAAGACTTAAAACAAATCACTGACAGCTTGGGAAACAGTAAAACAGTTCTTTAAATACTACTGTTCCTTCACTAAACACACTCTCTTTGGAGGGTTTTAAACAATCCAAATATTAGGTGCCTAGATACACACATGTAAAAACACAGGTTAGCAGCAACTGCTCTTAATCATCATCATCTTATATTTAACACATGGGAAATTATTTACTCCTTTTATCTGAATTTAGATATGTATCAGACACATAAAAACCTGAATTCAGCTAGAATATACACACTGGGCATTTAATCAATTTTCTTCTGTAAAGTCAATGATTATTTCTGCTAATAAAGACTCTGAGATTTCTGAAGGCATTTAAACAACAAAAACAATTATTAAGTTTATAATACAGTCTTCCCAAGTATTTTAACTAATTTAGGCACTGTGTCAAACTGATACTGAAAAAATTGTCCTTTCCTAGTCTCTCAGCTTCAGAAATGAACTCTGATTGAAATACTCTGAATGTAGAAAATGCCTCATCAGGATTTCCTGCCAAACTGGTGCCAAAAATAAATTATAGTGTAAATTTTTCTGCACTAGAAAAAAAAAGGTATTTGATGAAATACAAAGATCAGCATTTTCTTTGTGGCAAAAACTGAAAACAGCATGAATACATACTTAATTCAGTCAATGATGATAAGACAGCTCTGCAGCTGAACTGACCTAGAAGATAAGGATGTTTCTCCCCAACCAGGAGGTACAATTTGAAAAACAGAATTCTGTTTACATCGCAAAAATTAAGAATACTTTATATTAATCTGCTTTATATTAACGCTTCCTAGTAAATTTAAAGTATTATAAATTGTTATCTCAACATTTATGTAAAGGCTGATCTACCATTTTAAATTCAGCTTTACCTTTTCAAAATTTTTCAATACTTTAAACAAACACCCACCTATTTGCAAGCAGACAGTACTTTATATTGAACTGAACACTAGATGGCACAGTCCCCTACTATTTAAAATTAGAGCTCTTACACTTTGTCCTTAGAAAAGGTCAAAGGTTGAAGATATAAGCCTAATGTACATCTACAGTGCTACTCACCTCATAATAAGTTTGTGAAAGATTCTGTATATTTATCTTAATGAACAATTTGATTACCTCCCTAGTAAGTACACGGTCAATTAAAACTCAGCCCAAGAATTACATAGTTGAGTCTAATAAAGAAATCTCAAATCAAGAAGTCTCCCAGTGAAATTTCTCTAATTCTATAATTTGAATTCTGAAGAGGAAAAATAAAATACTTGAGAGTGTTCATAAACAAACCACTGTAGGCTTAAGACAGAACAACAAGAAGTTACTTGTGGTTCTGTTCCATTCATGAATTTGAGTTCATTTTCATTTTTAGCTATCTATGGATATTGCCAGCAAAAAAGTATTTAGAAAAACATCAATCTAAAATTTGTTAACTTGCTAAAGGAACTCTATTAAAAAAAAATTCTCATAGCAGCTGACAAACTGCTTCATGAGTTTGTATTTCACGAGTCACATACATTCAAATATGTGCAGGAAAAACAAAATGAAAGAAACACCTTCTTGTTTCCAAAACCAGATTCTGAATAAAACCTTTGGCCTGAGAATCATTCATTTTGGTTAGTGTACAAAGTGACTAACTATTGGAAATCAGAGACAGTAGAAGCAATCAGAAGCTATCAGGCTGTACAATATGCACTGGTCAGTAGAGCATTTTTCCTTTGCAGCACTTTTTGCAGTGCTTGATCCAAGATGAATCAGCCAAAGACCATATGAGATCTGAACACCTGAAACCAATTTGGTAACCCAGCATCTCTATCTATAAGTCCAGACTGGATATTGCATAACATCAATGCTCCAACAGGAATTACAGGACTGGATAAAAACAAGAGGTTTCTTTAACTTTGAGGCACATGAGGAAAAAAAAGGACTCCTCCATAATACTCTCTTAGATTAAAATTGAATTTTAAAATGAAAAAATAACAAGTCAAAAATACTCATGGTGACAGAAATCTTTTCCCCTCCTCAAAGTATTCACAGATCAATAATCACAATGACATGCCAAGGTAGAGAATTAAAATTGGATAGGTTAAGTCATTTAGCTCCAAATACATTTAAAGACCATGCCAGAACTGAGCATGAACTCATTTCTTCCCTGAATCCACTCCAGCATCCTAACTAGCTGACTTATTTTCCTTCCAGGGATAATTATTTAATAAATTATAAAGTGGTAGATGTATGCATAGAAGAAATACAAAAGGCATGATCACATGGTATTACAGCTTAGAATTCTCCATCTACAGACTGGGTTTCTCAACAAAATTTCACATCAGACTTGTAATGTTGCTTCTCTTTTCTGGATTAAAGTAATCAATTGTAAAACTTCCAAACCAGAGATAATTTTTTACAAGTCTCCCTTTAATAAAAGAACATCTCCTGGCTGTTGGCTGTGATTTTCCAGTCTTGACATTGTACTATAAACCACTCAGCACATTAGACTTTAATGGATGTTGTACCATAAACTGTCCTGGGGAAGGGAAGGATCTGCTATATCCATATTTGGTTGGAATATCTGCTTTAATTCTCAGCTAAGAAACCAGGATGCCAGGCATTTTGAAGAGAAGAAAAGCTTCATGTAATACATAGGAAAATCTGTTCTTAATGCAGTTAGCTCCTATGAAGACCAATGTGACCACAATATGTAGAAAGAACCTTACCCAGCATAGCTTCCTCAGTGCCAGGCAGCAGAGGATGGGACACCATGCTGCCATCCTGTACAGCTGCCAGTGTTGTCAAACATTTTCCATAGAGACTGTTGATCTTTGAAACAGAAAAGGTAGTGAACTGACTTTGACAGAACAGAAGGTATTTCTTCCACATCTCTGGATTATTGGGATGCAAAAAAATTAGCTTCTGCCATTCTTTGATCACAGCTGGTGGTTCCCAGAATTCTGTGCAAAGCTTCAGCCTGGCAAGTTTCAGATCAACATTACTTGGATTGCTTTCAATTGCCCTCTCCAAAATGGCCAGTTTCTTTTCCAAGATTAACTTGAGTGATTTTCTCCTTAATTCTTGCTCTCCCTTGCTGGCATAAGGGCTAGGTCCTCTCATTAATTCATCCTAAAACAAAAAGAAATTTCATTACAACCTTAGGAAGAATGACCACTAGAATCACAAGAATGCTGACATTTGTGAATTACTTAACAGTTCACTCTTTACCAAGAAAAGATATACAGCTCTAAACAAATGAAATTACAATATAATGTTCATGTATTTATTACTTATTATAAGCAACGAGGTATAATACATACCTGAAAGGAAATAAATTCCATCCAAGCATTAATATCTCTTGGGTTTTCTCTAACTCTCTTGTTATATTCTTCCACTTTTGTCATTAGAATGGAGTTCATGTTTATCCCAGGCTCTTGAACTGTTTGCTGTGTATTTACAGACTCACTATCTGCACTCTTGCACCCTTTTCCTTGCAGCCACACTGTGGTTGATGGATCATAAATCCCAAGAGGATTTACTTCTATTGTGTCAGAAGAATCATCAGTTTCCACTTGGGAAACTGGTATAAAAGCAGGTGGATCAGATGGAGAATTTTTATTACATACAAGAATCCCATCTGTGTTCAGCATCTTCACATTGTTCTTTGTAAAGTAGCGCTCAGGTCGACTCTGTGCTTGCTTCCTTTTTGATGCAGAACTGTCCCAACTTATGCACTGTTTCTTTGCATCTATGCCAAGACAGGACTCTCCTTTCCTTTTATACCTTGAAAGGGAAAAAACAATTAAACATCTTCTAAAATACACATTAGAAAACATACCTCCTTTTTGAAATAAATAAATAAATACTTTCACTCAAATTAACCCAAATAATGTATGCATATATCTTCAAAAGTTTAGGAACATGGTAAATTTCTGCTTATTTAAGACTTCAACTTAATACTTTTTACTTGATAGTTTTTATTATCACACTAAGCCTCCTCTGAATTCAACAATATATGTCATACTCAAGCAGAAGAAACCCTTTTTCTTTTCCATCATTTTAAGCCATGTAGACAAACATGGATGAAGAACAACAGACATTATTTAGCGTTACTTAGATTACATTGTTTTAAACTGAAAATGAGACACTAGTTGTTCACTCCAGTAATTTCCTTCTGCATCCCTCTGTCCATTTTATATGCCAAAAAAGTGGAGAAGGGTGTGAAGAGAAAAAAAGGCCATGTTCATAAAGGCCACAATAATCCTATGGATTAAGACAGGAAAGACCATCTTCAAATATTACAAAAAATGTAATTTCAGTGGCAGATACAGTGACGTGCAACACTAAAATAATACTTTTCATCTCAGAAAATACCTGACAATCCAAAGGTGATAGAAAGTTGAAACAAATTGTAACCAGGCAATTTTATTGCAAAGGCATAAAAGCTACAAAAAAATAACCCATCTCCCTCCTCCACAAATAATTATATACAGTATTATTGTATATACAATAAACAATTTTCCTGAGAAAATCAAGAAGTGTACATGCATAATGCACGAGCCAACTGTAGGCTCCTTTGGATGGGCTTCTGTATTTATGTAAGGAAACATCCTGAAGGGTCATCACAGCACCAGAAACTCACTAAGGATATTGAATGTGCAATTTCATCTATACTAACTTGAAATGTAGCATTGCATAGGACAGACACATTTTAGTGCAATGTCTGGGTGAAATCTGTTTTCTAAGAAAATACCTGTAAGTTTTTTCCTTTTTTCACAATGGTATCAAACTACTCAAATAAGTAAACCTCTTGACAAATCTAGTATGAAATAATCAATACCTTCACTTTCCTTTCAGACACAGAAACAGAACCATAGAGACCAAAAAGAGCACTTGACCAAAGGCAACTTATACCACAACCTCGGATTTCTGACCCCAAAAACATACCTTTGAATCTGCCCCATGCTGCCACCTCCAGATGGCTCTGTAGTTTGCTACACAGAGAATGTTTTTAAAAACAATGAAAATCATGGACATTATACTCATTATTTCATGCCATCTTTGCCTTTTAAAACATTTATCCAAGAATTATAGAATGGTTTGGGTTGGAAGGGACCTTACAGATGATCTCATTCCAACCCCATGGGTAGAGACACCTTCCGCTAGATCAGGCTGTTCAAAGCTCCTTCCAACCTGGCCTCAAACACTTCCAGGGATGGGGCATCCAAGTCTCTGAGCAGCCTATTCCAATGCCTCACCACCCTCTCAGGAAAGAGCATAAAAAGTGCCTCTCCATCTTTCTTTTAGAGCATAAAAAGTGCCTCTCCATCTTTCTTCTCTTTTCCAGGCTGAACAACCCTAATTCTCTCAGCCTTTACTCATAGGAGAGGTGTTCCATCTCTCTGTAATCAATCTGGTGGCCATTCTTCAGACTCCCTCCAAAAGGCTGATGCCCTTCCTGTGCTGGGGACTCCAGAGCTGGATGCAGCACTTCAGGTGGGGTGTCACCAGGGCAGAGTGGAGGGGCAGAATCCCCTCCCTTGCCCTGCTGGCCACACTGCTTTGGGTGCAGCCCAGGACACAACTTGCCTTCTAGGCTGCCAGCACATACTTCTGGCTCATCATCCACTTGCTCTCATCACTGCTCTCACCTACCAGCACCCCCAAGTTCTTCTTGGCAGGGCTGCTCTGATCTGTTCATCCCCAGCCTGTGTTGATGCCCTGACCCAGGTGCAGCACCTTGCCATTGTTCAATCTCATGAGGTCCTTGCCCAGGTCCCTCTGGATGTCATCCCATCCTTCAGGAGCATTAACTGCACTACTCAGCTTAGAGTTGTGAAACTTACTGAGTGTGCACTTGATCCTGCTGTCCATGTCATTTGTTGTAGTGTGGGTTCAGTTTCCATTTGTATTGTTTTCCCCGTTGGTGTTGTTCTCCCCATCTTATAATGTTCTCCCCATTTTGCATGCCTAAGCCTATGTTGATGGTTTAGCCCTGGTTTCCCCCTCTCCCTGAGTTGGTTCCCTCCTGTTCTGAGAAAGCTGCCAAGCCCTTGTCTTCACCCCCGTTCCCTTAGCAACCACCCCACTTGTTACATTTTCCCCTCCTCCAGAGCCCTGTCCATCTCCCGGGGCCCTGCCCATTTCTCCAGAAACTTCTCCCTTCCTCAGAAAGTGATTTGGCAGGTGCTCCGAGCCCCTCCCTAGCTTTTATATCATTAGTTCTTGTCCATGTCAGTTACATTCAATTCCCCTCCTCAGTTTCCCCCATTGGTTCTTGTACCTATGTTACACCCCCTTCATATACTGCTGTTGCTCTTTGTTCCTTGCCTTTTCCTGCCTGGATCCCCTGGAGGCAATGAGAGATTAAAGCTCTGGACTGCACCAGGCGAGTTAAGACCCTCTTTTCTCTCTGGCTTCTCCGCTTTTGCCGCTCCTCTCGATATTGCTGCCCTGCCGAAGGCGCTGCCCAGACGTCCCTGACGCATCCGGGTAG
The DNA here is from genome assembly GCF_022539315.1 of Serinus canaria. Classification (NCBI taxonomy): domain Eukaryota; kingdom Metazoa; phylum Chordata; class Aves; order Passeriformes; family Fringillidae; genus Serinus; species Serinus canaria. The sequence continues at coordinate 45,443,568 of NC_066319.1, forward strand.
TGCCCCTAGCTGCTAGCTGCTGCTGTGCTCCGAGCTAGCCGCGGCCGCCTCCCCCCCCTGCTCTCAGGGCAGTAAAGTGCACTCGACGCAGCAGCGCGGCAGTCATTGATGAAAAACACATTAGATAGCAGTAGAGACCCCCTAGGGATATCACTTGCCACTGACACTGGCTCAACATCAAGTCAAATTTTGAAATAAGCTACTCAGTTATCTTTTCTCATCTTCTAAAAAGATGTAGACAGATTCAAGTGACTCTGTGATAGTGTGGATACCAATGGAGGACAATGTTCCATACCTTGCTATGTCCCCACGATACAAGGATTTGTAGGCCCAGTTTGCAGGGTCTGGTTTCTTGTCTATCCGGAAGGTGTCTGCTCTGGGGGCCTGGATGTCATCAAGCCAAATAGAGTGACTGCTGGTAACACCTGATGCTTTCTTACCTACACTGCAGACAAGGAGAAGGAGGATATTCTAAGCATTTGTGCACATATTCAGCATTCACATAACCCAAGACACATTAAATTTCTGTAGTTCACAGTAACTTAACTTACTCAAAGTCATTGTACATGATCCACTCTTGCAAAGCCAGTCTACACTTTGGAAAAAACAATTATAAATACCCTAATAGTACCATCAAATCAAAACACTGAAAGTCCTTGCTCTTCCAAAAACTGAATTTATGATTATGAAAGGTAATAACCAGATTTAACCAACCAATTTAATCAATAGCTTGGCATCCTATAATCCAAAAGCCACATATTACTACTTTCAAAATTTACTCTTGTCTTGGTAAGATGCTACAATCAAGAATAAAATAAGATAATCTGTAAGAAGATTGATTAGCTGTAATTATACACATGCATTTGATAAAACAGTGTATCAAAGGGGTTTATGGATTACAGTTATACAAAGGAACTTGCCTCTGAACTCTAGATAACTGTGAATTTCTAATCTGAATTCATGGTACAATTATGTGAGTTTCAGAGTCCTGAAAAGTTTTCTAAAATTTCACAACATTTTTCACATTCAGAGCAATTTTGTGGTTCAGGTTTCAAAACCAGGCTTTTGAAAATTCAATATTCTCTCAGCATCAACAATTTCTGGAAAGTAGGAAAAAAAGATACCATGAAAGAACTTCAACACTTTTATTTGGGCAAAGCATTGGCTGTCTGGCCCAACCTGGCAAACAGCTTATGAACCACACCCAGGCACCCTTCCAGCACGGATGAGTGTTGAGACTGAGCAGAATGGGTTCAGCACCCAAATAATTTCTACTGTCCTTCCTCACAGTCAAGGAAGCCTAAGCCACCACAAGCCAATAAAAGTTCCCATAAAGGAGGAGCCACGTCGGGCTGGAGGTATCAGACAACATCTGCAGCATCTCTGCCACTCTTCCACAGGGAAACAATGTTACCTTGGCATAGACACATCCCTCCAACCTGCATTTTCAGCTCCTGATTAATCCCCCTTGAGAAAAGTGTAAACTGGGGGAAATTCAAAGACTACCCAGATTGCATCAATTTCCTAATGTCACCAAACCCTCACTCTATCCACAGGAGTAGCTGCAGTGTGGTAAATTAGAGCCAGAGCTGCTGATACCAAAGAAAACACAGGAACCAGGGAATCAGAGAGAGGCAAAATGGCTGCTCAAACTAGCAAACATGGTGACAACCATGGGAGAAGGTGACTCACTGCCAACTGGACAGGGCCACCTTGAAATGTTAAAAACTCAGCAGCCTGAGGAAAGCCCAGCTAGGTATGCTAAACCTGGATACTTGCAGCATTCACAGAACCTCTTTGCTGCTCAAAGATCATAATAGTCACTTCATGCCTATTTTGTTGCTCCATAAAAACATGACATCTCCACTAATTACACAGTACTTTAGAGCTCCTGAAACTAACAAAGAAGACTTAACAAAACAATTTCAATTGCCCAAATACTCATATAAAAATATTACAAGCAGAAAGTATGAAGCAAAATATATGGATATAAAAGAAGTAATAAATCATAAAACAAATTTTGTCTTAAAATGAAAAAAAAGAAAATGTTAACTCTGTGAGGAGGAAGTTACATTACAAGGCAAACCCAACCACATATTAATAATTAAGAATGTTTAATGCAATCGCTTTTCAAACCCTCACAAAAGATCAGTAAAAGAAGATGCTTACAAAAACTGAACATAAGCCTCTACATGACTTCAAAAATTTATTTCATAATCACCATACCATGCTTTGCTCTGTACAACAGCACTTCACTGAATATTTTAGTCAGTTTTTTATGATTAAACAAGTGGTTCTAAATCTGTTTCCCTTCCTTTGAATGCATGTTTAGTCAAACAAAGCTTAGAAAAAGATGATCAACCAATGGTAAGAATTACAGTTGAGGATACAAGCACAAGAAACCAATGGATTTACATCTAGCATAGTGTTAATATTTACATACTTTGCTGCAGCTTCCTTTTCACTACTTTTGCCACTTCCTTTGTCCTTGATGTGCTTAGTGTCCACCTCCGATTCGCTGCTACTGGAATCCCCTTTGGTTTTCTTTTTTGTCTTCTTATTGTGGTGATGCTTTTTCTTTTTCTTTTTCCTTTTCTTACTTGTCTGTTTCAGACTCTCATCCGTATCACTCTCCTCTGACAACTCAGATCTTGAAGAAGTCCTGCTTGGAAAAAAGTATATACATTTATATGTACCTATACAGCTAAGAGTAAAACCATTATGGACTACCACTGTAAGAAAGTTCAGAACATTTTATTCTTTACCTTTATTCTCCTCTATTTTTTTGAGATGGTAGCAGTACCATATACAGCAAAAGTGAGCTAAATCTGCCTTAAATCACAACTACATTTTTCAGCTGCTAGAATTACTGACAGCCAGTCTTAATGTTTTAATTGTCAAGGCATTTTGATGTGTGATCTGTATAAATAGCCATCTGTTAACACTGCCAAATTAAAGAAGATGACCGAGATGATAAAACTTCCTAACTTTGCTAAACAACTTGGGTCATGTTAAAAGACTGAGAAATCTTTCACTGTGACCTGCGAAAGAAAGAAGTCTGAATTTTTTCCCCTGTTTTTTTATTACTTATAAAAGAAGTATCAAAATCACTCTTTAAAAATCAATTCCAGATTAAAAAAACCAAATCTACCAACCAAGAAACAACTTTTGATGACTACTGAACTAATGTTATCATATAACACAGTATAATGTAATAAATAACACTATGTACAACAGACAACTGAGTTATTGAGAGATCACACAAAGGACACATAGTTTTGGCAAAACACATGTATATTACTGTACATACCACAAAAACTCCCACACTTAATCAAATGAATAATGGAAGTCTTCTCTAACCCTTAATTAAAGCGCAAGCTCTTTTAAAACTTTTTTTTCTGCAGTCTTTCAATGAAAAAAGGAGTGACAACTCTCATTATTCCTAATACATCAATAAAAGAAAAAATCAAGCAAGTACCCAAGAAATAGACAAAACAACCCCCAAACAACAAACACCCAAACATTTTTCTGCACACTATTTTTTGACAAAGTCCTTTTCAAAGATAAAATTAATATGGTGGGTTTATTATGTCATTCTATCTGATGGCAACTTGCAAAATCCTTAGCTTTATGACATGAAAGTCCTAAAAAGATTTGAAGAAACATAGCAGAATATATGACCGATAAACAAAACATTGATTGCATTTCAAACACACAATGCATGTAAATGCAAGACTAAGTATGGAGAAAGATGTCCTGAGGTGTGGTTGGTATTATTAAGATATTCTCGGTCATGACCACCAACAACCATCATAGACAAGGGAGCTTGTATCAAATTAAAAGAGACTAAGGTTTTGAACTTGACAACTACAACCTGACTGCATTCACTATTGAGTGCTAGCTACAGTGTAGATAAGCCAAGTATAGTACCCAAACGTAATAAAACCAGTTCTTCAGCAAACATGGCTGCTTAAAGCTCATTTCTGCAAAAGAATATAATCACCCACTTCAGCTGACCAGCATGCTCTACAGCCACACTCAAAACATGTAATATTTCATTAGTTCACATCAGAAACTGTTTTTCAAAAAGTAAAAAACCCAGCTGTGAAATGGCTGATTTCTCTGGTTTCCCCAGAGAAAGCATAAAGATGATGCTTAATCTTTACATTATTTCAAGGGTCACTTTAGACATTCAAAAGCTAATGAAGTATGATGATTGCTCAGTTCCCTCTCCATTCCAAAACAACAATTTAAATGCAGCTCTGAGAAAAAGAAAATCGGAATGTAATTGCATACAAACAATTTCTCATTATTTTAAGTTAAAAGACATGGAAGCACTATTCATTCTTTTACACATGACTCAGTTCAGGCATTTTTAAATACTGAACAATAGAATGAAAAGCAGGTTTTAGCTTCTGAATTTGGTCTCATATAACAAAAGATAAGCAGGACAAAAGAAAGGCTATTTCAAAAGACATTGAAGTACACTCTAACCTTATTAATGGCGATTTTTCAGGAATGAGATTGGTAGCTTCTGTAGTGCGCTGGTGCAGTAGTAGTGCATCTTCTGCAGAGAAGCTTGGGTTACTAAGCCAGTCTAACTCTGTAGGTAAAAAAATGTGAGATCAATACAAATTACCTTGCTGTGCTTTTTTAAGTTGGGGGTTAATCTAGTCAGCAGACAGTTAAATTCACAGTAAATGTCACTAAGTCATGTGCGATAACTGAGCCTATTGGAAAGCACTCAATGAAATTGCCATTTAGCTCATACTGAAAGCAGATTCCATGTTTAATACATAGCTCTATACATAAAAAAAGAATCTATCAACATTCATTTTTATGATTTGAAGGTTCTAACTTTATTATTTATAGACTGTATAAATTTGTTATTTATGTATAAGAAAATTTAAGGTATCATAATATATTTACTACTATATATCAATTATACATTAATTTCTGTAAACAATATATAATAGAAATAGTTACATATTTTAAAAATGAAATTTAAAAATTACAGAAAAGCATAATTAAGCAAAAGGTATAGTTAATGAATGTGATAAAGCTTATAAAAACTAACAAAAGTGTACTTTACTGACTGTGTGGAAAATATTCTTAACACAGTTTTATTGATAGGCACATCCATTACTGATAAGAATACTCAAATGGTTTATACATGGCCAAAACATGGCACTGAATTTTCAGTTCTCCAGCCACTGAAAAATCATTAGACCTTTCAACAGTGTGAAAGAAAGCTATGTGATGCTAATTTGGATACACTAGTCAGCATTAAGCATTCTGCATCTAAGTCACTAGATAAGATCAAACATGGACAGAATGTGGAAGGGAAAGTTTTTTGTCACAATTTTACTGATATTACAAGTTTTATGATGATTTTCACAGGGTTTCCATATCTAGAATTCCTTTAAGCATGTGAAATTTCTTCATTATTAAACACCAAAAGTTCTTTTGCGTAAATACAGAACTTAACAGCAATCCCTCCAGTGCCATACTGACAGAGACAACATGAGGAACAAATTTGGTCTCCCTGCCTCTCCATGCTCTTTACAATCAATTTTGGTTTTTTTCTTCCTGTCACATTCTTGTCTTGGTGCTCTTGACTACACTGACCTCTACTCCTTAAACAACAAGAACTCTCTGTCTGTCAAGCCATATACCACTCCTCCTTTTAAAGTATTTTTTTCAGAAACAGAATTTTGGTATAAAAAGCTTTTTTCTGTCTCATGTCCCCGAGCTGTCATCCACAAAAGGATTTAAAGTAGAGTAGTCTGCCAAACAGCCTGTTAACCTAAGTTAAACACATCAAGAAATACATAAAATAAAGCAAAGCTACAGTTTGTGTTTCCCAGGAGTCCACCCCCATTACGAAAGGCCCCATGAGGAGTGATCACCTCCCTGGCTTTTGAACCTCCATCTCCGTGCATGGGAGAATCCACAACTCATGGCACTGTCAAGACCAAAACACACTCCCCATGAGCAGCCCAACCAATATGCTGCAGTACACCACCATGTACCATTTCCCAGCCTGTGCCTGTAGCTTGGTTCTATCTGAGCAAGTAAGATCAAACTGCATTGAAGAATCACTCTGTGAAAATCAAGCCCTGTGCCTCAGTCAATACACCTCTGTGGCTACAGCAGGAAAGCTCAGAATTCTTCAAGTATCTTCTGAAGAATTTAACCAAACCGACCTAATACTAGAAAGAAATTAGCGATTTTTCCCATTATGCAACATGCAAGTTCAAGCTGCTTGTAAATAATCTCAAGCGTTCAGTTAGCTGGATACAAGCATTTCAAACATTACAATGCATTCCAAACTTTAAAGCACTATCTCTTCATTGATTAGGCTTTTTTCTTGTGGAATGTCTAAGAAGTTTATAATTTTTGCAGAGCAGATATAAAAGACCTCTTTATCAATAATATGCATGTACTTGTTACATGCTTATGAGCGCAACAGCAGCAGCAACCCAATGGCATTCTTTTTATACCTTCTCAAGCAGAAAGAAAAATTAAGAATTTACAGTGCATGTCTACAATTTTGAAGAGTTACATGAAGTCTTTTGTTGCCTCTCAGGATCCTGAAAATCTGCTTTCAGCAAAATTCACTGTACCGTCTGACCTACAGCATAGTTCAGACTGCAAATAATGCTTACTAATGTCAGCAGGGTTACTTATCACCACTGCTCTCTTCATGGCTACAGATAAATTCACAATTTATCTTCCACCAAACACTAATTAAGCTTGACAACATAATTATATCAAAGCATATAGAAAATTGCAGCACTCTAGAGGCTGCAGCAACTCAGCAATTGAGCGGCATAGGAAGCATAAGCACCGCTTCTGTTTCTGTTCCAGGCAGCACTTCCACTTTAGAAATGGTTTAGGAAAGTTTTTAAAAGTATGAGACAGGGTGGTTGGCTGCATGAAACATGACCAACATATATACATTATTACTTCAATTTTTACAGTAAAGCTATGAAACACTCCTAAATGTCTGCTAATACCCTGGGATCTCTGTATTATGATGCACTTTGGCTTCACATCAGGCCTGAGCAGAGAACCATCTATCAGAGAGACAGATGCCTGTCAAGTTCTCAAGTTCTCACAAGCTGAATGTGTGAAATTTGATATACACCACCATAAATGTGGTTCTGAGTTAATATTTAATTTTTACAACTCACATTGAAATGTCGTTGTCAACAACAAAATACAATATTTATTAAAACATAAACCAAACAAATTATATTCCAGGTTTGTCAATAATTCTCACACAAAAAGCTTCCAAAATTTAAGTCATAAGCAGTGCTGACAAGTGCAATCTGGATCCAAAAGTCAGTCTTACACCTTTTTCTGTATAATGCGACCTTCCAGACAGGTGGCCTGAAGCAACATAGGCTACCGTAACAAACTTAAAGGCTAAGTTCCTAAAGTTTTAAAATATTACCAAAGTATAATTACCAGAGAATTTTACTGTACCTGTGCCTGACAGAGCAGCTCCTCTATTCCTACAAATTGTAGTTTGGGAACTTTTTTTGTCCACTACTCCCTACTATCAAATGTCATTACCAGAAAGGATCCAGAATGCAGCCAAAACATCTCTGTACTGGCAGAGTGAGTATCAACCACTGTTATGCCATCAGGGGTAATGCAGAACTGGCTAGGAGAGGAAAAAATCGACTGGACCAAACACACAAGAAATCTAGCCTAGGCAAATAATTCTTTGGTTTCCCTCTGCTGTGGTGTCTAGGGAATGGGAAGATTTAAGGGTGGTAGAATCTGACAAGCAAAAGGAAGAGTTAGTTCAAATCCTGTTCAGTAGAATTAATAAACATAGTACCTACTTCTCCCCTTGGCATTACACCAGAAAGTGTTATTTACTTTAACAGTATTATTTATTTTATTAAAAGTATTATTCGCTAGACATCACCTACAACAGTCAATGTGATATAATGAATCATAATCTCACTTGGGACCTTCCAAGAAAGTCCTTTCCAACTATAACTCGGCTTAATAAGCAAGGAATTAAAAAACAATTTTCAAGATATCCATAGCTAGTAGGGAAAAAAGAAAAAAAAAAGAAAATAACTAAACCGAGGACAAACCAAAAGCCCCCGTGCCGCGCTCCGCAGCCTTTGGGGGCGGTGGGCCCGAGCCAGGCGGCAGCACCGCCCCGTCGCCGCTACACGGCGGGGCAAAACACGGCCGGAGCGGGGCCGGCGGTGTGCGCCGAGGGCCGCTGGAGAGCTGTTAAGGGAGAGACGGTTCTTCCAGGACTTTACCTCTCGTGGAGCCCTCGGAGCTGCCGGCGGGGGGCTCCCCTGGCTGGGCGGCCCCGGCGAAGGCCGGGAACAGCGCCATGTCTCGACCGCCGCCGCCCCCCACCCGAGCTGCCGGCGGCAAGATGGCGCCGCGGCGCCGAGCGCGCTGGGAGCGGTAGTTCTTCCGCCCGGCCCCAAGATGGCGGCTGGGGGAAGGCGGGCTCGACACCGGGGTCGCTGCTGGCGGGCGGGCGGTTTTCTGTGGGCCTCTGCCTGTCGTGCGCCCTCCGCCGCCGCACTGCGTGACTGGAGCAGGGAACTACTGCGGGAAAAGGCGGGAGGCAGTTTCCAGAGCCAGCCCGTCCGCCCTCATCCCTCACGAAGCTCCCCGGGACAGAACGCCCGAGCCGTGCCTCCGGAAAGCTCGGCTGTGTAAAAGACGGTGCTGGGAGAGGCCAGGCGGCCTTGTTGGTAACGATGTCACTGCCGCAGAGCCGGCTACCCTGGCAGCCTGTCTCTGCACGGTACAAATACCCTCCTGCAGCCGGCCCTCCTGAGCGGGGAGTCACCCGGCGTGGCTGACACCATCCATGAGCCTGCCCTCCACAAAGGAACTGGAAATATAATTTTTTATGCTTTTCACTTTGTGCTTTCTTGGACAGGATGTTCTGCTTCTTAATTATGTATTGTCTGAAACAGTATTTCCTTTTTTTACTCTAGCCAATGCCTGATTCTTGTGTTGTGAGGAAAAAATAAGCACCCTATTAACTTTTTCTGCAAAATTTTATACCCTATTAATATACTTCTTTGACTGAAACGTTTGCCTATTTGCTTTGTATGCTAAAGCCACTCCATAATAGTCTCCTTGTTGCATTTCTTTTGTTCTTCTAATTCTTACTAATACTATTGCATGATCAGAATTTCATGCAATGGTTAAGGTGTACAGTGAGTGTAGGGATTATATGGAATTATGATGACTGGTTTGTTTTGTGCTCCTTTTCCAATGCCTTTTGATCATTCTGTTTGGCTTTTGTCTTCTCCTGAGCTCCAGAATCTGTCAAGAGACCATTTGTGATTGGCAAAAGATGACAGGGAACTACTGTTCGTAGGTGATAGGATTAGCTTCCCTACACACACTGCTTCACATCTACCAAACTGATTTTTTGGTCATTTTATTATTCATCTTTTAAAAACTTCAGTGACCTTTCTCAGTCAGATTTCGAGTTGGTTGCTGTGAACACCTTTGCACCATCTGCACACTTTGTCAACTCCATGGTCACTGCATTTGCAGCCTTTTTTTAGATGTTGATGACTTCATCCTTTAGAAAATACTAAAACTATTTCTTAATCCTTGTCTCCTACCTTACGTTTATTATTAGAAAGTATGAAAGTACAGAGAGAAGAGGATTCAGAACATAGTAGTGATCATGGACACTGATAGTCTGGAAGTCACCAAATGAGTGGGGCCTGATTGCCAACTTGGAAAGTTTGGCTTTAAGTGTACACTCACCTCCTGATGTGGAGCCAAGTTTTTCTTCAGGTATGTTATCATCTATGAAGTTTTGTAGTAAAACATTAGAATGTAAAAAATGTAGTATGTAATATATAGAAACATGTATCCACCTAGAACTCATACAGGGAAGACATCTAAAAGAAGCACATTACCAATTTTGAGGAGAGAATTACAAAATAATTACCTTGCCATATGCTCATTTTAGCCTTTGTCCTGAGAACAGAAAACATGTAATTTTGCAATTTTGCAGTTGTCTGTCTGCCTGACATCATTTCTCCAGGTGGTTTTAGAACTCATGATCACTATCAACCAAATTTAAAAGAAGGTTACACGTTATTACATTACTGCAAATCAAAGAACAACAGATTGCAACTCAGAGCAGGATTTTGAGTGGGAGCAAAACTCCAATATGCATGCAGTTCACATTGGGAGACTGACCTACTGAGAAAGTTGAGTGAGAACTCTTCTGTTAATGGAAATATTTATTATAATCATATTTGGATCATTCCCAAAATTTGTAAACGTGTTTATTCTGCATACTTCACCAATGGGGAAACGACCACCTATCTACAGAAGAATAATTATTTCCCTCTTCTCTTCAGTGAGACTCAAAGCCCTTTCAAGCTTTTGATGCTCTAGTGCAAGATAAACTAAATAGATTTTTTTTTAAAAGGCATTTAGTTTATTTGCTGAATGTAATTTTTCATATTGTCTCTGAGCTGCTCACCGTGATGGTAGCTAATGGTTTCTCAACAAAGAGAATACAGAAAATGTGTTTTTTGCGAGTAAAGCAAATGGCCAAAGAGAGAGTTTGTAAGAATCCTGAGCACAGATTTATGCCGTGTCCCTGAAAGTGAAACTAAGTTATGGCTTAAGGATGAGAAGGATACATTAACAAACTGTTATTGTTGCCATACATCTGTTACATCTGTGACAAAGAAAAACCCCAACCAAACAAACATATTTAACACTGCCGCAAAATTGAAAGCACTTATCTTCCACTTATCACAAATGAAGTAAAACTTCTGTCAATGTTGCTTTTAGATTATTGCACAAGTAGTTACTATTTAAAGTTGGCCCTGCAGTAAAATCTCCTGCTTCGACATTTCCTTGTATTTTTGAGTGAGCAGCGCCCATGCTGATGAAATGTAGTTTCCTGCAATGTATCCAGTGTATTAAATAAATTGGTTGCCTCAATGCAGTTGAGCCACACTTTTCCTCAGGGTTTACTAAAAACCCTGACCAAAGGACCTCTTGATGTCTAGAGTAAAGAAATACCCAGCAGTTTTTCAGTACTATCCGAATAAAAGCAAGCCATCAAGCCTTTTACATTACAGACAAAACCACAGTAGCTGTATATTTAGCAACAAATATCAATTACTAATGTACTTTTCAGTTTTAATTATCTATTATATTACTTGTACAAGAAGTATTCTAGGTAATGATATTGTATAATACTGCTATTACATTTAATGGATCATATTTTCTCCTCAAAGGACCTACTTTGCAGGTCAGTATGGTTTACACTTCCTAGTGTATTTTATACAGAGATTTTGAAAACTACATTATAAAAATGCAATTCTACTGCCTTCTTACAATGTAATAAACAATACCTGAATAAAATCTTAGCAGTTTAAATTATTAATAAAATAGGGCTATAAAATTACATGGGAAAGGTGCAAACATTTTTCCTTCCACAGACAAAATTAAACAGAAACATATACAAGTTAATGGATGCATTATTGCTAATATTTTCACAAAGGCTGTCAGGCCATCTTTCTAATGCTTTAATAAATCTGGTGGTTTATTTACTGATCCAAGTCCTATCTGTAAAATCTTCACTTATGAAAAGCTTGCTGGGCTATCAAATGCTTGCTGGGTGGATCAGTTATTGCAGGTATATTTGTGATGGACATATGTAATAAAGACAACTGGTTCAGATCAGATATGTATTCTGATGTTACACTTCAAAAACTTAAAGGAGTTCTCTCCTGACTTGATTTTTTCAGGCTGTGTGGTAGTGCTGGCCTTGAACTTCAAATTGAAGCCATGGTCAGACTGATCCCGTGGGCAAGTTTGAAATATGTGTACACTGTCCCGTTATATAAAACAGAAACAGCAACAAAATTAATATGAAAAATCTGTACCAAACCCATATTCTAGACAGGTCTATGAGGTGTTTAGACATAAACCTCAGTTGTAAAGTACTTTAAGTTCTGCTATGTATTCATGTATGCATATGTGAATATAAATCTGTATTTCTATATAAAGTATTTCAAAAAAAGTAGGGTCTCAATATTGTTCCCGGTACATTTACAGTGAACAAAGCACTGCAGCAGAGGAAGGAGGTATTTTGCTGACATAAGCATGGCATTTTGTGTGCTAGAATGGCCCACTAGCATTTTATACAAAACTTCTCAGGGTGAAGATTAGAGAATTTTAAGAAATCCAGAATGAATAAAACTTCCTGTACATATCCAGACCCATACAATTTTATCCAGTTTCTTTTTGAACAGAAAAGAGGAGAGGAATTTTAGTTCTTAAAAAAATGCAAACCAAATCAACCGAACAAAAAACCCCACCCCACATCCACCCTTATGTTTGGCCTCTTATTGTATTTTGTACCCTGCAGTTCTTCCACCTTTCTTTTTAAAATACCACAGGAATAGAACCTCTTGTAAGAAAGATGCACTTGACATACTTTTTTATTCTCAAATCAAAACAAGTGTTACATGCCTTAATTTTGAGGTGATGTTGTGGCCTCATTGTGCAGCCACAGGTGAAGCTTCCAGTTACTGTAATGAAGTGGGGTTTTTGGTGCCTTGGGATCATAGGATCAGATGTTAATTTGGAGGAGGAGTAATATTCCTAATGAACCATTTGAAATGCAGCCTATGAAACAGCATGCTTAAATAGTCAGTATTTCAAAAATAAATTAGTTATACCAACCAGTCAGGATTTTCTATTGCATTTAGCTATTCTGCATTCCCTGGACCTATTGATTTCTTATGTAAAACCCATGCTAATTTCTCATTAGGCTTTTCCCCAAAATAAAGTTGATCTTTCTATTTATCCCTGGTCTCTAACCTTTTGTGGACATATGTCTGGAAGGCATGGTCTGAGCCACTGAGTTCAGCCTTCTCTGCAGAAAACCTCACCACACAAGTGCGTTCATATATATTCTATTTCAAATTTAATGGGCTTTTCTACCCACAGCTCCTGTAGAGACAGGTCCAGAACCACAATGTTCCAATGCTTAGAAACATCCTGACTTCCTCCTTAATTACATTTATGTTTACATCCATCTGTTTTTGGGCCAGCAATTTCCTATGGCTTAAAATAGCTCTCTGCTTCATGAGGGTGCTAACCTGGATGTAATCTATGCACAGAGAGCAATCATATGCCACTCAGCCTTTCTGCCATTAAGCAATTCAAAAGTTTTCAGTGGTCAGTCCACTAAATTTTTGCACCTTTCTCAGTTCATATTCTGAACTAGAATTGCACACAGTATTCAGGACACAGTGGTACTTCTCAGTCTCTACTGGAAATATTCTACAGCCCTGCATTTAACATACAGTTGGCTGAATAATACTAGTTGCTCAGATGACCATAATTATAATTGGGCATTTCCAAGCAATTGCTTCCCTTTTATGAATTCCCCCTATTATATCAGAAATTCTTGTTATTAATCCCTAAGGACACTGCCTTCTATTCTGCATTAAGTTCAACTTTACTTCCACACATCACCTGTTTTATAGGATTGAAATTTTTTATACGGCACATTGTGAGCAATGCCTCTGTTTTTGCCATCAGCAAGTTTAATTAGCACATTCTTATTTTTGTGTCATTGCCTTTGTTAAATAATATTGGCCAATAGATGGTGTAAGGAGCTCCCACTGAGCTCCCCCTTTGGTCACATAGTCCCCTTTCCAGCACAGACCTATTGTCATCCCTCTTTTAGCCACTTCTTTATCTATTTCTTGTGCTATTTCCCATTTCACCTTATAATCTCACAAGTGAAACATTGTCAAATGCTTTACTGAGATAAAAATTATTGTATCTATCAGGCTTCCATCCTAAAAATTTGGCTGCCATTAAAATACACTCACGGTCTATCTTTGGAAAGATTGAACTGCATTTTATCCCATCTTCTATTTATTTCCATACTGTTCATTCATTTCAAGCTTTATTTTAGAGCTTTGTGTGTTGTTGTAGACTAACAGAATAATTGCAAATATAGCAAATGTTTTTAAAATAAAAATGAAGCTTGTTATATAGCACACCACAATACCACAGGTGGCTTAAAATCTCTACCACAAGCCATAAAACTTCATTCCCTAGTTTTTTTACTAGTCAGTAATGCTCCCCATCCCTTTGAATAAGTTGAACTCTCCTAGTTTAGCTTCCACCCCACAGTCCTTTTCACTTTGTCTTTCTTCTCTTCTGGCTTTGACTTTCTTTTCTATATCTTTGTCTGTTCTGAAAGCTGAAAATTTCTCATTAGGCTGGGGCATGCAACTAGATGATACAAAACCTTTAGGGCTCCCCCTTCTTTTTGTGCTAGGTGCAATTGCTGCCTATATTGCTAAATAGTCTTTTTGTTTCAGTCTTCTGCAAGACCTTGAGTCTGCACCTCCAAGACTCCAAATCACAGCTTTCTTGATTCATTCATTTCCCTTCTACATTCTACACAGAGCTTTTCCTTGTTTTTTCTTTGACTGTGAAAGTAGTTACTCATCCATTGTTCATACCTGGAATGTAAATTCCAGACATTTTTTTTTATCTGCGTTAGATAAATTCCAGATCTCTGTCATGTTTAAGCCTCTGATTTATTACATCAATTACTATGTCTAGTTTATCAATATTTGTTCTTATAGTATTAAAAAAGGTCTGTAAAACTTTGTTAAAACAGTTTTGCTTATTCTTCCATTTCATTTTGATTTTTCAGACAGGTGGGTATGGAGAGAGGACTGTTCTGTTTTTAATTTAAACACAGCCAGTTTCCTTCCCATCTTTACTACCTACATGAATTATTCTAAAATAGCATCAGTTTGTACCCAGTAAATAAATAAAAAAGCTTTTGTTGTCACTTGCACAAGTACCTGAGCTGTAGTGGCATTAGCAGCCCACGTTTTTCACTGTACAGCTGCATTTTTTAATCTGTCTTCAACCTTGCCAGAAATCTTCCTCATCCCCATATTTTGCCAACAACTGAGCTGAAATGCCTACAGATTTTCCTTTCTCCAGTCTCCATTTGTGCTGCAAAATTACATTAATTCAGCTGCAAATGAGACTGTAAATTTCCTCAGTTATCTAGAAAATTTTTATTTGTAAATAATATCACATAGGTATCCATTATTGGTATTGAAAAGTTTATTACCAGACAATTTGTATAATGCTTGAGTTGATGCAATGTCACCTCTTTGCCAGAATGCTGACTGCTGTCACTAGACAACTGATATGACAGGCATTGAAGCTAGTTGATAAATACACAGTTAAAAAAAATCTACAATATAATGACCTGAAATCCTGCTGTCTTCAACTATTACACTCCTTTCAGCACACTGAAGATTATTAAGCCTATAAAAAACCCAACCTAATATACCTAAATTATGGATGCCATCACAAGTCATAATACTGTATTATCTGGGACTAATCAATTACATATTTATTAAAATTTAATCCTCTATCTTACTACCAGTGAAAGTCCTATCATACAGACTGCAGTAATTCTGCTGCTGTGCTGTTCCTTTTCACCCTAAAAGCATCAGTATGCTGCACAACTTTGAAAAGAGGAGAATGCATAGGTAAGCTCTATAACAGCAACTGGAAATTTAATTTTCATGTAGAGAAGAAAGAACATTAATTTTATTTTTATGGTTCTTTCTCAAAGAACCATAGGTATGTCCTCAAAGGTATGTCTGTGCTTTTTTCATGGACTTTTTTTTCACCTTACCTGTCCCTTAGTGTTTTGCTACACCCATTAAATTGCATAAAAGCAGTTATTTTGCCTCAGAAGGCTGGAACCAGTTGTGCATTCATTAAATGTATCAGGAGGAAAAGTAAGGATGATGGCAATTCAAACTTAGTTCTTAGTGCAAGAATAAGAATAGCTTAAGCCAAAATAATCTGAATGCCCAAACCCCTGCATCAGGGTAAGAGTGAAAAAATATATAGAATTTTATATTCTGTAGTTTATTTTATACACACATACAGGAGTGGAGCAGTTTGAAATTTACAAATTCCCAAGAAAATTGAGCACTTCAAAAATCTGTTAGTCTGTACCACAAATATGAATATGGCTCAACTTTATCAAAATGTTTGCAACCATCTTCATTCCCATGTGAGCAGCAGGTTGGACTAGAAGATATTGTGAAGGCCATTCCAAGCTGACTCATGCTACGATCCTGCATGAATTTTCTCTCTAGAATTCTCTCTCTTCACAACCACTATTCCACACCCAGACATACACAAAACCAGATAACAACCCTTTTTCAAAGAGCTCATAGCACAGATCTGTCTCCAGTACATATTTATTCCCTTTTTGGTACCCAAACTCAGGATGCTCATGACCACACATAACCATCTGCTCACAAATGGCCATGCATATATTGTTCCTTTTCTTTTCCCAGACACTCAGTATTGTACAACAATCATTTATCTCACTGTCTATCCCAAATACTTCTTCTTCCCTTATTAAATGTTACATTCTTTTTAAATTCCCCACAGATTCTTCATTACTTTCTCTCAGATCATAAATTTTGTTCAAAGCTGTTGGGCTTTCATGAACCCTGAGTTCATTTTCTCAACTGCAGCCTTTATCTGAAATACTTTCTACCCATCTGATTTTATGAGGTTTTTTTGGACAAAGGACTTCTCACCTATTTTCATTACTTCACTTTATTTACATGAAGTGTCATGTAAATATGGACAACTTCCAAGATGCTTCAATGACAGTTTCTTATTTCAAATACTTTGCTTTGATAAACAATTCTTGTCTACTCTTTTCATTATTATCCACATTAGATATGAACTCTTCTTTTTATAATTTAACCTAGCAACCAGGTTATTTTGAACTAGAAATCATATATATAAAACAATACAAAAAATACATATAGAAGTAAATAGGAAAGCAGATAACAACTTACACAATTAATTAAAGATTAAGAAATTATTGTTATTGTTCATCAGTATATCCAGAACAACTTCACTAAAGTATAGCTAATCATGGTAAACAATCTCGTGCTGAAAACAATGTAATGCTGCAGCTGTATTTCCTAGGAATCACAACCAGTGGTTCCCCATATTTAGGGCTGCTCAGAGTCCTAAAATCCAAATAACACTTGAATGGCACTCTACCAACTCTGCTATCAAAAGGCTATCAGTGAGTTCTAGAATTAAGTACTTCTGAGCTAAGCATATTGCTGTTTTAATGAAGAAAGTACACCATATGCTTAAATAAAAAACTTCTGGCACCTTCACACTGAAAGGGGAAGCTGCACTCCACCCCAAACTATGTTACGGCCTTTGGCAGGAGCACACAGTAGCCTCATATGAACTGCAGAATCTCTAAACACTGTCAGAGCAGCCTTCATTTAGGAAGAGCTACATAAAGCAGGCTCTGCTAGGTTCATCCAAGTTCATTTATAGAACACTGCACCTTCAGTTTGTGGGTTGGTATCCCATATTTGTTAGCAAAAAATCAGGACCACTATACTAGAAAGGAAAGAGACTCCAATGTTGACATTACAGAAATTCTTAAACAGCCATAATCCTTAATGGAGGCCCTGTACTAGAGTACCACTACAGAAATATGAACCCTGAAGACTTTAAGACTTTGCCTGTAAAGCATCCTATTTTAAAATGCTAAGATCAGGGTTTTTCTTTGGCTGCTGGAAGTAATTATTTTTTATTGCTATTCAGTAAATAACTATTTCAAAAATAGTTATTTTTGAAATAGTTATTTACTGAATAGCAATAAAAAGGTAAATTACCAGGACTAGCACTCACAGACAAGCCTAGAGAGAAGGACATTCAGATAATCAGCACAGTGAGTTAGTGAATTGTCAGAAACATAGATAAGATGGGGAGAGGTGCTTGGAGAGACTAAGGAGGAAAGGGAGGAAAGCAGTAAGAAAGGCCAGTTAGAAAATGCCAATAATGTTAATTAACAGCTGTACCAAACAGAGTTTTCTGCTGGTAGAATTTGTTCTTCTCAAGTCAAAAGAAATAAAGTATTTTCATGTGCTGTTTTTTCCTGTTGTTTAGGGATCTTCTTCCCTGGGGTTGCCAGCTGTGTTTTGATAGTCAGATGGGGTGGGAGATTTCTCCAGCAGCAGAATCTGACATCTTTTTTTCCTGTCAAGGAAAGAGCTTGACAGTCTCAGTTCCGTTGCTTGTCAGAAGGGAATCTGTTTGCTCCTTGTCAAAGTGCCTGCTCTGCATTCATTACCTTTGTTTGGATTTCTGTTCTTTGTGCAGTTATGTTTTCTGCACACAAGGATTCTCACCCTCTCAACAAAAAGCGCAGTTAGACCCATCAGATGGCACTCCTAGAAGGGATTTCTGAAGCCTGATGACCATCAGTCTCCCTCCACCCTGTACATTTCCCCCCGCAGCCAAGCAGCGTGGCGTGACAGAAGCAGCTCCAAGGACAAGTCATTTGTTTCTGTGCAATGTCTGGCCCTGCCACACCCGGCTGTGGGACAGAGGGCCCCTGCAGCAGCTTTATTTGTAGCCTTTCCTTTGCTGAAGTCAATGACAAAGATGACTGGCAAATCCAAGGCACTATTGCTTCTCATTCCCAACAAGCCATGAAGTGCTCAGTGGTACATGGCTCAGTGAAGCAATCGAGTTTTTCAGAGAGCACCGTGTGTGATTTTTAATTCTGTAACCCTGCAGTTTTCTAAGTGCTGGTTCAGTACTAAATGAAAGATAATCCTGTTTTCATCTGCTGAAATAAAATAATTCTATTTATTGATGTCATTCCTGAATTATTTTATTTGCAAGGGAGAAAAAGCCTTCTCTCGAATCTCCAACTACCTACCATAATTTTTCTTTTTTTTTTTTATTATTTCACCTTCTCAAAACATGGTTGGTGATAGTAAAAGCATTTTATTTGCAATTACTCCTAATTTACAATGGTATAGAGAAAGTACAGAAATACACCTGAACTGTGGCTACTGTTTCACGATAAAAAAATGTCAGTAGTAGCTTAAAACCTTCTTAATACCCCTGTGCCCCTCAGCTGTGCAAACAAAATTGCTTGCAGAGCTTCTTAACTAAGGTTCATTAAAAAGTTGCCAGCACTAAGTCAAGGAACTGACTGGAGTTAAAAAAGAATTATTGATTGTGATAATCACTAGCACATTCAGTTGCTAGCACAACTGAATGGCTGGCATGCCACAGGCAGAAGAGGGAACAAGAGCAGGGAAGCAGGAATACCTCATGCTGATAGCAGTGCCTGGACAGCAGCAAAACCCAGCCTGTGCTAGATCAAAACTGAGAGCAGGATTGTAACACCCACTGAGCCAATTCTCAATTATCTACTATTAGATTATCTTCATTGCAGATTATCTGTGCCACAAATGTAAAACCAACCACCGTGCCTCCAGCATAGGTATTAGCTGAAGCCCATGACTGTACAAATATCTCTTGCAAGATTGTGCCTGGCTTGGGAACAATGCATGCACCTTCCTGCAGAGCCAGAGACCATAAATTCTGTCAAACCAAAGCGGCCTCTGTGAACAAACAGCTGAAGTTTTTCCTCACCGTGTTCCCAGAACCAGGGGTGACAGACAGCATGCTGCAGTCACAGCACATTGCTTCCCCTCAGGAGCAGCTCAAACCGAGCTGGGCTTCAGGCCAGCTGCAGGAGCCTTCATGTGGAAATGATCCCCAGCAGGCAGGATTGTGGGAGGCCTTTTAGGTCAGGTGAATACGATCCACATGCACGGATCCGCTTTGGATATCTGACCCAACAAACTCTCCTACAGGCAACTGGGGAGACGGCACTGAAACATCAACAGCAAGAGTGCTGGCCAGTTTCTGGAGGAAAATATGGGAAGAATGAAAAGGCCAAAATGTCATAGGTGACACCACCAGTGAGGTATTTACACTATAAAGTATTACTTGCAAAAGAAAATGGGAAACATTACAATTAGGAGGAGTAGGCTGTTGAGAAGCGTTCCATCTTTGGGTCAGCTCCAACCCAACTGAGCTGCATGACCCTAAGGATTCAGCTGAAGTTATAAGGTGACTCTTTCTTGGTTGTTTGTTACAGTGCTAACACTGTTTACAAGGACAGTTGTTTCCTACAAACTACAATCACCTCTCAGTGTGGAAGTACGTTTTCATTCTGGATAGCGCTTTTGCAGCTGATTATTCTGTTTTATTCGTATTGCACCATAAAAGTGCTTACCATTTTGTATTATTTTGAAAGGACATTGTTTCCCATAGAAAAGCAAACCAACTTACAAGTGAGCACAAGTAATTTTGCTTTAATGTAATCACTATCGCCCTTTGCCTTTACTGGATGATCAAATACTCACAATTAATTATTTTCATACTTTGCATATATTCAGATAAGGTGCATAACTCCATAAAAACAAGTTAGCTTCAGGACTTGCAGTTCTGTGTGTCTTGCCTGCCCTGTATAAGCAATACTAAACAAAGCCAAACAGGCTGTTGGCCTGTCCCTATGTTGCAATCTTGTGGAATATCATAATCTCTAGAAGTGTCAATTCCTTTTAGCCCCCAGAGTTGCTCAGATTTCTGCATCTTAAAGGGGTTTTCCATTAGGAAAAGAAATTGATGAAATTTTATATGATCCTTGATTTTAGGAATAATGGCCATTACAACTTGATTTATGGAGCACAAAGAAATTCACATGAATAGGAACAATTTATTTGCCTGTAGTTCCCAGACTTTTTGTAGGCAGCTGTATTCTAAAAATCTTTCTTCCAACATTTATGATGTCACACAGACAGAATTAGAGCAGCTTCTCAATGATTTCCACAGTTCTGAAATTACTTCTAAACCCTCAGAAAATGAGCCGAATCTTTGACCCTCCTATTGTCTGCACCTACACAGTACCCAGGGTGAGCACAGTATTTTCTACTGCTCATCATATAAGTCAAAGTTGTAATTATTTCTTGTGGTCCCTGAATGGAAAGCAGCTCTCATGGCCCCTACTTTGAACAAAACAGTTGAACTGTCCAAAGCCCAACACAGTTAGCATGCTCCTCAGACTTCATTTTTTCATATTGTCAAGCAGATCTCTTTGGAATTGTACAGAATCTCTTAGCTTAGCCAGCTATCACAGGTGATCCCATGTGGCCATCCACTGAAGCCAAGAGAATTACTGCAGGGATGAATCTGGCAGTACAGCATGTTGAACTGAGTTCCCTTAAGCAAGAAATCAGCACAAATGTACAAATCCAACTGTGTCTGAGGGTTCTGTTTTGCAGCCATCTGTACAGGCTTTTATTGTTAAATAGAAGTAAACCAAATATTAGATTAAATGCTACTCATTGACTTATGCATGAAGGTAAAAAAAATACACATAATTGTGAAAGCTGAAAATAACTAGATAAAGCTGGTTTGAGTAATTAGAAAACCCAGAAAACATTATGTTTCAGTAAAACACTAAGGTTCATCCATCCTAAGACATGTTGACACTGTAAATTAACACCAGAATCCCAATGTGACATTTTAAGATAAAAGATACAGCCAGCTGAAGGCAGTTTGCTGTATGCCACTTTCTCAGACAAAACAAGAGAGCTGAAATGTTTCCTCCTTTGTAATGGGAATAAAATCTTGCATTGTTTTTGTAGAAGAAAGAATGTGCTTGATTACCGTTTGCCAAATCAATGAGTAATTGCATGGTGAAACATATTGCTACAGAAACCCACCAAGGTCAAGAACTGAGTAAATTCTAAAATGTACATGAATATCAAACTACCTGGAGCTGTGGTTGTTCACAATAATTCTGGAATCCTTTTAACAAGTCATGCTTCAAAGTTAAGATCTTTTACTGTTAAAGTTTAGAGTATAATACTTCATGGGGATGGACTGATTCCTCTTACCAGCAGCAAGTAATTAATTCAAGGACCTCATCTTGCCATAGACGTAGAAAGATACTGACCCAGTCTGATTTCCAGTATTTTCTACATAGCAATCTTTGAGCTTCCTGTGATCTCCCTGTTGTTTTGGAGCTGAAGAAAGCAGAGTGGATGCCAATTCCAGTATTTTTTTTTTTTTTGCCATTTTGCTTTATCAGTAACTACTATTTTAAGAATAAGGCACATAAATAATGACACCAATTTATAGATTTTTTCCCAACACAGTAACTCAACTATGTTTTAATCTCTGCAGTTAGAATTTTTCTTTAAATGCAGCTCTGCACAAAAACTTGATCCACCTTCTGCTTTCACTTGTATTTGGGGCCAGCTTCTGACCACTTTAAAGCAGAGAAACACAGTGAGGGTTGAAGCACTAAAGTGGTCTCTGATTCAGACAAAATTGATAATCGCATTAATTCACAATATTTTGCCTTTTTAACACTCTTTTAATTGCAAAGAAGGCCACAAATAGAAGATACACAAGCTCTGGAGGAATCACCACTGCATAAGTTGTTCCATGCAGTCACTAACTGTTCATATTGTGAAGTCTTCCTGTATCTCTAGTATGCTTTGGCACAGAGTAGTTTCTCTGCAGCCTGGAAGCCCCTCCACGCCTGGAGCTGTGTGTGACCAGCAGGTGAGACCAGCCAGCCGATGGGCAGAGTTTTCTGCTGTACGGGTTAGCAGCTCCTGCCTCTGCACCATCATGGCCCTCACTGTAGAAACCTAGCCAAGAGCCACCTTTTCCAAGACTCTGGGACCAAGACAAGTTTGGATATGTGACATGGGTAGAGTGTAGCCATATGAGGAAATGAAACCAGCTTCTTCTTCTGGAGATGAGGGAAGCAAGTTAGAACTTGGGACCTCAGTATATGATGCATGCACACAGGTACAGAAGTGGCATACGAGGGCTGGTGTGGAAGCATGTATCTTCCTGCACATCCAGCACAGAAATCTTAGAAACAATATTCCCTAACTTGGTAAGAGGCAAATTCAATGGAGGATGGCTTAAAATTATTTAATATAATATTGAGGGTTGCATAATGCAGCTACAAAGGAGCTAATACTGCAGTTGTTAGGAATTTGTCAGAGGAGTGCCACTCATATAAAAATCATACCCTTATGCCTATTTGCTGTCATTCCTAAAGTCTTTCATAAAAATACATGGATATCTATAGTAGCAGGAGATTGTTTGCATTGTAATACAGATGCAAACAATGAGCTTAGCAAACACCATGCTCACTGGCTGTCATGCTGAGGATGCACCTGCCTGACCACGCCTCCAGCTCAGACTTACACAGAATGAAATACTCCTCTACATCTGGCAGCAGGTCATTTGCAAATGACACTAAATGGAAAAAGTATAATGTATATACATGTATAATGTATATTTTCTAGTACAGGTACAACTGGGAAAAATCAGGCATCCTCCTATGTGTTTAGATTCCAGGCATTACTAGATTTTCCAGCTGCTGGTAAAACTCTGCAAAACTTCACTGAATGCTGGACAATTTGCTGATCTTATCTGACTGTACCTCAACCACTTAGATCAGCCACTTTCCTAACTCACCTCAAACTTTTCAAAAGCAAAGTAATAAGGTCTTCCTGAAGAATCCTTTTCACCTAAAAATAAATTTGCACCAGTTAAAGAGAAAATAATGTATAATAATACTTGATGTACTAATTATAACATTCTTGTGTTCTTGTGCATT
This sequence comes from Serinus canaria, assembly GCF_022539315.1. Classification (NCBI taxonomy): domain Eukaryota; kingdom Metazoa; phylum Chordata; class Aves; order Passeriformes; family Fringillidae; genus Serinus; species Serinus canaria. The sequence goes on from NC_066319.1 coordinate 45,467,188, forward strand.
AGTTCTTGGCTGATCCAAAAGTCACATATCAAGTTTATCTGACATCAGCTTTTATAAAAATAGAAAATAAAACAAACAAACAAGCATCATTTTAGCAACTTTAATAGCTGTGCCAAAATTTAATCACTTGGGCAGAATATTGCCATGATGATTGTCTGTTTTGGCCTGTACAAACTTAATTCAGAACTCTTTATATTATACTCTAATAGTATCAGCTGTAGAAAAGCCTGTAGAGGAGTTAATAATTTCATCTTTAGAACAGGACTTGACTAGCTTGCAGCAAATACAGCATAGTCACACTCCAAAGAAAGATGCTAAACCAAAATTCTGTATAGCCACTCACTAAATAGCACCATCTATCCTGAAGGCTGAATCAGACAGATCCAACAGAGCATCCCCAAAACTTTGCATATAATTATGTTGGTCCAGGTTGTCATATAATGTAAACAACCAACTTTAACTTCAAATCTTCCCAGCTTTTATATGTTTAAACTTGCTGTGTAACACTTTTATTTGATTGTGTTTACACGTGTACACTTGCATGCACACATAAATCCCAAAAACATGCAAATCAAATAGAAAGAGTGCATCCAAATGAGGCAAGTTTTAGAAGAAAGTACACATTACTTGTAAAGGAAAATTTCAAACTATTCACCTAACATGAACATGTAGCTCCACGTTTTGTTATTTGGCAGTACCATTCAGGCTCCATAAGATGGCAGACCTGCATACATTTAACAGATGTTGGTGTAATGACATTGCTGTAAATACATTGTTTTTTAAATGGTTGCTTTAAATGGATGGGGCATGTTTTCACCCAGAATGTTTAGAATGTGATATATTTAGAACTGTAATGAACTCTGCTTACTATCCTATATTGCCTTTGCCATACACTGTGATGGCTTTGGACGTGGCCTACATAAAGGACCTGAAAAAAATAAAATGTAGCATCATCACTCATACCTGTTTGATTGGGAACTACCATTACTTGATCAATGTAATTCTTTCTAATAAACACGTAATTGGTTTTTATTCTCATTGATTCATTCTAGAACTTTTGGTCACTGTGAGCTAACTCTAAGAATATATTACTGCCCTGAACACACCAAAGCCTTGAGGTTATCTTTTAAATAGCCTGATTTACGGAAGACCGTTTGGGGCAACAATGACTTACGTGTTAACCTAAAATTAGTATATTTATTTCCTGTTGAATGATGGGATGATGTCACTTCTAAAAGCTTTTTCCAGGTTCTCTGACATTAATGTAGCTCTATTATTTATACAGTCATTATAGTATTATTAAAGTAAATTAATACAACAAATTTGCTTTATGCGCCATATTAGGTTGTTCTGGAAAATCCAGACTCCAGAACAGGGTGATGCCTTTAGCAATGCTTTATACCAATTTCCTTTCCATTTGTTAAGATGTTAACCTGGTTTAGACCTAAGGTGTTCAAATATGAAATTTTCAAAAACATTATCATACTTTAAATGACCAAGTAAGAAACAGAATGAGTTTGCAGTCTGACTTTTATGTTTCACTTTAGCAAACTTGTACTCATAAACATTATAATTACACAGGCATATAGTTTTCCCATAAAGGTTTCATTGCACTTGTTCCACTTGGCAAGGATTACAAGGAAAAGCAGTTAGATTGCTTTTAATATTTTGAAAGAGTTCTTTGGAAAAAAGACAGTAAGAAGTGTTCATGCCAGCAGGAAAGCACTTTGTACTCAGTAGGGCTCTGAAAAGGAAATCACGATAATTTTAAATTAAAAACTGATCAACTTCCAGGTAACCAAATGGAACAAAGAAAACAAATTACCAAGGAATTTAACTCAAAATTCCAACATCATCCTGAAAACTGTAGTTAGAAAAAAAGTTTCACTAGAGTGAAAAAAATGGGCTGTTATGTTCACATGCAAATTTGTAATTTTTTCATATGTAAACATGCTCTTTAATAATTGCTTAGCAGCAAAACCTTATTTAAAACACTGTTCCCTGACACATTCACAGGCTTCTTGCTGACTCACTCTTCAAAAATGGGATTTTGAAAAAGAGCAATGATAACACTCCAGTAGCAGAAATACTGAAGAATTTAGATAATGAGTGTCTGTAACCTACTTCTACCTTTAGACACTTATTGTATCAAGCTTCACAGATCTGCCAGGAAGTTCTTGCTGTTTTGAAACCCCCGTCGTTTTTAAAGCAGTCCTGTAAGCTTCTTACTGTTGCAGAGACGACTTTCATTGCTTCTGGTTGATCTACGTTTATTTCAATTAGAGACATACAAAAACCCCACAGAAGTGCTTATGGCATCTCTGCAGCTCCTTATGCAACAGGACTGCACTGGGTTTTGGCCAGGCCCAAGGGGGCTACCAGCCCCGCATGAATGCACGCCAACCTCGCGTGCCTCGGCACAGCTTCGCAGTTCAGGGCTAATTTTGCAGAAGCATCTCATTTGTGTTTAAAGATTTTGCAGGGTTTCAGCAAGGTATTTCGGCGATCAGTCATCACTTCGCCGTGCACATCCTCCCCCAGCTGCCACTCAAGGTGTCACTTGGAGCAGCGGTCTGAGAGATGCTGCTCACACGGGCAGCGGAAGGGCAGCCTAAGCAGGTTTGTTCTGACACACTTTGCACCTCTGGCACCCTGTGTTGTGGAAAAGGATTGAGAAAAGCGGCTTTGTCTTTCTGCCGCTTTTTTACGTAGAAACCCTGCTCTGAAGAGGTCACTGCCTGAGGAGCAGCTTTTTCCTGCCAGCTCTACCTCATCAGAAAACAGTTGCTATTGCTGCAAGCTGCAGCGGTACGAAGAGACAGCAAATCTTCCGCTGGGACTGCTGATGCTGCCCAGAAGGGCCGAGAGCGCCCGGAGCTGGCCAGTGCTGCGGACAGCGCCGGCAGCGGGCTGCCATTCCCGGCGGGGCCGCGGCCGCCCCCCGGCAGCGCGCTGGCACGCGCACCCCAGCATCCTCACTTGACGCATTGCAGGTACCGCGCGGCCAATCAGAGGCCTTGACTCTTACCAGATAACCATTGCGGAGTCCCGTTAGCCAATCAGGCGCTCCCTGACAAAGTGCTGCCTCAGATGCCTCAGCACCGCTTCCGTCGGACGCTGCCGTGCCAGGCAGCGGTAACCTTCCGCGAGAGCATATAGGTCCCGCCGCCGGCCAGAGGCTCGCTGGCGGGAGCTGCCCGCCGAGGGACGGAGGGAGTCGGGACCGGACCGGCCGCCCCAGCGTTGCCTGCCCCTCGCTGGCGCTGCAGGACCTGGCAGCTCGCGGGGTGCAGCCGCCATCCCCCGGGCAGCGAACAGCCGCCTCCTCCGGCACAGAGCCCTCCCGCTGGGGCCTCGTTGCCTGCGGGAAAGTGGGGAAAAAAGGGTCCCTGGGCAGGCCAGCAGAGGCTCCGGGAAAGCGAAGCGGTTTTTGCTGTGTCGCCCGGGCCATTGCTGATGGGTGTAACGTTAATCGCCATCGGCAGTTCCTGCGGGGGGAGCGGCAGAATGACCGGCGCCGAGCCGAGCCAAAGCCTCGGTTCAGGCGAGTCCCAGAGTGCCTGCAGAGGAGCTGCAGAGCTGCCTGTGCCAAGCTGGCGAATGGCATCTGCGAGAGGCACAGCCGAGAGCCTGCAGTGGCGCTCGGGAATCGCGGATGCCGCCACAGCGCCTTCGGGAGCGTCCTCAGGAGCCGCAGTGCCGAGCGGCTGCGGGACAGGCGCGAGGGGCAGGGAGAGGGCAGCCCGCTGTCTCACCAGACAGCTCGGATCCTCCGAGGCAAGCTGCAGTCCCCAGCATATGGTCCGCTATTCCTCTATATCCTTCCAAACGCCTACTGTGGGTGTACCTGCTTGAAAATCCACCTGCTACCCATACCCGCTGACCACGTAATAAATCCACTTCACTCTGAAGTGCCGGTTCGGTGTAGCTGTGTTTTCGTACCAACACAATTCTGCCATGCGAGATTGCTCTCTATAGGATGCTCCCTGGCCCAACTGGTGGCTGAGGGTTTGCTGCAAGGATCTCAGGACAGACAAAATTCTACCAATAACTTTTATTTTCAAGAATTAAGCTAGATGACTGCTTGGCACCCATGGACCCCTCATAGAACAGAGGTGGTTTTTTTTTGGTTTGTGGTGGTTTTTTTTTTGTTTTTTTTTTTTTTTTTTTTTTTGCACAAACCTGTGGGCCATCAGTGCGTCCTGAGAGAACAAGAAGAGACAAAGAAAGATGTGGAAGGAGGAGTAGGAAGACACCTATGTTTAAGTGATTTAAACCCATAATAATAATAACAAAATACCCTATTTTGAGTCTTCTGCTTTTTGCTTATTTAATGCTGAATATCTTGTTTCAGTTATATTTTAGTTGAGTGGATTGGTGCTCTGTAAGCCCCTAAAATAGGATATGGAGATAGAGACAGCAGAAGGAGAATGGTTGCCAAAGTGAAATGATCTGGAGTGCTGAGCACTGCATCAGCCCACACACAGGCCCACCCCGAGGATAGTGATGCAGAGAAGTCTTAGATGGTGCTCCCTGCTTGGAAAAATGATGTCAGTATTGGCAGATCTGAAACTAAACCAAAGGCTAACCAAAATAAACTCATTAAATGTACTTCCCTTCTATATAGCATAAAACCCCACATTCTCAGTGCAGTGCACCTTTGTGTTAGGCTTATGCTCTTTAGAAGCGCTGCTGACAGCTTCACAGCCAGCACGTAACAGTGCACTTACTAAATATAAGTACTTCATTAGCATCTAGAATACTTCTACTACCACAAAAATAACAACAAATAGCCATACATAGGGGGAAGGTCAATGCTGCTTGCCAGGAAAGGTGTGCACAAAGTGCTACATGCCTAGGACAGACCAGATTTTTTAGGCATATTTTTATTCCACAGAGGCTGATAGCCTCAGAATAGAGCAGGCAGAACAGAGGTTTAATTAGGTAGCTGATGTGAACTGTAGCCTCACAAAAATGTGGGGAAGAATATGAAGCCTCATGGGACAGCTCTACTGTTTAAGTTTACAAAAAAAGATGGCTTTTCTTGGTACAATTTCTGGAGTTTCAACAATGATGGGAGCTGCTTTAGGATTGAGGTGCATACTCTGAAGGTTAGACATTTTAAGAGTCTGAGCTTCACATGAGCTAGCATCCCCAAAACTAAAAACCTAGAGATCTACAGAAAGAACTGGATCAAAGAGAAATCTTAAGAGGGAAATCAGAACCTGCATTCTGGAGGCATCTGATGACTCTGTTCACCAAAAGAATTACAAGAGATGAGTCCGCAGGAGAGACTTCCTAGGTACTGCCATGGAATGTTCCCAGGGGAGAGGCAGTCTATTGGCTCTCAGACAATAGGTTACAGAGATTGGAATTTATAGTTTTATACCAGAAATGCATCTTCTCCTCAAGGTTATTGAAAAACAGGGGGGTTTTATCTCCTCAGAAGTGTTGATAAGTTGCAGAAGTTATTTCATTATAAGGAGGGTTTTTTACTGGCACATTCATAAACAACATAAAATAGCCATCCAAAGAAGTGAAATGATTCTGTAGTTTTCTTCCTGTGTGTAAGACAAAGGAAGAAGTGTCATTTGGCAATAGTGCTGGCTTCCAGCATCTGTAATTTGGGATGTATCTGTGCTTCCCACCTCAGGCCAGCTTTGCTGTATGGCAGATTAGAATGCTGGATGTGTCTTGGATGACAGTATTTGACATGCATTATTAACTCAGGTGGTTTTGATCTTGGAGCTTATTATCCTCAGATAACATTCTATCCCAAACTTATTGAAACATCTCAATTCAAGTGTGTGAGGGAAAGGAAGGGAAGAATAAATCCTTAACTCATGCTAATATGGATTTATTGACTTCAGGGCATGTTTACATTGCTGAAAATCTGTACTGGAAATTATGATTCTGATTTAAAATTATGATCACTCTTGAACCACATATGTAGAGTTGTTTAATTTTTTATCATTAGCTGTAGCTACACCTGACCCAAAGAAATTCCATTTAATATAGACCTACTACAAAATTACAATTGGAGTTAAGTAAAGGAGGCTTGGCCATTAAAGGAGGTATCTGTGGATTTTAAATACCTGTCTGCCTATATCATATATATTCTTATAATATAAGTTTATCTGGATCTTTTATTGCAAAATTGATATCCCAGTTTGCCCCAGAGGAATATTCAGATGAAAATTATTAACTCACAGTCAAAGTGGAGGTACAAAAAACAAGGCCAACAGCTCATTTAATTATTTCCATAATATAAAAAAGTAGTCCTAAATATCTGTGAAGATTTTTTTCCTATGTTAAGCAGGACAAACTGACATGAGGAACAACATTAATGAGGATGAGCAAAATAGTTTCCAGCTTTTCTTCATAACTTAAATTCTGAAGGATATTTGTGTATCATTGTTTATTGTACCATTATAAGCTATATATTAGTTCAAAATCTGTAGCTAATGGCAACAGCTATTCAGCTTTTATCAAATCCAATGCAGCAATTTAATATATAGAGTATATAGTATATATAAAGTAAACTAGTTTTTGGCCCACTCATTTTTCCAGCATTTTCTTAAGAAATAAAAAGCAAGCTTAAGACATTCCTAATAAGGTGAATCTGACCAAAAATTTGCCTGTTTGTTCCTTAAAAACTTTGATGCTTGTATCACTTAAAAATTTGAGGAATCCATCTTCTGAAATTAGAAACTAATTTTTCCTATCATTAGAATAACCATTCCTGTAAGTATTGTTCTATACAGAACATTTTAAAATGTATTTTATGGTAAAAATATATTATTTTCCTGTGACAGATGTATTACCTGGATTCATCATCAGGGAATATAGTTCTTGTATATGTGTTTATTAGTGGAAAATCAAGACATGGGTATGCTTGACAGTGTTATGTAAAAATATGTAATACTTAGCAAACACACAATACATAAATATCCTTTCCTTTTCTGCATTTGATTATTGAAAAATAGTGGATGCAATTTAGCTTTTATCTGTAAAAACTCTAATGGTAACAAAACAGAAAAATGGAGCGAGTGAATTGTTTATATCATGAATCATCCAATGTTTACCTTTCTGAAACTCGCAATTGCAAAAACTGAGAAGGAAAATCCTCTTTTCACATATTCCAGTGTCTCTAGAGAACTCTTCATAGGACTATGAAGAAAGATTGGGGGTTGCAAGTGTTGAAAAAAAAAAAAAGTAGAAAAACCTTTGGTTTAAAAGAATCGTTTAATGATATTTAATCTGCAAGATATACAAGTGAGATTATCTATGGATGCAAGTCTGTAATTCCCATATTTACAAGTATTTTTAAGACAGGATCTTGAAGGTTCCCAACTCAAACTATGCTAAGTTTAAAACATTAAACTTTTCAAATTATTGGATCTCAAGGATGCCATTATCATAGGTACATGAAAAAGAACTCACTAATTTAATTACCATGTGCAAATAATTTAGTTCTAACTAATGGTTAAATTAGTTTCATATAAACATCTAAAACTTTACAAGACAACAGGCACTCAATACAGGCAACAATCACTGATTATTCAATTACATAGATGGCCTTCGAACATTGAATGCTCAGTGAAAATCCATAATTGTATGTGATTATTGAGGCACACCAGTGGGAATTAGGCAAATGTAAATTAAATCTCAAACATACGAAAAATTGAGGAATTTGGTTTTTTTTTTTTTTCCATCTCTCTCAGAAAAGAAACGTTACCTACAGGAATATGTATGTACCCATTTAGAAATGCTCCAAGATCTGGAACTTTGAATGTTAACGTGAAAACAACATTTATTTTTACCTCTTGTAAAAATAAATTATGTTCTAGCTTTTTATTTTAATGGAGGTCCACCCACTTATTTGCAATCTTACTGATGCTTATAATTTATAAAGATTCTTGCTTAGGCTTTCACAGCTGCCAGTGGCATTTAGAATCATTAATTTTTGTGGAAAATGGTCTCCCCAAAAAACATTGCCTATACGAAGAGAATATTGTAGACAGCGTAAAAAAATTTATATACCAAGAGGATTCCAGTTGACTTGAAAAACAGTACAATAAATCTAGTTTGGGTAGCTCACACATATAAGTGGCAATATTATACCCATGAAAACTAATCATTAATTTTTCCCAGTTGCATAGGTGTTGCATGTACATATATACTTGATTTTGGTTTCTTGTACTTCTAACCTATTACAAACTGGTTATCCATGCTTATTGCCATAATATCAGTCTCCCAGCTGTGAATTATCTGTGGAATGTTTTAATTTATTTTTGGGTTTTTTTCAAACTTAGGTATATATAGTATAAGAAAACAGTTGATACATATGAGGCCGTGTTCCTCGGTGCTCATGTTAACAAATAGCTAAAGCTGAAAAGCACACCTTGTATGTAAGTAGTAAGGTTTATTATTTTGTCAGGTTCTCAACAGAATTCCTCCCTATACCTTAGGCTGCTCCCAAGGAATGGACATGTGAAGTCTCTGCCGAAACAAAGACCAACTGTAAGACTGTAATCTTACATCACAGCAAGGCAAAATTTAGGAATGTAATACGAGGTAGAATGGTTGCAAGTCTTCCATTGTAAACATTTAATTTATTTTATAAATAAATTTATGAAATAATATTTTCTTACAGTTACAGTTCAAACACAAGTCAACAGGAGCATGTTTAGAGAGTAAAGGAATTTACAACGGTAAATTTATCCAGTCAAAATTCATCTTAATAGCTACTGCATAGCCCTCTGTTCATAGAAAAGCTCTATGGCAATGGGATGGCCAAGTTCTCTGGTGTCAGGCACAAACACTGAGTAATTCCATGGCGCAGTCCAGATCCCACTGAGATTCAGGAGATTTTGAATGAGGCTGTAGAAGATCCTGGCAAATCAGTTGACATTGTATGTCATTGGAATGACAGGGGTATTTCTTGCCTGCCCACAACTGAATGTAAATTTTAAGAGAACAAAGAATACTGATCAAGGTCTGGCTGTACAATTGAATGAAAACAAATTTACAAGGAGCGGGGAGATGCCAATTTAGATGATTTTTTTATTTGCATTAAATAAGCAACAGAAGATTAGTATTCTGTTTTGTTTACATTTATTTTTGCCATATGTCAAATTAGGAAAAAAAAAATCCCCTTAGTCAGAATGATATTTTGGAACATGAGCTGTGAAATATTTTCAAACACAGAATGATGCAATTGAAATAGAAACTATTGCAGAACTCAGCTGTGGCACCTTATTTGATCATCCTGATTTTTTTTTTAAATAAAGCAAGATAACTATATTCTAAACTACTTTAAAAGTAACTTGATTTCCAAATTTCATTTTAAATATAAATGAATTATTAACATGATCCGTCAAGAGTTAGGAAAAGTAGACACAAAAGGTTAAAGATAAAAAAAAGTAATAGGAATAAATGCACAGCAATCCTTCTACTCCAAGGCCCTGGTAACCTTTGGCAACATTCATTGAATGTTACTGAGTGTCTTTCTACTTCACATTTCCAAGTTCCATCATGTATGTCCAAACGCTGTAATGCTGATGGTTTGTAAGAGAATCTACATAAATTTTAATTACTTGTCTTTTAGTCTCTCCTCAACAGATAAATCTAATCCCTTCACTTTTTAACAAGTGAAGATTTGGATCAGTGAAAGAATGTATTACATGTGCTTAAAATTAACTTTAAGGAGATTGAAATAAAGCACCCACATTCTAAAGTGTCACATTTAAATGTTGGTAAAATTATTACATTTTCTTTGCAAGATAATTTATTAGCCCAATATTTATGTAGAATTCAGTGTTTTAACAAGCACAAGCTTATTGTGCTGTGTAAGACCAGCACAATAAGCTGAATAATTTGGATTCACTTATCCAGGCAAACATTCTTGTAGCTTACACCAATCAAACATTGCACCATGCTTTCCAGAAAGATATTAAGCTAGGAAAGTAAGAGCCTGAAATTGCTGGTCTTGTTTGAAAATGAAAGATCAATTATTTGCATGTTCTTCCACAGGGAAAAAAAAAAATCAACATCACTGTTCGGTAGTTAAAAAAAAAAAAAAAAAGAAGGCGTATCAAAAAATAGGAGGATGGGCATTCCACATCTAAAATGGAAGCTGTCTATTAACCTATCATTTGCAGACTTGCCAGCTGCAAATTGGTTTTCTGACACCATTTCTTACAGTAGTTGCTATACAAATATTAGAATGGCTTGGGAACCAAACTTGACACATTAAATATGCTTTTTTGTTTGCTGAGAAATCCCTCTATATTGCAAACAGGTGACTGTAGTGCTTGCCAACCTATCTCTGTGTTTCAGAAAGGCAAGCAAATAAATTGTAACTTCAGTGCCAGAGCTATTGAAACTGTTAAACAGAACCAAAATGATTTTGTCTTTATTCCAAACACTGAAAGTATGCACGCTTTTTCAAAATCATAGAATAAACAAATGAATTTCAAAAGATTTGCTACACTGCAAGCAGATTTATCAGAATTATGACCACACTGGAAATACTGCAAGCCTCCCAATCCAGAGAGAGGCCCAACTTAAACATTCAAATAAAAATATCTCAAACTAAAACAAATCTCAAAATCTAAGGGAACCTGTCATGAATGGAACCAAAATCCTAGATTTCAAAGTGGATCCATGTTTGTGCTTCCATGCCTGTTAAAGGAGGTACAGTGTGAATACTACAATATTTTTTGGGGGGTTATTACCAGTGTGGACAAAATCCTCAGAGCTGACAGGGAAGAAAAGAAGAAAACACTTTGACATCAGGACATGCTTTTGCTGCCTCTCAATTGCAGGCTTCTGAAGAGGCTGAAGTGACACCTCAGTTGTAGACCATCCGATTCTGGATTAAATTTCGCCGTCGTCTGGATTTCGGCGCTTGACAAAAGCCCTATGATCAATAAAAAAGCAGCTGTGCTCTCTTCAACATTTTAGTTTTACAGTCGCTGTCATACACGCCTTGTCATGGAAAAATAGTCCTTTATTAACGTTCTCCCCCGTCCCCGCGCCATCATCCTCTCCCAGGTGCCGCTCCGGACTCCCCGGGGGAGCGCGGGCCCGCCCCGCCGGCGGGGATGCTGTCTAGAAAATAAAAAAAGCACCGACTTGGCCGAGATGCCCCCGCTCCGGGGGTTCCAGCCTGGAGAGCGGCGGGGACCCGGCGGCGAGGCAGCTCCCCGCGGGCTGCGCCGGCACCAGCGCCTGGCAGAGGGGAGCCACTGCCGGGACCGGGCTGCCCTCACCCCTCTGGGGGCGCTCGGTCGCGGGGCTGCGGGAGCGGCCCCGCCGGGGGAGGGGAGGGGCCGGGCCGCCGAGGGGCAGGGCCTCCCGCCGCAGTCACCTCGCACATACCGCGCCGGGAGGAGGGAAGAGGGCCCCGCTCCGGCGGAGGGATACAGCCCCACGTATATAGCGGGCGGCGCAGGCTCACAGACACAGCACTCTGTGAGCCGCGCCGGGAGGAGGCAGCAGTTGCCGCCGCCGCCGCTCGTGGTCGCGCAGTTCGTGCAGCCGCCGCCGGGCCCGCCGCCGCCGCGCCATGGTAGGGGGCTCGTTCGCTCGATCGGCCGGGCGCGGCACGGGGTGCCCGGGCTGGGGCGGGGGCTGGTGCGCAGTGCGCTCCCTGCGGAGCTGGGGACGGTCGGGTTGGTGGAGCCGGGCTGTCCCCGGGGAGGAGCGGGGGTGTGGGGAGCCTCGCGAGGGCCCTTCCCGCCATGGTCTCCGCGGCTTGGTGGCTGCGGACTCTTCCTCTCCCTACCCCCCGCTGCCTTGCGCGGGATTGCTGTGGAGCTACGGCCCTTCCTCTTCCGCTGCTTCCTTCCCCTTTCCCCGGGCCTGCCGTGTGGGCGCCCCGGCCCCGCGCCCTCCCGCCCCGCCTCGCTTTCCCTCCCCTGCGGAAAGGGCCGGGCGCGTCTCCCCGGGGCCACGGCCCCAGCACCGGGCAGGGCGCGCTGCGGGGCGGGGCGCGGGTTTGCGGGCGAGGATCCCGCTCGGCTCCGGCACCAGCTGCACTGCGCAGGGAGCGGGGGGGCGGCCGGGGGAGGGCACCGCGCTGCAGCTACTGCGCCCCCGCCGTCCTCCCCCGTCGTCCCCCCCCCCCCCCAAAAAAAAAAACGCAGCGGCGGCGAAGCCCATCGCCGTCTGCATTACATCATGTCTCCTCCTCTTCCTCCCGGCCCCCGCGCACCCCCCGGCCGCGGGGACCGGGGCGCTGTGCGAGTTGTTCGCTTGGAAGCGGCCCAGCTCCTGCATGGGGGGCTCGGGGCGGGAGGGGCGCAGCCTTCCCTCTCCCCGGGGGCTGCGGGGGAAGAGCTCCTGCCCCAGCCGCCCGCTGGAGGAAAGGCCGTGGGGAGGGAAAGCTGGCCGCGGAGCCCGGGCGCCCTCGCGGTCGAATGATGAGGACGTGGTGTGGCTGCCGGCTGGAGAGGGAGGGAGGGGAAACGGGGACGCACTGCAGCAGTGGGTGGCTGCTGGCCGGGAAGGGCGCCTGTTGCGCTGGCGGGCTGCGAGTTTCCCGCCCCGCCGGCCGGGCGATGCCCGCCGGAACGCATCCCATCATCTGCCGGGTGATCGCAAAAGAGAGCAAGAGGAAGGGCTGGGATTTTCCCGGCGGTTTTTCGCTTCCTGAGAGAGCGGAGAAACAGTTGCAGACTGAGCTCTAGTCGCTTTTTGGCAATGTGGGTGTTCCTCGACCCTGTCTCTGCATCTCCCCTTCCCGTAGGAGAAGCCTGACATCACCAGGACAGGATTTGATGACTTGGCTGGGTGGGGTGATGGCTCCAGCCCTGGCTCGGTACCTTTGTCCTGTAGCTGTGGTAAGGGTATATATAGTTAGTGGCTGTGCCTGTTGCTCGGAGAGGTGAGCCCCTTGGCAGTGTAGGGTTGGGTTGTGTCCTCAGGCATCACCGAGTGTGCGAAGGTTTTGGGGTTTTGTTTTGTGTTTTTTTTTTTTTTTTTTACTTGAAATATGATTTTAGAAACGTTCAGCGAGCTCTGATTAATGGGGCTGTACTGGTGCTGTGGGCTGGAGGTTTTTTGCCAAGGTGTGGCTCTGTTTCCTGTTCTGCAGGGCAGTGAGTCTGTTATGTAAATTCCTTAGATAATCTTTAAGTGAAACCTCGCATTTTCTGGAAAATCAAAAAGAGTGCAGGAAGTTGAGCCGGATTTTGAGCACAAGCTTTTTTGCAGTTATTAAAGAAGACTGTCTTTAGCAGTTTGCATTTCTACCCTTTTCTCCTTCCTCCAACACACTGCATGTGGGGAATTGTTTAATCTTTACATACAGTCCTTAAAAGAAGCCCCCTACCTAATTACAGATGAGATCTGTGTATTTCCCTTAACATATAGAGAAGATTTTCAACCCTATCCTTTTCCCATATACAGGAGCTTAACATTGCATAGCTGATTAATTCTCCATTGTATTTGTTGCTCTTTGCTGCAGTTAGATGGTTTTTATACTTAATATTTTAGGACAAGAAGGGTTTGCCTACCTTCTCTAACCTACAAAATTCTCCATTCTCTTTGTAAAAACAGTCCAGTAAAATGTGTTTAAAAGAAGTTACTATCTCATATTCTTCCATATCTGTGATTGAGCATGTAAAAGTCTCTCCCTTTTTTTTTTTTTCTTTACTAGGAAAAGGCATATTTTTCCATAGAGAACTGGTTAGCTCCTTTGAGTCCAAACTGAAGGTTTTTGTGATGCTCTATCCATACATAGGGAGAGGCTTCTGGAAGGATGTGGCTACCACAGTTAAGCTCTAGAAAGCCCTTCTGATTACCCACTGAGCCGTATACCTTTGTATGCAGCAGTGCCCCTTGATGTATAGAAGGTCATAAGCAGGCTTTTTAAATCTTGCCATTTAAAATTTATATATAAAACAGCCTGCATGTCTTGGCTGAATGGAAAAATACTATGATGCCTGAAAACTAATTTTCTTTGTCAGAGGTGGCAAAAAATCTCTATAACACTGAGATGTAATTGGTAATGTTGCAGCAGAGCCCCTCCTGTGGGGCTGGCAGAGGGCTGGAGGCTGCTGCGGTGAGGTGGGGAGGGCAGGGCTGGAGCGACGCATCAGCCCACGCGTGTGCGGTACCCCCACGCTGCCCTTCTGGGAATGGCATGTGCTGTGAAACCCCAGACACAGAGTACTGGGGATTTTGTGCCTCTCTGACCAATTGCAAGGAGCCTGCCCAGTGTCCTTCACTGGACCAGATCTGATTCACCAAGTTGCAGGATGGCGTTCGGTTCTTCATATGCGGTTTCAAACCAAGTTAGCCTATATGCTTTTGGAAACAGCTATGGTGTAGGTGAGTGCAGTCTCCTTGTAGGGACAGAATTCCAGGGTTTGAAAGTGACTTCATGAGAGTAATGATAAATCACTTCTGAAATTGAAAGGAAGTGCCTCATGGCTTGACAGAGCTAGCGGTAAACAGTATTCTAAAATGTTCTATTCTTCGTGTAGGCTGATCAGCTGACTGAAGAACAGATTGCTGGTAAGTGTTTTGATGATAATTTTTTTTTTTTGCTAGCTCTTGTGACTAAAAGAAAATATATTATCTCAAGCGTAGTGGAAAAATACATCTTTGACAGTTTAAAATCTGTACTACCACTTTTGAAAAGCGCTCACTTAAAAAAAATCCCAAACTAAAAAAAAAAAAACAGACAAAAATATTCTGGAAGATTACTTCCTCATTGCCTCTTAATTTAGACTTCTTATTCCTTGGACTACAGATAATGATATTTTTTTTAGATGTTCAGACTTGAGCCAAGTTCTCCTAGATTTCTGGCAAACAGAAATAATTGCTAGACTCAAATGAACTACTTAGAGTCAAAGGAGACCTAGGTACTCTTTAATAGAGTGAAGACCAACTACAAATGAAATGGCAACAAATAAACCTCAGATTGGTTTATTGCACATTGTTACAAGCCAGTGTCTTTTAAATAAATCTTTTAATAAACTGCCTGTAATTCAGGCTGGTCAGGAGAAGGAGCATTATTGGACCTTCTGGAGACCAGTCCCCCATTTGTGGCTGACACTAATTGTTATTATCTGCTGACTTGAAAATAAGTGGTAAATGACAATGCTTTTGTTCTTCTAAGTCTGTTAATTGTTAAGGGAAACCAGTGGCTCCTTTCCCTTATTTCAGACAGCTGCTGTTTGTGGAGCTACTGTGCTTCAGGCAAGATGCAGATGCATGGAAATGAATTACAGAGTTGTAAATGCAGATAAATAGCCACATGAAATAAGTTTGAATTTACTGTGAAAGTTGTGTTGGTATTGTAAGTAATTTTTTATTTGTATTTGAGAGTGTTAATTCTCTCAATACAGGGACAGTTAGATAAAAAGAGAAAATGTTTCTTAGAATTGTGCCAGGCTTTGTCAGTAGAGTGCATTTTTAGTCTCTGGTTTTCTCACGCTGGTCATGTCTCTAAACACTGGGACTGTTTCTGCCTCTAGAATTCAAGGAAGCCTTTTCCCTATTTGACAAAGATGGTGATGGTACTATCACAACAAAAGAACTGGGAACTGTCATGAGGTCACTGGGTCAAAATCCAACAGAAGCAGAATTGCAGGATATGATCAACGAGGTAGATGCCGATGGTAAGTGTTGGGAAGGTGCTGTGATCATCTTTAATGTGTATGACCTCCACACCTGGGCTTAAACTGCATTGACAAGACTGTGACATAGAGCTTTTACAGCAGGTTCAAAATGCTGGACAGACTCTAATCTCAGAAGGATGTCAAAAATGCTAGCAGTATTCATGAGACTAAAACCAGGCAATAGGCAAAGTTATGCTATTTGTCTTTAATATTTTATGGGTCACAGGCTTCCTATTGCTATCTGACTTGCCCTGACCTGCCATTAACCTGTCTTTCCATCCAGCTTTTCTGTATGTGTTTTATCAGCCCATAGCTTTACCAGTGTCTGCGGTCTTGGCTAAGGCAAAAAATGTGTTTTCAATGGAAGTTTAGCACAACAGGAAGAGTGTATAATCTATCTAGTGAATTAAATCCCTAATAGATAGAAAGGGGCTATTGGAGGTAAAGGCAGAAAGCCCTCCCCATATCAAGGCTAACAGAATTATTGTAAAGAAACACCAGAGAGCCCATATCGAAACATTTGTTGTGTTTCTGAACTCCACATAGGCTAACAGTTTTAAAAAGGAATAATATTTCCCCTGCTCAAGGATGTCAAGCCTCTAGTCTTGTATGTTGGTTGTGATAGTGCTTTTTCTCTAACCATTTTGTAAAAGAAGAGTGAAAGTATATTGGCAAGAGTATAAATTACTGGATTATCAGGCCATATTAAGTAAACTACTTTCTTTATAAAAGTGTAAGTTAACTTTAACTGCTAGGTTTTGCTGAAACTGAAAAGCTTCAGTGTCTGCAGTGGTATGTAGAGTTTGTGTATAGTAGCTTCTTTAGGCTGCAGCCCAAATGCTGCTCTGGTGGACTTAAAACAGAAGGAGACTGAGGACTTCAGATAAGTGTGCCTGCCCAACTGTTTAAATTTGGGTTACAGCAGAATGCTTTGCTATTCTTCTGCATGTTCATTGAGGTTGTTTTCAAAACTGAGTGTGGACCTGTGTTCATATTTTACTGGTACATAAAGCTGGCCATGGCCTGAATCCGTAGGATGCAAGGATTTTCTTTTAACTTCATTAGTTGCACAATGAATTTGTATGCTTCTTTAAATCAATGGGTAGATCTTAATTGCAGTGAACTGTTTAATGTGGTTTTGTGAACTGCTTAATTGCCTTTTTGGCATATAGAGCTGAATCCCGACTATACAAATCTAGTTTCTTCACCGCACCACTTTTTTGCTAGCTTTAAGCAGCCTGAAATTTAAATCTTTGCTTTGAATGAAGAGCTTAATCTCAGGGGTGAGGCCTGGATGTCAGCAGGGATTTTCAGTTTTGCAGTAAAATACCTTTTGGTGTTTAAAGAACACCTACAGCTAAGCTTATCAGTAATAACAAATAATGTCAGCTTTTCTTGTGTCACTGGAATTTGCAAGTCCTTGTTGCCTGTTAGAATGGTTTGTTGCTTTTGTTGTGTGCAACTTTGGTTGATAAGGTAGTTGATTTTTAGAAAGAAAAAAATATTTACAGTTCAGTTTAGAGTGATGCTCCCAAATATTAGATGACCTTGGATTCCAATGGCAGCTTAATATGTGTTCTTCCTGGAAGACACAACAATTGAGAGATTATAAAAAAATTAAAAGGTTGATTTTGTGGGAGTTATTTGAAGTACAAATAAGTCTTATTATTGGTTAACCTTGACACGTCAAACTGGCATTTTACTTCTGGCTTCGGTGGCAAATCGTGTGGCTTGTCCTTGAAAGAAGGCAGCAGTTGATTTTGTGCAGGAACAGAGTGGCTGCTGTGTGTTATAATAGCAAAAAGGCAGTGGTAGCAATTTAGAGAGAGGAACCAGTTTGTCTATAAGGACAGCTAGTAGAGTGTCTGGCAGTCTTGTCCCTGGATAAGTCAAATGCCAAATATTTGGTTTTTTGTGAAGAAAAGCTTGGAAGTTTTTGTAAGTTAATTTTTGCAAGTTTTTTTTTATTAAGGCAATGGGACTATCGACTTCCCTGAATTTTTAACCATGATGGCCAGAAAAATGAAGGACACAGACAGCGAGGAAGAAATCCGTGAGGCATTCCGAGTCTTTGACAAGGTATTACTAAAAGTACAGCTACTCTTCTAAAGCAATAATGTCTGTATTTTCCTTAGTCTTTTCTCTCTTCTTGTCTAGAAGGAGAAAAAGTCCTCTAGTAGAAACAGAGGAATTGGAAACATAACAGAGATTGTTCTGAATATAGAACCAGAGCTGCTGCAGCCTGGTTCTACTTGCTTTATACAGCAAGGTCTAAGCTTTAGGCTCATCCATGAGGAAAACTTTCTGGCCTTTCCTTAGAAACAGAGATTAGCAGACCTTAATGCTTGGTGGGGATGGGGGCTGGGGTGGAGTTTGAGATGTGTGGGTAGAGGAAGGGGATTTTTCTCTGCCTTTTGACTTTGGGGGGAATGGGGAAACATTTGCATGGATGCACATGGTTTTATGCTACCCTATGGAAGCTTTTGAAGCCAAGATGATGTGATCAGTATTTGGAGGTACATGAAGTATTACATGTTCTCTTTTCAAAATGTGAAGTTTGAGGTTGCTTTCATGAAAACTTAAGAGCTCAACCCCCTTGACCTTGGTTAAGAATACCTGGGCATATATCAGTTTTCTAGAACAGAGGTTTCCCTCTTTGGGTTGTTTGAACATGACAGATGTTATACAAGAATTGCGTGGAGTAGGTGGATGGTGCAGCTGTAAAGCTAATACACGTGCATGTGTGGAAGAAGACTTTACTACTACTTTTTATAGAAAAAAAGTGTCATTCTCTAGTACTGTGCTGAAAATATGGGAGTATTTCTGCAGACAAGATTAGTGTTTAAAGCCACTGACGTGGGTTATCTATTGGTGGTGGCCATATCCTACTCTAAGACAGTGTATTCTTCCAGTGTATGGAATTTCTGAAGTGGCTCAGAGCGAGCTTCAGGTTTGGATGTTGCAAATAGGGACATTGGCTTACAAGTGTCTATTTCTCTTCTCTTTTTAATTTTGCCATAAAACTTCTTAAAACTCCTTATGAGTAGAATTTCAGTGCTTTCTTTGATCTGTTCTTTATCATCTCATCCAAGAAGCCAAACATAGTGAGCTGCAGACTGGTTATAGAGGTAATGTTAACACAGAAGAGAAAGTTGACTTCATTCTTGCTGGTGGGGAAGTGGGTCTCTTTTTGGCCTTGCTTAGGCAGCAGAGACTAAACAAAAACTTTTTTGGTTTTGTTTCTGTGTTTATTTTTGAAAGCTCTTTAAAAACATTAAAAATACCTTATCACAACTACAAGTCAGGCATGCAGCTGTTATTACAGCACAATAATTGTATGGAAGGATATGGTGTCATGCATGCCTCAGAAGGTGGTGGGACTGATACATACTGCAGTGTGTACAGTGTGCCAGGTCTACACATCTGTCCCAGGTGCTGTAAGGCTGCTTCAGAAGCAGTTACTGGAAACCTACCTGTAGTTTCCACGTTAGTCTATGTCAGGGTTGTTGTTCATGGTCTTGTGCAACTCTTTTTTCGTAGGATGGCAACGGCTATATCAGTGCAGCAGAACTACGCCATGTTATGACAAACTTAGGAGAAAAGCTAACAGATGAAGAAGTAGATGAAATGATCAGAGAAGCAGACATTGATGGGGATGGGCAAGTCAACTATGAAGGTAAAAAATGCTTGTCTTGACTCAAAACTATTACTCAGACTGAGGAAAGCCTGTTGCATAGGGCATTAGTTTTTAATACTTGAGACACTAGTTATTCACTTGTCCCCTTCTGTGGACAAAAGCTTAGCTGCAGTGAAAGGTGCTTTTTGTTATGCCAACTGTGTTTTAGGCTCTTTTGATTTGAAGTACGCTGGAGACAGTAAATGGTGACTTTTTATCTTTTCAGAATTCGTACAGATGATGACTGCAAAGTGAAGAGACCTCCTTTACACCTTTTTTCCTCTAGAAGAATCAAATTGAATCTTTTACTTACCTCTTGCAAAAAAAAATGTTCATTTATTCATTCTGTTTCTGTATAGCAAAACTGAATGTCAAATTACCTTCTGTCCACAAACTGCATGTAATGGTTGGTGGTCCTGTCCCTAAAAGATAAAGTTAAACATCAGTTTTACAATATAAATAATTGTACTACCTTGAAAATAAAAAAAAAAAAGGAAGCACTTAGTGAACTCAAAAGTTCCATTTGCTAATGACTATTACACTGTTTGGGCTGGCCAGTTTTTCATGCATGCAGCTTGACAATTGAGCACAGTCAGACATGTGTATTAAAAGGAAAAAAAAACCTAAAGGATCCACTCTCTTGTTCAATAGTGGATTCTAGTTCAATTTGTAGTATAAATTGTCATAGCTGGTTTACTTTAAAATTGGTTTATACCTCAGGATGGTATGCAGCAAAATGGTTGAAGGATGCAAAACTTAAAGAAAATGCCCTAAAGGTTGAATGGTTCTCCTGTACGTAGCAGTGTGCTCCAAAAATAGGATGATCTTAACTATGGATGGCATGTCTGTGTTAAAATACTGGTTTAACATTGTCTGCATTGCACTATAGTGAAACGGGTGTCAGGCTGTTACCGTTCACAAAATTTTTAAAAGAAACCTTCACCAAGGGAGCATCTTTGGACTCTCATATTTTTAAAACCTTCTGTACCATGACTTGGAGCTGGCGGAGTAGCCTGTGGACTTCAGCACAACTATCAACATTGCTGTTCAAGATATTACAGTTTATGTCCATTCCAAGTTGTAAATGCTAGTCTTTTTTTTCCAATAAAAGACCATTAACTTAAAGGTGGTGTTAAATGCTTTGTAAAGTTAAAATATATATATATAATTGAGATAATAAACCAAAAAAGCAGTAGGAAGGAAGTGTTTCTATGAATGACTTGCTGCTAAATTATAATGCACATGTATGCAATAAGTTATCCCCTATCTTTTCAAGATGGCAAGAACTGACCTCCTGTAACCCAAGACCTTTGCTATAAATAAATGAACTTGTGCTTGCCTTTCATATTACGACAATGTTAATTTAGTTGGTCTCAAAGTCGTGTAATGCTGACTCGTCAACTATCAGCACAGAAGTAACACCTCATTTCACTACAGTGGAGAGCTCTGAGCATGCATGTCAATACTGGGGAAACATGTATAGATTGCTTATGTTTTTTGACAGGTTATAAAACTAGTGGGAGAATTTAAACAGCATGGACTTCATAGATATCTGTGATTCTCAAACATGCCAAAAATGCATTTATCTGCCCGCAGAAAGAAATCAAAAGGACATTTTACAATATATATTTAAAAAAAACCAAATTAAGCCTTTTTGGAAACTGGGGCTATTATGTCTTGACTTTTCAAACACTTGCATGAATTTTGTGGGGTGGAGAAGAGGACTAGGGTTAATTTAAAACGATCTTGTTACTTCTGCTTTGCATGCACTAGCAGTGCTTAGTCATTCCAGTTCTCTGAATAAGTGTTCTCTGATCCTTCAGCTTCCCCATGAATGAGTGGCAAAGCAGCCATGTGCACTCTTCTTTGTCTGAAAGAAGAATGCTTCTTCTCTTTTTTTTTTTTTTTTTTTTTTCATTTTTTAAGCAGAGCCTCCATGTGGAAGGCTTTTATGCTTGGGAGGGAGGGACTACAGCATAATTACTGACTGTAAGTTTTTGTTTCCAAATGTAATGGGTTGAAAACTAATCGTTTGATTGCATTTGGTTTGGGAGAGTATTGATACCATCTCTAGGAAGAGATACGAGTCTCCATTCATCCTGTCTAACTGAGGTGCGTGTGTTAAGAAGTTGATTTGCTCAGTGGGGGGTCAAGAGACACCTCCAGAAGGCAACTGAGACTGCCTGCCTTCAGTAATTTTTATTTTTTCCCCTGGGGGGTGGGGGGAGTTCTGGGTGACCAGACCCAGACACCTTAACCAAGTGCCTAAAAGTTAGATGGGCTGAATGTAGGCAATTGCTTAGGTATCTATTTGTTGCAAAGGCTTAATACTGTGGCTGTGAATGCTGTCCAAGCAAACTGGCCTCACTGTTGGGAATGTCTGACTACCATTTGAAAGTCGAGTCTTGCATAGCAGCTGCAAACTACTACTTTAGTAGTGCTTGAGAGTGGCTGCACTGATTCTGTAGACCAGCTTTTAAAGAGAACGTACTCAAGAGACAGGCAAGGTAGGAAGCATGGTTGCAGCTCTGAACTAATTACTTCTGCGTGGGCGTGCAGAGATCTTGTCTAGTAGGTAAATGCTTCTTACCATCTATCTTTCATTCACTCATGGGTGGTAGGGTAGTTCACCTAAGAACAGCTGCTTTTAGCTTACTCAGTGTGCTCTGTGCTTGCTAGCAGAGACCTCATCCTGCAAGAGGTTCTTGGCTTGATTAGAAATTGTCTGGCAGTGTGCAGTGTTGGTATGCCCTGTAACTGAATCTGCCTGGAGGTATCTAATTATTAACTGACTTCAGTACCACATCAACCTCGAGTAAATGTATCCTCTGTACAGGACTTAAGCTCTGTTCCCTTCTGCATAGTGAATAACTAGAAAAATGAAATGGTGTCATCAAGGTCTTTTTTAATTTTTTTTTAAACTTTTTTTTTCCTGTGAGTGTGTGTGTGTGGCTTTGGCTTTTTCCAAATGTGAAAGTGTGGGCTGGATACACTTGGTGCATGGCTTAGAAACATGGGACTGGAAAGAACTTCCTGGGTCATCAGATCCAGTCCCCTGCTATTGCAGGCAACCGTGTCATATAATCCTTTTAATAAACTGATCAAGCTTAAACACCTGCTTGTAAGTGGCTTGTTTTCATGGAAGTTCTGTAACTCATGTTGCTCTCAACTGATGCAAATAATATATGAAATATGAAGTTAATCAAAAGGTCCTCCAGCTTAGCTTTAGGTTTATCATTACATTTATTTAACTGACTTTCTTGAACCTGTTATTATTTGCACAACACTCAGGAAAGTGTTGAGTCTTTACCCCTCTTGCTATGAAAAAGAGTTGGTGTGCTTGCTTATTTTTTTTAATGGAAAAGATGGATGTCTGGCTTGTTGAAACCTGTTAGATATGTTAATTGTCAAGGCAAGAAACAATTGAGTTACTTGTATTTGATACATAAATTTAAGGCTAGAGTATACATAACCATTTTTAAAACACATCGACTTGCAGTGTAGTTTTATATTTAATACTGAAATTGTACTGCTAAAACTGCTGTTAATCATATTCCTCTTCTGGTCATAATGAAAAAATAAAGGGTAAGAAAATGCTTAACATAGATTATTCATTATCATGCTTATTTTATTAATAATTCAGGCATCGAAACATCTCCAGGTATGGGGCATTGATTCTCTTTGCTGGGTGGGCTGGAGTGAGGGGTGGGGAGGGTTACTGATGTAGGAAGCTCTTAAACCCCAACCATTTGTCTCCCTTGCACAGCTTCAGAAACACAGACATTCTAAGAAACTGAGAAAGGACCCTATGCCCTACTGGTGCCTTAGATGCACAAGAGGGTGTGGGGCTGGTCTGTGGGCAGGGGGCAGTGCTGTGGCTGCCAGGCTCTGTGCCCTGCCCAGGGCAGTGTGGAGCAGGCTGAGGCTGTGTCCTGGGCCCTGGACTGCAGCATGTGTGTGATGTGAATGCAGATTCTTGTTCCCAGATGATGACATCCTAGACTAAACCCAAAGTCTTGAGCTTTAGAAATACCAGAGTTAATACAGCTTGCTTATCCCCTGCCACGAAACTAACTGAACACTTGTTTTGCTGCAATCCAGCTGGGGTTTGGGTTCTTTTTATTTCATGGTGTTGTTTTGGTTTGGGTTTTTTTGGTTTGGTTGGTTTGATTGTTCATGGAGGAGGGAGGGGGTGATGCTTGGTTGGTTTGGGTTATGGTGGTTTTTTGTTGTTAAGGGTTTTTTTTCAATTTACTAAGTGAAATCTGACACGGGACTGGGGTAGAACCACAGCATGTTCTTCTGATACACAGACATACAACTATCAAGTGAACATTGGCAATGAAGGCTGATGCCCCAGTTCTCCTTACTGACATTTAGGAAACCAAATATTTTATTTTCAAGTAGAGTGGGTGGATCTTTAAAATCAGCAAGAGAAACATATCAAGTTGAGTGGGGGTTTTTTCCTAACAGCACTGCAATTCCAAAATATTAATGATGTTGGGTTTTTTAAAAATCCAAATACAAGATTGTGAAGAAGTGAATTACATGATGATTTGTGTAAAGAACTGGGATTCCAAAGATTCTTGATGTTGATTATAGAAACTTTCCATGAAGGCTCAAGTACTTAGAGGGTTTTAAGTTTTCTAAGAACCCCTATCAGTGAGTATCCTAGGGTAGCAATCAGAGGATATTTGAAAGAGTTGGTAATTTCTTTAATAGTAATAAATTGAGTTTTGAACTGAAGTGAACAGGTATCCCAATAAAAGGCAGACCTGCTGATTAGGTAGACACCAAGAAAACCTCTTACAGTCTCATAGATGATTAGGCAGAGTTGTTATCCAGCAGTAAATGAGTGTGTTGCTCTCTGACTGATGATTGTAACCAGGAGCAGAGCACGCTTCAAAGCACAGCACAGCCCTTTTGGCCCTCCAACTGTTAAACTGCAGGAGAAAAACCCGCAAACATTTAATACAAAAAATCATATCATGGGGTTAAATTTCTCCCACATCCCTGTGGAGACCAGCACCGTGGAGCAATGCTACACAAAGCTGAGAAGCAAGTCTGCCGCATAAGCAGCAGTGACCCTCAAAAAAAGGTTGCAAGCTGTCATTTCCAACATCCCTGTAGGTGAGGGACAAAGCTAGATCTGCCTGGCAGTGGGTACCACAGCCTTGTTAGTGGTGTTTTCTTGTTTTCATCTTTCATAGAAGTTTTGTTGACTGGGAAATCTTGCACAGATTTCCTCTGAAGAGCTTCTTTCTTTTCAGTTGCCTTAGTAGTCAGCATCCACAGAAATACTGAATTATTCATAGAGCAGCGTTTTCCTGACAAAACTCCTAAAATAGTGGTTGAAGTACAATATGAAAACTGTTCTAATAATCAAAAAGGTAATCAGAATTATTTCTGAATATTATTTATTTCTAGATCTCTCAATATGATATAGTTTAAAAACAGATTCTTCAACAAATGTCATGCTTGCTCTAAAATTTGCGGTGTTTTAAAATGAACACAATATTCAAATAGGAACCAACTGAATCAACTGAGAAAGCCATAAGAAGGCATTAAAAAGCATTCCCCATTTTACTAGTTTGCAGTGCAATGATAATGCTGTCAGTGTAGCAAGTATTCTCAAAAAGGGGATGGCGGAAGAAATGGATGGAGGGAGAATAAAAAAAATACCTGTCCCTGGGACTGCTTTGTAGTCTTGTCCTGATGAGTATTTGTTGTCCATAAGGTTAAAATATTTAATTGTGGGCTCCCTGGGTTTTTTTAGCAGTGGTGCTGTTATTCAGTTTGTCTAGTTTTCCTGGTTCCCCATAGCTCCACCCTGCTCCACGCTAACTTCATATTTACCTGAAAATATGCAACCTGGAAAAGCTGTCAGCCTGCTGATGTTTAGAACTTGCCAAATGTGCTCTGCTTGTTCTCAGCTTCTTAAAAAAATATATTTAAAAGAATAATTTCCTCCAGACATTCTGTTAGGAGACAAAATATGACCATGATTTCATAAAGGTTTTACTGACTATCCTGTGAAGTGAAATTTTAGCCCAGAGTATTTAGCTGTCTAGGAATCTCTGTGCAAGATCAACAAAAATAGTTTCTCAAGGGTTTTGACATAAAATTTGATAGACATTTCCTAATAACTAATTTGTTTCTTTAGATATTAGCAAATAAAAATTCCTACACAAATATACCAGATGCCCTGACAATCAGGGTGTATTATGCTGTCCACCTTACATAGCTGAATTAAAGACAAGTAGATTCAATCAGTAAATTAAGTAAATTAGTAAGTAAAACAGATTTTTACTATCAAAGAAGATATCTTGCACTATTAAAAGCATATCTAAAGTGTGAAAATAGCCTTGCTGATTTATTTTCCATCAAATTAATTTGTAGAGGAAGGTAATTTCTTAAGTAGCTCAGGTTATTATTCTTTTCTGTATGAAACACTTGCACACGTGGAAAATACTATCAAAGAAAAAATGGTCTTAGAGCTACAAAATTAAGTACTCAAAATTTAAAAAAATCCCAAACAGTTAAGGTTATCCATGAAAATCGAGACTGGCCAATTGCAAATGTGATTGCAAAACACCATGACACTGTCTTATCTGATTCTATACTGCCCTCAGCATCTTTCCATCAGTGTATTAAGGATTGCATTGCAACTTTCCCTTTGAATGCATCATTCTATCCATTCCCTAGTCACTACCCACTATGCAGCTCTTGCTCCAAAGTCAGAATTATTATTTTCCTCTGGCTCTTAGGTGTCTGAGTGCTTCACAAATGCTGTGTTCTTTTAAGGACGCACAGTGAATTGAGGACATGCTTTATCCTCCCAAACAAAAGGAGCCATGGTGCACTGAAGTCCAAAGCAGTATTTCAGAGAGTTCAGTCTGAGACATTTTCATTTGTCAGAATCATAATCATGCCTTATGTGTGGTACAAAGACACCTTGGCAGTAAGAGCATCTTTCAAGTCTGAAAATCAGTCTAAGCCTCTGGGTCAGGCCATTGTTGTCCAACGTTCTTGGAAGAAGTGACTGTCTGTAGACAGCAGAGTGTGAGTGGTCGATCCCACTCCACAGAGGGCTCCAGGAGCACTTGTTTTCCAGGGCAGCTGTGGCCTGCATTGCCCAGCAGGTCAGCTGCCTTCTTTCAGCCTCCATATCACTCACTCTGCGTTGCCTTGTTCATGCAAAAGAGGAGAATATATCAACTATGCAGCATTTCTTTCATTGCACCACACCAATTCATGCCCAGAGCAGCAGGGAAGAGAACAAACTGAAGAGAGCAGGGTAATTTCATGCTAGGACCACAAAATGGGGGGTGCTGGTGGAGGTGATGGTTTGTGAGAGAAGAATAGGGGAATAAAAGTGGCAACAAACCCCCTCAATTGCAGCACTTTGTGCTTTACAGCATAACCTTGTACTTTCGTTGCTGTTTCAATCCTGTAACTTATTACCACAAAAGGGAAAGCAGAACTACACCCCCAGCATGGGAAACTCGGTTGTGTGGCATCATGGTGACACCCCAGTGAGTCATCATCCGAGCTGCTGCCAGGGGGCTCTGCACAGACCTCTGCGACCTCTTGAGGTAGCAGAGGAACAGTGAGCAAAGCTCCTCTGCTTCCTCAGCCAGCCCAACATGGGAGGGAGAGCGTTGCCCACAGATTTGCAGAGGAGAGGTGGATTCAGGACTGTGGGAGCAGCTCAGGGCTCTACAGGAAGCTGTGCTTTCATGGTCCTAAACTTTTCCACCCATTCCCTGTAACCATGACTCCATACCTCCTGTTCTCTTCCTGTCCTGCCTGCTCCCTTCCTCTCCATTTTTTTCTCTACCCGTGTCAGACCCAGCTTGTACCTCTCAGATTTTTCTAAGTTTCCTTGTCCCACAGTCCTTGCTCTTTTTTCATTTCTGCAGTCATGGGCTAACCCCAATTGGGAACTCAGCCCCATCAGCCACTGGCTTGCAGTGGGATGGGGGAGAGAATCAGAAGAATAAAAGTGAGAAAATTCATGGGTTGAGATTTAGAGAATTTGATCAGGAAAGATCATGCACATGCCCAAATAAAACAAAACTAGGAATTAATTCACTACTCCCCAAGGGCAGGCAGGTGTTCAGCCATCCCTAGGAAAGCAGAGCTCTATCCCACATAGTGATTATTTGAGAAAACAAACACAATAACTCCAACAAGTTCCCCCCTTCCTTCTTCTTCTCCCAGACTTTATTGCTGAGCGTGATACCTTATGGTATGGAATATCATAGAATGGTTTGGGTTGGAAGAGACCTAAAAGATGATCTTGTTCCAGCCACTCTGCCACTAGACTGGGTTGCTCAATGCCCCATCCAGCCTGGCCTTGAGCACTGCTGGGGATGGGGCATCCACAGCTTCTCTGGGCAGCTCTCTTGGGACAGCTGAAGTCAGCTCACCTGGCTGCATTCCTGCTGTGCATCCCTGGCCTGCTTGCTGGTGGGGTGAGGGGGTGATAAAGTCTTGATGTTGTGCAAGCACTGCTCAGTGATAGCTGAAACATCCCTTTGTTATCAACATTTTTTGTGTCACAAATCCAAAACTGAGCACCATATGAGCAACTATGAAGAAAATGAACTCTACCCAAGCCCAATCCAGTACCCATCTATTTCTCTCACTAATGAGAGCTGCTAATGATATATCTTCTTCCAGATCTCCATTTCCACAACTTTTGGTCCTAATTAGTTGATTTCTCACCAAACAACTTTGTTCTCTGTGTTGCCTAAGACAGGGTGATCCCTCAGGTCAGGGCACAGACTAAAGTTTTCCTGTGCTCTTCTCAAGCCCCAGGTTGCAGGTGTGGATCTGAGCCTTGTCTGACTTGCTTGACTCACAGCAGCAGAGAGCTGTGGCTGCAAAAAAAAAGATACAGCACAGGCTGCCCCTAGCTTCAAGCTGGAGATAGTCTAGGGTGAGGGAGCTGTTGGAAGTCCACCTTGGTCATCAGGGCTCCTGTGAGGGTCCACTGCTCTGCCTCACCTCTCTCCTGAAACACTGCTTTTGGCTCAGAGGAGTTACTGCTTTTGTAAACATGGACTGCACCACTCATATCTTCTGCACCACTCTCATACCTTCTTGCATTCACAAAGAGCTTTGCTGTCCATTTTTGAGCAGAATCATCCTAGATGTAAGCTTGAGCAATCACTTCATCCACCACTGATATTCAGCCATCTTGAATGTAAAATGTGGCAGATTTTTAAGAGACAGTCTTTGCACATGGGCTGCTCCCAGCAGACATCAATGCATTATCTTTTGAACTTAGGGCTATAATGTGGGGCAGAATAAGTCTGAGACAGGGAGGAAAGTTATACCAGGGACTGACTCAGAGATCCCTCCCAGCCCTCTTCTCCTACCAACCCTCCTCTCCATTTGTCTTCCCTAATCTCCATCTCTTATATGTCATGACACACTACCTATTCTACAAATCCCACCTCATTGACCCTAACTCTTTTAATAGGCAGCTTTAGATTAGGACATCAGTTACTATTTGCTAAATTACTGCAGGAGTACCCACACAGAAAAAGTACAAGCAAGAAGCTCTCAATTGCAGAAATCTGCCCACACAAAAAGTCACATAAAGTTTGATGGCACTGATATTAAATTACTGGGGTAGTTTGAAATTTTATGAAGCCATATTTATAATAATGTCATTTTAGAACTCTGTACTTCAACACATTAGACCTGATTCCATACAGTAAGTAGTTTCTATTTGGGGGAAAATAACCTTCATTCTCTGATGTGGTAAAAAGCTTTTTCATAGCAAAGCTGTTGCCACTATTGAGTATGTGGAAATGAAAAGGTAGTATCTAATAAAATATATATAGCTAGGTACCTTTTGCAGACTTTTGCAATACATTGCTCACTATGAAATAATGGATTGTAATTTAGTGTTTCTCTTTTAATTAGGATAGGGAAGAATTCAGACTCTTGTTTACAATTAATGTCCATCACATGCCAGCTACTTCACACACCCAGTCAAATATTGTTATTAGTTCAAAGGTGAAATATGAAGCGATCTGTTTGCAGATTGTTAGTTACTAGAGCAATACTGAACCTCACATGCAGCTTCAGTTCCTAAGATATTATCCAGAGGTCATATAATCTATTTGTATGGCAATGTAGGTATTTTTAGTGATTTACAACATGCCAGGTATTGTCTTGACCAAATTCTAGATTAAATTAATATGAACAGTTAATACAATAACAACTGGAACCAGCATTAGGTCACACAGCTGAATTGGTGAGAAAATAGAACCATTTTTTTAGGGCTATTGCTGGCTGCACACTGTTGACTGCTAGTTTGGGAATTTATTTCATCTCTTCAGTTTTACTCTATTAGGTTGGCAAAGACCTCTTACCTGCGGATTTTCTGATGAATTTGGTATACTTCTTGCTGAGTGAATAGGTTGCTGTTAAATATTTCAGTCTGGGATTTGACCCATTTTGCAAATTTATCACCTTCCAGCAAATTTTATCTCAATTTTGTGTTTCCAAATAAGAAAAGTTCATGGCTCTTTTCAGCACAAACCAGTGAGAGCACCACTCTGTGATCATTTTGTTCTGTTCCTGCACTGACAGCTCAGTGCCCATGAACTCTGGCAATTAGGCATGATTAGCTGAACAAGGCAGATTCATCATTAGCTCAGAATTTCTTTGATTCTGGTGATCTAGGTCAGACAAACTTTTACAAAATGAGGCTTTGTGGTTTAACTTAATTTTTTATTAAAAAAAGAGAAGAAAGGATTAAAAGGAGAAAGGTGTTACTGACATAAACAAAGGTAGAAAAGCCTGACTGATGGACTTAGGGAGGAATAAAAGATGAGTGTGTTTGGCAAACCACTCGCACAGAAGAGCTCTGCTGAGGATGATGAGAGATTTCTGTGGAGCCAGCTCTGGGAGAATCCCTGCAGAGAATAGAGGCAAATGGGGGCAGAAGTGTGTGAGGGAAGATCTAAAATAGATAAAAAATGTGAAACATGCAAATGGCCTTGGGAATGCAACCTACTACAAATGACAGCAGCCCTGCTGCAGAGGCAAAGCTGCCACAGCCTGCATTAAGCTGAGCAAGGGTTTAGGGAACAGTGACTTGGGAGGAGTGGGATGCAATCCTTTGTTTTTCCAGTTCCAGCCATGACTAGGGATGGCTTGGCTTTCTGCCTAGTCTTCAAAGCTGACTCTGTCTCCTGTGCTGCAATCCATGTTTCCAAGCTGGGTACTACTTTTTTAGGGTGTTTGCTCTATATCCACTTATTGCCCACATGCAGTTCTCCTCAATTTTTAAAATATTAGCAGACCAGAATTTAGGACTGATCTTACATCTTAAGCTTGAATATGAGCTAGTTGATTGAAAACTGTCAGATGAGAGCTTAAAACATATATGGAACACTTACGAGTGGTTTAAAAGACAGAACTATACTTTTCAGTTCCTTTTTTAACCTCTATCCCTATTTTTCTATTGCATCCAACCAATTTTAAAACTAGTGAAACAGAGACAACAAAAAAGGTATAGCAGGTCTGAAATTAACCCTTAGTGGCAAAATCAAATGCAAGCACTTTCCTCATTTTGAATAGTTTAGAAAATAGTCCAGAAAAAGGAATATGGGGCAGAAACATCCAGCCCAAGTTCATTGGTTCAGATATGACTTGCAAGTTGAGTTACTGCCAGCAAATGTCTGCTCTCAGTCTGCAGAGGAGACCTCTTTGTAATGTTACGTTGCCTCTGGTTCCCTTTTTCCCTTTTCCAGGTGTTGCTGTGGCAGGGGACCTTCTGTCTCCCAGTCTGGTGTTACTCCAGCTGCTAAGGAGATGTCCTTGTTTTCAGCAGGCTGACACACAGCAGTGACTTTAAACAACGTGGCTCTGCAGGCCACCCTGCAAACAGAGCCCAAGGCTCCACGTGGTGCAGTGGTGACCAGGGGCTGCTCGAGCAGCAAGGTTTGGCCAAGTGTCCTGATTGTCACCCTTGGTGGAGGGGCACCACTGCTGTGGTGACACTCCTGCTGGCCTGCTGCAGACTTGGGCTCAGGTACCTGCTAGGCAGCAGTCACTTCCTGGGCAGGTTTTGCAGCCTGTGCCAAGAACAGGCAGCTGATGAGCCCAGCCTAAACCAGCCGTGAGAGCCCCACACAATGCTCCAGCTGCTGGGAATTGCTTAAAGTCCCTTCTGGCTGCTTCACAGGACTGGGCTGGAAAAAGAGATTTATTGTTATTGTTGATACCATTATTTGTGCAAACAGGCTGGTGTGAGGTCCCCACTCAATGCTTTTATTGTCCTTCACAAGGAAGTCAGCCATGGAGCTGGTTCCTTCCAAAGCCTCCCTGTGCCCACAGGACCCTGGGCTGGACCCTGTGTCCCTCTGACTGCTGCCCCCAGCCCAGCACCTGCAGCTCACTGGCCCTCTCACCCAACTGCCTGGCCCAGGGAAATGTGACAGGACATTTGCATGTTGGCAGGTGGGGAGGACTGGGGAAAACTGCTCTCTGCTCAGCAGCTCCCAGTGCTGCCACCTGGGATATAATCACAGAGAAGGAAACACCTTATGGCTGGATGCTGGCTGGATGCAGCATCATCTCATTTCGTTTGTGAATGAAACACCAGCAGCTGAACCATCAGAAATTATGGGCAAATTCAGGAAACACCCCTATCTCCCTCTGATCCTCAAATACAGTATATTTAATATTCATGTGCAGAGGGAAATTGTACACCTTTAAACCTCCCCATCCCCCAGCTGTTTCTATTGTGTGCCAGTCACACAGTTCACTGGTTTTTTCCTTTCTGGGTGAATATGCACATCTTTAGTACTTTTACGATTGGTGTCTATAAAAATTATCAGGAAAACAAATGCCAGAAAAGAATGGAAATTTAGAACAAGGGATAATTCTAGAAGGACAAATGGGTAGGAGGGTCCCAGGGCAAACCTACTTTGGCAATTAAAGTTTTCCTGGCATTGGAATGACGACAAGGATTTATGGCAAAAATGTTGTTTTTCCTTTGTCCAGCCAGTCTCCCTTCTCTAACTGAAAAGTTGTCTCATTTTTTGGCTTGAATTTGGCTGTAGATTTTAAATATTGTGTAGCAATTACAGATCATGCTCATTATGCCCACAGCAAACTAAGCAGAAGAAGAGCTTTCAATCAAGTCCATCAAATTCTGGCTGTCTTATGCAGCTCCCTTGCTTTGTTTTGGTTTTTTTTTTTTTTTTTCCCCAGTTAAAACACCCTGAGTGTTTTGCAGTGATGCTATTAGGGAACTGCCTGCCTGCACATAAACAGCATTGTCACATTATTTCCATATGTCCAAGTGATTAACTCAGCTTCTGCCTGTCTTCGTTTTGGCTTTTTTTAGATAACTAACAGAGTTTCTTGAGTGTATACTCAGGTCAATGAGCTCAAGAACTAATGCTCAAAGAGGAGGACTTACTGGGAAATAAAAAGAAGAGCTCAATAAGGATTTGTGACCCTCTGTCTGGTGAGGTTGAGGGCTGATCTGAGGCAATAGTGACAGGTATGCTATTATCATATGCCAAATATTTAATTTTTTGCTGGAACAAGTTTGATAGTGACAGTTGACTTCCCCCAGGGCAAGTGGCCTCTTATGGATGTTATCTTCACTGTCAGCCTTGTTGGCTGTCTTGAAGGACAAGCTGAGACCTAATTGGGAGCTGGATAGCAAAGGGCTCATGCATAGGGATCAGCCCTGGGCTGTGGGTAGGTGGGATATGGAAACCTGGTGTTATGAGTTCCAGGCTGTATCTGTTATGGCGTAATTAGAAGATTTCAATCTTCAGGGGTGCACAAACTCTGTTATTCAAACAGTCATTGCCTGAATTATTCACAAACCATTTAAAAAGATAAGGAAATTAAATATAAGATATATGCACATAAATCATTTGAGATCTTCCCAGTACCTGTGTGGTCAAGAATGAAACCCAGCCTCCATTACTAGCTCCTTTTCTCACCCCTTTCTAACTTAGAAAATAAAATGAAAAGCAAAACATCAATTTTGGAGCAAATATATCTGGGTTGGTAACTCTTCAAGATTAATATTATGGAGGAGATTGACTATCACCTTTATGCCTTCACCCATAAGTGGTTTTTGTGGTTTTTTTCTTCCTTTAAATGAAAATGAACAAAGAAACTAAATGCAAAATGTGCAAGGGAACAAGTTCCAGGATATGTCAAAGAGAAGTTTCTAATCACCTTATTGTGCCACACTAGGGTTAATATAAAGTTATATAAAATATTTTCTCTAGTTTAACTCCTACCTTGCAGACCATCCAGGGACCAAGTTTTCAAAGTCAGTAATATCTCAGTTGAAAAGAGAACAGAAACTGCAGAATGGCAACTGTTCTGGAAAAAAAATCTAGCCTCTTTTCAATGCAGTGCTATCTGTAAATCCAGTGCCTACCTGGATGAAGTTAGAGGATGCAAGGTCACAGACCAAAGGAACTTCAAAAATATGTGCAATAATCTCATCACAGGAAAATGCACCTGTGTCTAACAAGTGTCTTGTCACTATTAAGAAATTGGTAAATTAAAAGAAGAGAAACTGTAATTAGTACTATAAAAGAGATCCTAGCATCAAAGAAGGCTCAGGATCTGGGGTTTGGCTCAGATCCTAAAGCCAGCCCAAAAAGCTCTGTGGATGGCTCAGTAAATTCCTAGGCATCAGCAGTATCTGTGGGCAACAAGATTGGTGGATTCAATGTATGTACAGTTTTTATGATATGGAAGTATTGCAAAATCATTTCACATGGCTTGATCTGCATGGCTGTGGTATGACACTCCCATGGATGGCTAAATGGGTGCACCCTTTTTGACCCAGTGAAACAGTGAAGGTGTTCACTAGTGTTTGGATTAGCTCTTACCAACACTGTATCCCCTCAACCATAATTTATGTTAACAGCTGCTGTGAGCACTTGAAGCTGCCCTGATGAGGTCGATCTTACCCAGGTGCTCTGCAATCCTATGAGGAGCTGAGAGATTTCTAGTGAAGTCAGCGAGAGGGAGACTGTCAGCCTCTGGCTGGCTTGAGGCTTTGCAGAACACAAATTAGGTCCTATCTACTTCTCTGCACTTCAGCTGGAAATGCTCACTCCTTCATGCTGGCTAGTTATTGCTCTGCTTTATTGCAGCTTATGAGAAACTTACAGAGTAATAAGAGTCAGGGTTTTTTATAATCATATTGGAGTAGTGATTTAACAGGACATCAAGGTTTTCTGGGGAGATTTTACAAAGCTTGTTTTAGTAATTTGGAATGAAAACACACAAAGCAGTGCAGTCCTATTACCCAGTTAAAGATCATTGGAACAAATACACAACGTCATACGGAATAGAGTTGGACGGCTTATTTATTTGGAATAAAATACTGAAGAATTGCTCCAATTAGACTGATGTTTCTCCAGACCATCTTTGTGGGACTTGAAAAGCAATTACTGTACTCTTCTTGCTGTTCTTTTCTGGATTTTTCTTGCTCTCCTCACACTTGCTTAGTCTCCTGGCTTGCTTGGTTCATGGCTACTGCAAGCCATACAATTTAAGGTAAGACCTACAACTTGGGCTGTTGTGTTTTTGCTATGCATATGCATTGAAACAAAAAAAGAAAAAAGGGCAGTATTTGAAGATAGACAGAGTCTACTGACATCACCATAGAGGTTTTCCTGAGGACCTGGAAACCTGTCAAATGAGGCGTGGGAAACAGGAGGACACACACTTTTCCCTCCACTCTTTATTCCCACAGAAAACACCAGGGTTTGAGCTCTCTCTGTGTCTGGCAATCTCCTGGACAGGAACATTTTGTGCAAGACCACACAGTAAAAGATGGCATGCTCTTGAATCTTAAGAAGCTAAGAGTCCTCAGAGATGGAGTCCTGCTGGGAGCCTGTCTAGTCCTGAGGGTGCAGACCTGGCTCTTGGTGCCTCTCCCACATCCTTCCTGTCTGCATCACTTGCTTCTGCTGCTGCTTTCCTGGCATACAGTTGTACTGCAGCTGCACTGGAGATCCTTGCTCTGATTCCCAGTGTGGATTTCAGATTTCAGTCTTGCACTAAAAGCCATCTCAGGACTTTTCTGGAAGTTGCACCAACTCAGGGACTAGTAGCATTCATCAGGAGAGGATGTAAGCCTGGCAGGTAGCCCCCAGGTGCTTTATCCCCCAGGATTTGCCCCTTCCAATGTAAATCATACCAGGGTTTAGGTTTAATTTTGCTTTCTTCACATAAATTTTACTTGAATTTAAGGCTTACAGCTAACTGCCTCTTTTTGCTTTGCTGAACATAGGATGAACATAACGTGTTCTCTAAAAATTGAATGATGTTCAGGAGGGCTGCAAAGACTCATGACCTGCTCAGATAATAACTGCAAACCTACTGAGAGCCCTGGTGATATTTTAACCAGTCATCATTCCCCAGGCTAGTGAAAAAACCCTGTATCACCCTATGTCTGCACATGTAGCACTGGAATGATTCATCACACTTCCCTTTTTTCTCAGAAGCTGCTTGCACAGCCGTGTGGGCCTCACATCTCCTTTTGCAGAACTGAATTGGGCATCTTTTCAGACTTACAGAGAAAAATGTTCACACCACAATCATAAGATGGAAGGAGCTTTGGGGTTTTTTGCAGGCATTTGGACATTTACATTTGTTTGCTACAAGCTATTTTCAGCTTCAGTGGTGAATATAGTAGTGAGAAAAGGGTTAATAACTCCTCTGCAGTTGCTAGGTAATGCTGTCTTATCATTGGGACCACTTACTAGTTAGTGACAGCCTTTCTGATGATGTAATGCTTAAATAGTCATTGTGGAGTGCATTAAATTACATTTTTATTTTTCTTGTTTCCTTTAGAAAGCTAGGAAATGAAACATAAAATGATATTATGGCTGCATGGATAAATCAACCAAAAGCCAGAAAATACAGGAGCTGAACATTAGTCCAAGGAGACATCTTCATCTCTGAGAGAGTGAGCTCTTTTTGTAGTGTGTTGTAGTACTGTTACTGTTAAAAAGTATTGTTTCTTCATAGTTCTTGGAGCAAAGTAGGTTGAAATGACAAATCCAAATGATGGGTCACTTCAGTACTAAGCATGGAAATATCAAACAGGCTTTATTACAGTCAAAAAAATCTTTGTATGCTTTTTTTTTCTTATTTTTGTTTAATTCAGCAATTAGAGTCCCTCATAAAACAACAAGCACTGCAGGGATTCAGGTTGCTTTTGGACACAGACCAAACCTCTCAAACCCACATGCAGACCAAGGTGCAGCCAGAACTCATGCAGTCAGGTCAGTTCAGAGGTGCATTCTTTGGGTATCAGATCTGAAGAAATTGCTAATTTGTTTCTAGGTAACAGGAAAACACATTAAAGTGAATACAGCTATTCAATAAACATTTCATTCTCATTTCTGTTCACTTCACTCAGCCAAGTGGTCCAACTCCATGTCCCTCCTTTCCTAGACTGGGAAATACTGCAGGAAGGAGCTGAGTCTCAGTGGGGTTTTTCACCCTTAAAATCCTCAGGGCTTGATAGTCCTTGACCCTGGCTGTGGCACAGCCCCTCTGTGCTTGCTCTCAGCCTCCTGGGACCCCTTCCCCCATTCCCTGCCATTCCCCTGCTCCCTGTGGACTGGGACTGCTTTCACATGGCAACACAACCCCAACCAAGGCTGCTTTAAAGTGAGCACAGTGCAGGCTCAGCAAGTAGTCCCAGATCAGCATCCAAATTCTTCCTCGACATGGCCTTTTCTTTTTCTTCCTGAAAAAGAAATAGTATTGGGAGCCTGGGGGCTTGGGGCAATTGCAGTGTCTGACTATTTTTTCATGTGAGCAAGGCAAATCCCCCTGTGGATGCTATTCCAGAGGCAGGACTTTCCACTGGTTTAGATAGCAGGGACATTATGGAGAGCTGGTATTTACCTAGCTGGCACCAAACAATGGAGAGAGAAAGGTACAGTTAAACAACACCAGGTTCTTTTTTTCATCTCTTTGCATGATCATTTGTGAACCTTCTGGTGACTAGGAGAAACTGCATGCTCACTCAAACCTGTTTGAACATGCTGAGCTAAGCCCAGATGCTGCTGAGAGGGGCTGCCTTAGCCAGCACCAGTGACAACCCAGCATCTTTGTACTTGCCATTTGTCAAATTAAAAGGTCCTATTTCAGGCTTTCCCTCACGTATACTCCTACAGTGGACACATGAAAGGAGACCAATTGCTCCCTGACTGAGGTATGTGTGGGACTCAGTGTCAGGAGAGAACAAGAAATCTGCAGGCTTCAGCACCCAGCTTTTGTATGCTGCTGACAAAACTAGCAGGAATAAAATATGCATGCTGAAAAGAAAAGGGAAATAATTGTTTCCTTACACGAGCCTTTCTCTGGGATCTAGGACATGCAGTCTTAATAATGGTGGACACTGCACAGAAAACAATACACAGGGTGAGATCATTCTTGTAGTCAGGTTCAGTACAGGCATTATTTAACAGGACTGCAGAGCACAGAGATTGTTTGCAGGGCAAGTCTCTCCTATGACAGGTCATTCAAATGCTCGTGGCAAGTGCTGTTACTGCTGATATGACAAAGTGGTAGCAGGAAAATAACTGACTACAGACTGTGAGCCACTTTAGCTCTAGAGAAAGATTTTCATTCTGCTGAGTTTTAGCCCATATGTAGGTAGCTATAATAAGTAGGATGAAGTATCAGCATAGCTGGGAACGACATTACCAGTCACATTTTATTCCATTTGATTAGATGGGAGAGTTCATCCTACTCACTTGTTTGTCTCATCTCAGAAAACATAATCCTTTAATACAAATACCTGCAACAAAACTTGGAGCAGAAGGAGCAGAACTGTTTAGGAGTTGTCCTGTTGTGCACTTGTGTTTCTCCCCACACAGAGCAGGTGGTAGGTAGATGCCTGTTGCAATGCTGAACGTCTGCATGCAGGGCTGACAGACGTGTTTGTGAGGTGAAGTCTGGTGCTCTGATTTGCTCATTTCTGAATCCTTCATTAACAGTGATGCCATGTCTGATGCATGAGAAGCATTTGAGAGTTACAGGAACAGGCTTTAAGGGAAGAAGGTTTAGCTCCACAAATCAAGACCATCAGAGATAATCCAGCTGGTGATTCTCTCACTGTTTCCCACTTAAGTAATAAAATCACAAGAGAGAGTGAAAGAGGATGGGAAGTGATTGCACGACATTGCTAGTGAAACTGAGCTATCGTGTTGGTACTCTTTGCAAGCACTTTTCAGTTTAAGGGTCAGTGCTCTCTGCAGTCATCAGTTACACCAATGTACACTTATAACCATGCTGTCTGAGCTTCCTGCCTGTGATGCTGGCAATTCTTGCTGCCCTGCATTCCAGAGAAACAGCACAGCATGCCAGCAGTCCTCCGGTCCTCTTCCAAGTATAAACCTTGTCAAAGTGTGGCCCAGAATTATTTACCTGGTCTGTAATGCATCTAATTGCAGATATCTGCAGCCACCTGAATCAGTACCTGGTGTAGCTCTGGTAGTGCTGCTCAGAGTGAGCAGTGTTTCCTCTTCCATTTCCTTTGGCTTGGGAGAGGCAGAACGTTGTCCTCTTTCACTGGCTTTGTTGCAGCAGGCATGGACTTTGCTTAGATAACATGAGAAAAACACAGATCAAACCAAATAATGGAATAAACATATATTTCCAGTCTATTTTTCTAAGTGTATCTGAGCCTAGACCAGTGTCTGTTCAAAGTGTCTCCCAACACTTTGTGGCTTCTGCATGGATCCTTCCCCCTTCTTGCAATCATTGCTTTGACTATTTTTTTTATTCTGCAAGTGACAAGATTTTAGCCAATATAAAAGCCTTCTCCAAAGCTTTCTTTTCGTCCCTACTTGCACCTTGCCAGGTTAATGAGTTCTAGCAACAGCATCTGGCTTCTGTGTCCAGCTGCTGCCAGTTTCCAGCCTCTGCTGTGACCAAAATATCTGTCTGGTTTTATGTCCCAGGCAGCCCTCGAAGGGCCCCCAGCTCCCTTGTGGGGCACATGCCCCTACACACCCACATGTGAATCAGAGACACCCGTGGTTCTGGGCAGGAAGGGGAGACTGAGGGCCCTGTGGGGAGCTCTGCTCCATCTCCCTTCACCTTCCACCATCCAGGCCTAATCCTAGACTGAGATTGTCTGTTTTGTCCTCCACCCAAGCCCTCTCATGGTAGCTTTGTCTGCAGCATTGGGCTCCTGACAAGTTATTTCAATTCAGTGCATATGCTGTGTCATTCTCATCAAATGGCTGCAGAGGTTTGCTCATGCCTGTCCCCTCCTCAATAAATCTGCAATTTGGGAGCAGGTTTCATTTTGCTGATTTCTTCTGACTAGTTATTATGCTGGGTTTCTAAGGCACTTGCACTTGGCTGGGTGATTCCTCAAAAAGGGACTGGTGCCTATTGTAGTTAACCCTGTTCAATGTCTAATGAATAATTAAACAGCATGTTGTCTGTGGCTCAGCTTTGTCAGTTTGGTCAGTCGATTGCTGCTTTGCTGCTTCTATCAAACAAAAACCTTGCTGTGAAGCTTGCTTAAAATTCAGCATTTGCTAATTAGCATTGTTTCGAATGTAATTCTAAGTGCCACTTCTTCAGGCAATTCAAGAGAGCAATGTAGAACTTCAGTGTCTCTATGGAGACCATCTATAATTTCAAAGACAGAAACAACAGTTTAATGCCTTGTAATACTTAAAAAAAAAATCACCAGTAGCTCTTTCCAAAATACCCCCAAAATACCAATAAGAAAGGATGGGGCCCTGCTGATATACAAAGCCAATTTATTGAAGATCACTGAATTGTCATAGAGATGATTCAGTGAAACTAGTTGAGGGCTAAGGTAAAGCACCAGGATTAGCCTCAGGGGTGTAAATTAAATACTGAATAAATATTTAAAATGCAAAAGATCAAATGGTTAGGCACATGTGCCAGCTGTAGGAAGGTAAAACCATTTTGTTAGATTTATGTAGAGAAACACCAAGAAATAAATTCAACAGCCCTGCTCACCATCTGGCTTACAGGACCATAAGCCACAGCAGATCTTGATTTCTGAGGCAGAAGTGAAGAGGGTTAGATCACCCACACTGGGCATCCACAAGGCGTTATATCCAACTCCTCAGAGAAAAGCAGCTCTGGGGTGACACAAAGGCAGGGTCTCCTGTGCACAGCCAGTGACCACGACCACACAGGCAAGCTGTCCTGGATGAGCAGCGCAGGATTTGTGCACAAAGCTCTGCCTCCTCCTGTACAGAATATTGCAGCTGCTCAAAACCCAGGGCTGAAACTGCTGGTGCTGCAGGCTGCCAGGGAGAGGAGAGCTGGCTGCCTGCAGCAGGACCAGGATAAATGCAGCTCCTCTGGATAAATGCAGCTCCTTGGGATAAATGCAGCTCCTCGGGATAAATGCAGCTCCTCGGACTCACAGAGAGGTCACTGATTCCTAGGAAACTCTCAGACCACTGACAGAGAACAGTGCTGGGTATGATGTGGGGAAAATAAGCAGAGCAAAAGCCATGTTCCCTTTAACTGAGGAGCAAAATAAAG
This sequence comes from Serinus canaria, assembly GCF_022539315.1. NCBI lineage: Eukaryota > Metazoa > Chordata > Aves > Passeriformes > Fringillidae > Serinus > Serinus canaria. The sequence continues at coordinate 45,508,081 of NC_066319.1, forward strand.
GCAAAAGCAGATAGGGCAGGAGAAAAGCTGCCAGCAGCTGTGAAAGAGCCCTGTTCCAATTCAGACCTGTGCTTAGCACTGGGCAGCTTCTGGGAGCTTCCTCTTCTGGTGGCATGTCAGGACAGCAGGAAGGGTGGGAAAGGCAATCTAGGAAAGGAGGAAGAGACAGGAGAGAGCCTGGGTGGGGAGCAAAGCCCTTCTCAAATTTGGTGGAGACACCAGATATGGGGAGGGAGAAGCCCTATCCCACAGTCAGTGGGGAAACACAGCACCTTGAAAGGCCCAGCTGTGCATCAGGCAGCCTTTGGGCAAAAATACTGTGCCCTGAATTTCACAGGTCAAACAGAATACAGTGAGTTCAAATCTCACCATGCAACCTGGGAGAAGACACAGGAATAAAGGTATGCTACTCTGCCTGAAAAGAGCCAGCAGAAGTTAAAGAAAACATCTAAAACTGAGGTCTTTATTGCTTAAAGGTCCCTACCTTTTTCAAGGTTTCCTTGAAAACGTCTGCTCTCCTGGTGTGAAATAGCCTAAAATAAATAATGCTATCTTCTCCAATGGTGCATTGTAATCAGTGTAGGAGTTTTTTTTTAAAAAAAGAGGAAATGTGTGGTGTAATTTCCAGCTGAGCTGATCAGAGATCAGTTTTCTTACATCCTTAGAGGTATTTTAATATAGTAGGATTTCTTATTGTACCTTGTTAGATCCCAGGAAAGATTTACTACTCAAAATTGTAAAGGAATACATTTTACCATATTCATTGTCTTATTTCCGTTGCCCCTTTGGCAATAATGTTCATTAGTGGCTATAAAAATAGACATTTAATGAGATGTTTACTTCATTTAATTAAAGTCTAATAATTTTTGCCTGGAGTACAGTATCTGCTTAGTCTTTTTTTCTACATGAGATACAAGTTAACTACATAACTCAATATTAACAGTGAACAGGGATTTTGTTCTTTAATACAATAGTTCTGTTTTTTTCCTTATTATTCACTTACTGTTCCAGCTGATGCCAGCTCGATGCACTTCATGTTTCATGTGCAGCAGTATTTCTCTAGAAGAAACAAATGCTTTTTGCACACCAGCTCTAGTTTTTAAGTAGCTTGTTAGGGATTTCTTGTCTTGCAACATCTTCACTTGGTGCACTAAGGTAGAAGCAGCTATGGGATGAAAAGAATGTCTTGGTAAGGGCAGATTTCACAAGTCCTATTCAGCATGTAGAATCACAGGATCACAGACTGGCTTAGGTTTCAAGAGACCTAAAAATCATCTTGATCTCTCTGCTATGGGCAGGCAGACCTTTCACTAGACCAGGTTGCTCAAGAGCCCCATCCAGCTTGGTGGCTCACTCCACTGCTGTCTCTGCCAGCTTGATGCTCAGCTCTCTCATTTTTGTTTCCTCCTTCACCTTTATCTTTTTGCTGTCCCAGTGCTACTCTTGCCATGTGTGAGTAGTTACCAGAGCCTTCAGCATCCATGTTGAAATTCTTTCCTCATGGAAGCTGCTGCCTCATCCTGGTCCAGCCACAGAGCTGTGCCCACTGCAGCTGTCCAGTGTCTGCATGAGCACACAAAGGCTGCAGCTCTGTAAGCAAAAGTCTCACAACCACAGGTCTGAGTCTTGCATCACAGCTGTGAGCTGAAGAAAGTGAAGAGCTGGAAGCCCCAAATCCACAAAGCAGGCAGTGTACGAGGGCAGAGCTGGCCAAAGCCAAACAGCAGCAGAGTTGAATCAAGCCAGATATATTTTTCACAGAGTCTTACCCTCAAATATCTTCCTTTTTAATCAGCCAACATTTAGCTTGAACTCATGCCTCATCAAGACAGCCATATTTCTGTTGAACTTTTTTCTTTTCTGGTGGATCAGCATTACTCGGCTAGGAAAAAAAAAATAAAATAAATACTCCATTAGAAATGCTACCTCCTTTCAACCCCAGCTCCAGTGAGAGAATGCTTCATGGATCCACACAGCTGGAATCAGCTGGACTTAGTACCACTAAGGTATCCTGCCTGGAGCCAGAGGCCCCACCTCTCTAACCAGATATATAGCCATTTTGAAAACAAAAAATTGAGGCTCCCCCCTCATTCTTTCTGTTTGCTGGCATAAATAGATCCATGACTTATCTCAAGAGTCTGTGTGATGCTGTCTGACCTACTGGGTTGCACCTCAGATTTCTGCTTCAGACCTCTCTTTCAGTATCATACCTCTTCCACTTCAGACTGGGTCAGCTATTATTGTGTTAAGAATATTAGAAGTGTTTTTAAAACTGTAGTGAATTAAAATCTACCATTTCTTATGTGTCTCTTCTTCCTTTCCAATGACATTTTTTGGGCAATATACCATAAATAATATCTCACTAGTGTTATGTATGGCACTAATCTATTATGTGAGCACTATATTTTTGGTGATATATTAGAACAATGCATCATAAAAACACCATTACTGTAGATATATATTACTCAGCTACCAACTGGCTAGCAGCAGTACATAGATATAGATATAGATATAGATATAGATATAGATAGATATAGATATAGATATAGATATAGAATAGATGGGAAATAGATTAATTTAGTGTATTAAATCAAAAGTGCATGGATTTGAATCTAAAATAATAATAATATCCAAATACTGTTAAGAATGGTCTTAGTTCATATATTAATAGCTATAATGAGAGATGCCACCAGACATTTCAATTAAAAAAAAAACAAATGCTGTTTTAATGAAGTGGTGGAAGCTGCCCTTCTGCCACCCACATTGTTTTCCTGTTTCAGAATGGGCCAGAAAGGAAAGAAAAAGTAGGAATGAAGGATATAGGGCAATAGTCCAAAGGCATCACTGCCTCCCACAGCTTTGATGGAAAATAAGAAAAACAAGAAAAGCAAATTAAAACATTTAAATGGAGAAAAGCAGTACATTTCTTTTAGGATTTGCTGACAGCTTTGGGTCTTTCTCACATGCCTGACTTTGAAGGTTAAACAGGGTCCCTGATCTTTATTAAACTGAAGGGAGGTGGATCATGTGTGTGGGCACCAATAAAAAGAATAAAGGGAAACATGATGTATGTGATTCATTAGTGTCTAGCAAATAATGTGATTTTGTCCTGAAGTATTTGTTGAATTCCCAGTCTTTCTCTAGAATGATTTCTTTTGCCCAAATGAAAATAAGGGGCCACATCTGTTGAGGGAAAACTGTATTGACAGAGCCCTTTCCAGACTATTTCCACTTATGCCAGAACATGATGAACCTGCTGTTTCCCAATGTTGTTTGTTCTTCCTGGCCCCTCATCTTTTCGGAGTATTCAGGAAACAGGGGGTTAGGAAAAGGCCATTGCATTATTCTGTAGGAGTCCTTTTTGCCTCCAAGTGCAAGACAAAGCAGAAGCCTCTGCCTGCTCTGGTTCCGTTGGGGGATATTTTTGGTTTTGCAGGAATTCTCAGTGACCTTTTTTTTAATAATCTGCTTTTCATTTTACAGGGTAAGGATATTCTACATGGTTAGTAATTTCATTTTATGACCCACCTTTGAACCATAGAAAAATTAACTAATTTTTCAGAAGCTTATTACAACAAAGCATAACAACTCCTTCATCCAAACTCAAGAAGTATACAGTTGTCCAAGCTGGAATTGCAGTTAGCAAGCTCCCTCAGTGTCTTCCTAAAATTTAAACTCTATTTAGGTTCCAGAACTTCCAACAGGCCTTCACATTTGTTAACCATTTTTAGTCCCTTGGTTTCTTGTATTACCACATTACTAGCATAACCAAATTTTCACTGCCCACTGCCTTAGCACAATAGATTCATCTCAGTAATATAAAAAGTCATGAAATAATTGGGCTAGATAAGAGGTCTAACCATCAAGTCCAACCATTAACTCAGTTCTATCAAGTGCACCATTAAACCATGTCCCTAAGTGCCACATCTAGGTGTCATTTAAATAACTCCAGGGATGGTAATTCCATCACTTCTCTGGGCAGCCTGTTCCAATGCTTCATAGGCCTTCTGGTGAGGAAATTATGTGGACAGGGTTGGGAAAGTATATCCAAACTCCAGAGTAATCTCTGTGGTGCAGATGTACCACGATATGCAGAAGGAGAAAGCTGCATATGAATAATAGACTGGGATCTTGAGACATTGTGGTTCAGTGATGAAACCACAAATTATTCAGCTCAGTTAACAGAAGGAGAGAGACAGAGGAGTGAGGAGCAGCAGGTTCAGCACCACGAGGAAACCACTTGGTAGCATTTTGTAATGGTGGGGGAGGAAGAGAGTGTGTTTCCAATGCCTGAGGCATCATTTTCCACACAAAGACCTTTCCCAGTATACTGCCTCGAGTACATCCTGCACTCCACCAAGGCACTCCACATTGCCAGGCATTGGGTCATCATATGCCCTATAACTTGCAATAATTAATTTCCCTTTCCATGGAAAGACTAGGTTACATCAGTGAATATCATTGACACAGTGGGGTGGCAGCAAATATCCTGGTTCTGCTGTTAACAATGCCATACAGGACCCAGAAAATATAGTGCCTTGGAGTTTAAAGGTCTGGGAACATGATGTGGATGTAAAAAATTGGTAGTACAAACTCATTTGTTCTTTTGCAGTTTGGGCCATATTTTTTCTGTGGCTTTCAGCAAATCCCTCAGGTTTTCTGAGCCCAGTCTGTAAAATCTGGCTTGCAGTCTTTTGTCACGTCCCATATAAGGGACCATTAAAGATTGATTCATTTGTGTTTGAAAATTGCTGTGAAGATGAAAACCGCAGTATAAATTCTGCCTTGTGTTCCAGTGGCCTCCTGATTTCAAAGGCTGCCAGGGTTAAAGTGGTACTAGACTGATTTAAGTGGAAATCAAGGCACAGTGTGGCCGATGCAGGACAGAACATGCTCAACCAGCAGCAGCCTGAGAGGAAACGACACAGAGAGATGATACATAAAGCTCTTCAATACCATAAAGTTGCACATAAAATAAATCTCATTACTGCCTTTTGCACTCTCTGGCTACTGTTCCTACAACTCTATTGGGCTCTGGCAGTAGTGAGACACATAGTAATGAGACAGAGCAGTATCTGGGAAGGATAAAGTGTCAGGTTGCATGATGAGATACACAGACATCCTTTGGAGTTTACCAAGAGTGAGACAGTAATATGCACACTCAGAATAAAACCCTTGCCTTTGCAAGCAGATAGTGAAACTTCAGAGGGGCAAAGAGGTGGGAAGACAAGCTCACACTGTGACACACAGTGACTCTGTCAGAGTGCATGAAAAGAGCTGGCAAACGCTTCCTCAGTGCCTTTCATAAAACCTGTCAAGGTAAGAAAAGAGGTGAATACCAAAGCAATGGACACCAGTGTGCTTGCCTTGATAAGAGCCAGAGCACAAACCCATGACTCCACCCCACAAGGGCACAGCTGCTTGTTGCTGTAGACAGGAAAAGGTCCAGAGACTTTCATTCAGATTTTCTGTCTAAGAAATGAAACAGCAAAATTAACAGGGTTAATTAATAACCTTAGAAATCCATCATTAATTAAAAACCAGCACTGGCTCATTGGAGTCCAAGGATATTGGCACTCACAGTGTGGATGATGATGCTTGAGACAGAGCCCTAATCACCTAATTGAGCACATTGCTGATCTGTGCAGCCTCCGTGGCCCAGGAATGGAGTGCCTCCCGCTGGTGTGCTTGCCCCTGCTGCCTGTGAGAGATCTGAAAGCCATGGGGAAACCTGGGGCAGCCTGACAGCAGGAGCTGCCCTTGGGAGCTGACCAAAACCCAGAGATATCCGTAGAAAGCGTCCCATATGTAAAACAAAAGGTATTCTAACTTGTGTTACAGTGTTGTTACCATCACTCCTCTCCTTCCTGGCTGTGTCTGTCGAGGTGACCCATGGTGGCAGGAGCCACAGAGCCACACACACCTGCAATGACAGTCTGGCCCCACAGCTCGGGGCAGGACAGCCTGCTCCAGCAGCCTGGGTCTCTATCAACCCACAGACCTGGAGTAAGGTGGAAACAACACACAGACATGGGGAAAAGTGCCTTCCAAGTGGTGAGAAACTGCAAATGATTCAGTAGGTTATCTGACTCAGTGGCTTCCTGCTGAGTGCTGGCTGCCGTGCGGTGACACAAGGTATGGGAACAGCTTTCCCAGCATGCAGGGAAAACAGACTTTCTGGTGTGCATGGGGGCAAAGCAGCCCAGGACAGTCCTGTAAGCTACCAAGATGCCACCATGCTTCCTGCAGTACCCCTTTTCTTCCACACATTTCAAGGACTAACAATAATTTATTGAAACATTGCCTTTCTACCCTGCCTTTCAGTTACAGCATTTTGTAGGCATTGCCAAACAAAGCTTCCCATTCCCTCTGGAAGGTGATTGCTCTCCATGTTTTATGGCTGGACAAGCAAAGTCCTGGGGAGATGAAAGGCTGGCTGCTCCCAGCCTTGTCCAAATGGGCAAGGAAACACACAGGGGCCATAAAACCTCCCCTTTCCTCTTGCATGGCCTTTCCTAGCCCAGCTATCCCACCAGGAAAGAGAGCCTGGGAGTTCTGGTGTATCTGTCTGTCACTGTGACACACAGGAACTTTCCCAGAGGGATGGGATTGTGTGTTTCACCACACCCATGCCAGGAGCAAAGGGAGCCATCACTAGGACAGAGAAATTGGCGCATGCCACCTGACAGATCACTTGTGTGCACCAGCAGGGAATTTTTTGCACCCAAGACTTTCAGGGCTGGCTTTGCCCCTGCCAGCAAGATGGCATGACTTAGGGTGGCTGAAATGTACAGTCTGTAAGTGAACAGGCCAAGTTTTCATCTTCTAAAAAAGGGAGATGATCAGGGTCAAGACATTGGAGTGACTGCTCATAACCAAGCTGTCTTATTAGATTGCTAGCTCCAATTCTGGACCCAGATGTTGTGGCATATAAAAACTGACATAAATTTATGGTAGAAAAGTTGCCTTTGGGCTCTCTAGAGCCCATCATGAGCAGTGCACACAGTCATTTAATGTTTCCTCTGGGCAGCCAGCATAAACACTGCTTTTATGTAACATACCTACACACATGCACATATGTGCAGGAGGATTTGGGAATAGTTTCCCTGAATTCTGAGTGGAAAAATTAGTCTACCTGAATGCCATGTTGAATTTCATTGTGCTCATATCATCACACATCTGGCACAGCTGTGGCTCTCTCTGGCAGACTGACAGACTGTGCCTCCCCCAACAGCTACATGGCAAAGGCCTTTTGTTTGTAATGCTGCCTTTTGCAGCCCCCTCCCTCCCCTAAGAGCCTTTAGATCATATAATCCATACCATTGTTTCAATTGCTCCTTTTTCATCCTGCAGATAATTGTTGAAGACCAACTTTGCCTTCTCCTGACCACAGCCTCCTCCACATAATGAAGATAAAGATTTAGACGAGCCACTCATCTCAAAAAACATCTAGGAAATCATTCATACTATTTTAAAAACTCCCTGCCCAACACCATAGTAGCAATTGCCTCAAAAAATCCCAAACTATAAAGAAAGTAAACAAATAGAACATCACTGAGAATCAGAAGAAAGCAATAGTATTGCTTGCTATTCTGCAAACACTTCAAAATTCAAAACAAGCCAACCAAAATTGCTTTCCTAGTTCTCTTTTTATCCTTTTCCCTAGGCCTTTTCCATAAGGTACCTAGTGGAAATTAAAGCAATAGTTTTATACAGATAAATCCACAGCATTGAAAAGAGTCTGATCTCTTTTCCCTAGATGCTCAAAGACTGCACCAGTCTATATAAGGTGTTTGAAAACCATGTGGGAAGGAGATCATTCTCTCTTAAATTCAATAGGCTTTTAGAATCACGTTTATTCACTTCTATAGAGTTTTTCCATATGGGATTTCAGAGCCTTTTATACAAGAAGGTGCCCCCTTTTCTTCTCTTCTCTCTTTCCTTTGTGCTTGTTCTTTCATCAGCACAAAGCTGAAGTGAACAATAGTACACACTCAGCTTTACATCCTGCAACATCCAGGACTCTGAAGAATAAAGAAACAAATACCCGACCAAGGGACTAAAGACAGCAGGTTCAGTGTGATGGGAACTTCAGCTACAGTGGAAAGTTCTGGTGCTGGTGGAAGAAGGTTCCTTTTAGGAGCCAAAGAAGATGAGTACTGAAAGCTGGTTCTGATGTGGGCTGGCTATAAAATCCCAACTGAGTCACTCTGCCTCTCCAAGCTGCATTTTCTACAGCTGCAAAATGGGGTTGTAGCCCAGAAACCCAGGTAGTGGTTTTATAAGGCATTATAAAGAACTGCAAGGATATTAAACAAATAACTATTTTTTCATGTGGGAGGGCAGGGCCAAAGACAGAAGGGAGAAGAGCAAATACATTGAGTGGGAGTGTTGGGATAGCAGTTGGGACAATTTATTAATTTGGTTTCCATCTCATTCTCATAAACAACCTTCAGCTGAGTGAACCTGCTTGTTGATCACTCTCTGTCTGCTGAGTGTTTCCCTGCACTAGGTCCTTGATCCTGCTCCATGCTGCAGGCTGCCCCTTGCTGCCCTGCCTGCACCCAGCATCTCCCCCCTGTCAGAGCCACCTCAAGGTGCTGAGCCCAAGCAGCTCCCTGCTTTGGTCCATGGGGTGACAGATGGGGTGATTCTGCACCCTTCAGTCATGGCATCATCCTGTTTGCCCTTGGTCTGGAAACTGGGCTGGGGAATCACATATCCTTCCCCAGCTGACTTGTTACAGAAGAAGAAAGAAAACTGTTTTTCTCTCCCTAACTCAGATGTCCCTCAGAGACATCAGTGTGAAGCAGATGCCACTCGTGGGACCTGGAAAGCAGGGAAGGGGGAGTGGGGCAAGTCAAAGCCCTGTGTGATGCTGTGTAAGCAAATACAAGATCTTGTATTTGTCCCCTTCTCACTGAATCTCTGGTAAGTCATGTCCTTGTCCCTGCTATAATCACTGATTACATGCCGTTTGCCTGTTGCATTAAAGCTGCTTTCTCAATTAATATCATTTTAAAGGGCGGGCTTGGCACGAAGGAGACAAGCTGTTTTGAACTCCAGCATACACATCTTGTATGTGATCATCCTAAGCAACTCCTGCAGCCTTTCTATGGTGAGCAGGCAGAAAGCACCACGAGTTAATGAACTGTGTTTTAACCACCTGATGCTGGTCAAAGCTTTGATCTAGCAGGTTTAAGGCTGGGTGGAGGAGGGGAGGCAGAGAGCTCTGCCACGCTCTCCGGTACCACCAAAACTGTTAATCAGCCTGCTCTGCAGTCTGCTGCAGAGTTTGCTTTATTAAAGCTCCCTGCTGCCTGCACACGTTCACTGGCACAGACACGGAGAGAGAAGCAAAGCCTTCCCCGAGTGCAGAGTGCTCTCTGCTGCATTGCAGGGTTTGCTGCCAGAGCGATGGGGGTAGGTAATCGCAGGTGGAGACTTGGGTCCTCCCTCAGCTCGCCTGCATCTGCAATCTCCTGGATTTCTCTGACAGGGGATGCGAGGAGCGCTGGCAGCAAAACATGCTTTTTAGGGTTCTCTCTCCAATTCCTGAATATCTGGGTAGCTTTGCTTGTACTAGTCTCAAATGTAGTCTGTACTGCTTAATGTGGTTTTTGTTCACAGTTACTTTAAAAACCTAAAAATTAATTTCCTTTGAGGTACTTGAAGGGGTAAGCATAATTTTATTTATTATTGTTATAAATTTACCTTGTCTCTGCCTAGAGGCCCTCTCTAAGGCTGAGGATGCCATTGTGCTGTTGAAGTATTCGAATTAAATTCTGCTGCCTTTCAAGGACCTGGCAGCCTGAGTATTACAGGCTTTTTGGTTTTCCTATAGGTTGTCTCATAAAGAAGATTGAGCAGGATTAAGTCACTTTTGGAGGAAATTGTAGGTGATTCAGTTAATTTCCTTTGTCCCCTCCTACCCCCCTTTCTCCCCCGCCCTGGTTAGGCTTTTTTCCTTTTCTTCATTTCTTCTATGACAACACAGAAATATTTTATTATTTCTTGAGGTTTAATACCCCATAGCTGCTCTGTTTTGTAATATCTGTAACCACATTGGATTTGTTGTTTTTAACAGACATTTTTTTCTGGAAGAAAGCTGGTATTTGTTTAAGAATCGTTAGGCATTGCATTTCCTATCTGTAAATACGCATGTGGAAATTTGATTATAATAATTTTGTTCTTTCTGAACAGCTGATTCAGGATTTCTTAGCTCCCCTTGTATTTTTCAGGTATGTATCTCAGCTGCTCTTTTTTTTTTCATTTGTGAAACAAGGATGGCTCAGATTTCTTCTCCTTATGTGTTTCCTGGTGATACAGTACTGCGGTCTCTGCCTTATTCAGCTTATGTCTAATTGCAGAGCACTTAGCAAAAGAATTCAAATGCAAGTTTTATATTTGGAGTTAACCATCTATTATACTCAGCTTTGTTAGAAGATGTCATCTAAACAGCAAAGATAGTCTAATAAGGAGAAATTAATCTTCAGGCCTATGTGAAGGTGGGCTTGCATTAGTCCGAATCAAGAGCTCATGGCTTGGTAGAGTTTAGGGAAAAGGAAATTTTCTTTCCACTGAAAAGCCAGAATATATCTGTCTAAGTGTGACATCTGTTGCAGCACTGCTTATTGACAGCCTTCTGGGACAAGCTGGCCAGAAGGACTGGATATTGTGGGAATTAAAGCTCGGCGTTCGTATGGCAGCTTAACTGCTGAGTGCACACGCTCCGAAGGAAAAACATGATTTACCTTAAAAGATCTTCTGGGGCTGGATTTCTGGAGCTGCTGAAAAAAATCTCTTGACTCCCACAGGAACTGGTGGGAGTCCTGGCTTCCAGGTGCTTCCAAAAGCAAAATCTCATTGTCAAGATGAAGGCTATGACAAAAGAAACCAAATATTATTTCATCATTATTTTAGGCTTCCACATCAGAATTTTCACACAACTAAAGCAAGGATGACACTTGGCTACCTTTAAGGACTGGTGAGGGTTAACATAACATAATATTCCTGCAAGGAAGACATTGGTAAGTGACATAGTTGTTATGCTGTTAGTGGCCATTTTGGAGCAATTTTTCCTTATTGTTCAGATCCTACTTTAATTCACTTCTTCCAGTGACCCTTCCAGTGTTAATCCACTACACAGAAGCATTGCAGTTTTAATTAAAAAGGAAATCTCTATCTCACTAAGCTTAGTCTGCCATCTGATCATGCAGTATGGTTTACAGACAGTATTATCTGTCTAATTTGCATCATAAAACCATGACTAAAGCAAGGCAGAAGACATTGGCAACCCCCAGCAAATAATGCTCTCTAACCAAAACCAGACATGTTTTAAACAAAACTCGACTGGAAGAATGGAGATGTGTGTCTCACTTGATGCTGCCCACAAGGAGGGTTACAGGGGCACAGAGAGCTCAGTGGGATACCCCTTCAAAATAAAACCAGTAGACTGAGTTTGGAGCAGCTCCTGAAAATATATGCTCCAGCTTGACAACAAGATAGGAATTTGAGGCAGGATTAAATTTTTTGGCTCCTGGTATAATGAAGGCTGGTGGTGCCTACTGACCTTTAAAACCTGTGATCTTAAATACAGGCAGTTGTTATGTCCCCTGTTGCTTGGAACTTCATTAATTAAATTGAGTGCTAAGCTGCAAGGCCAGGAACTGTCCTGAGGGCCTGCACGTGACAAAGATTCACACTGGGCTGGGTAGCATCCCCAAATCCCATTCCAGCAGGTGATCAGCAGAAGTCCACCACTGGACAAAAATCTGCTCTTGGTTGTTCTTACGTTTGGATGGAGGTAAAGCAGCTGTCCCAGGGCAGTAAGGCTCGAAGGAGAGCAGTACCACCAGCATTGCTGCTCAGCTCCCAGCTGCACCAGCACATCAAGGCAGCAAACATAATCTGGGAGTCCCTGAGTGACAAGAGAGCCAAAAAGAATTATTTTTTGCATTATTGTCAGATTTTTAAAACATTGTGGGAGGAAAGCAGTGGGGGAAGGGAGAGAGAAACTGGATCTTATGTTTCTTATTAGCAGAGGAAGGAGGGAGGTATGAGATCTGTGTTACTCTGTGAGCTCTTTACCTCAGAGGAAGGTGAACCCCACCTGGCAAAAATTAAATGTTAATGCATCAAATTATGTCCAAAAGCACATAAAGCTCAAGGGACACCTTATGATACCCTTTGAAAACAAGATCTAATTTAATTCATTTGCATATCCTGATACCTAATACTGCAAATCGGAATGGTGGGTTAATGCACTGCTACCATTAGGCTCCCTTGAGCATATTGGAAAACTGTAGTCAACAAACTGCAGGCACTGAATTGAAGTGTCTGGTCAGGGAAAACCAGATCAAACTACATCGTCTTAATTGTGACCTGTTTTGGGATGCAGAAGGGTGGCAGCAACCCTTGGTGGAAAGAAACAGTAAATTGATTTTTCTGAGAACCTCATCAATCACTGGTCACAGTGACCCATGGATCATTAATCTCATTAAAAACTTCAGCCTCGTGGCAGAAGTAATAGCAGGCACACTAAAAGCGTGCAAATTAGATATGCTCTCACAAATGTGAATGGGTCTGGCTGGTGTCCCTGAGGAGAGTCCATTTCTAAACTAGACAAACTTTTCACTGACTCCAGCTGAACTTCAGCCATTTACTCTGGGTCAGGTGGCATCTTTAGGAGATGTGAAAACTGTATGGAAAGTGTGTGGTCTGTTAGTCAGTCAAATTTATGTACTCCGTTCAGGGAAGGGAGAGCTGAACAATGGGCATGGGACATGCCCTCTTAATGCTGTGACTTTGACAGCCAGTCTCTGCTGCCTGAGCTCTTTAGGTGAGGTGATTCAAAAAGAGTCTGGGAAACTGCCCTGGTTATGGCCCAAATCAGTGGGAGGATATGGACAAGGCACTGTGTTATTTGATACCATCCTATGTCATGGGCTGCAGAAAAGGACTCCCTGAGAAGGGACTTCTGAGAAGGGGTGTGATTTCCATTTGGGAACAAGTGTGCCAGATGGAGAAGTTGGGGTGCCACTATGGTCATGTCAGCTTGGGCTCAGTGAGCATCTTGCATGTCAATCACCCTCCTTTTTAGCGCAATTTTGTTATTAATATTGTTGCTGTTACTGTTAATTTTCTTATCTCATTGCTGTTTCCAGTAAATTGCTCTTATTTCAACCCATGTTTTTTCACATAATTCTCAACATCATCCCAGGAGCAGGAAGTGGGAGGGAAAATGGGGGACTAAGTGCTTGGCATCTTGTTTGGGCGAGCCTCGAGAGAGGCTGTGACAGCAACACGAAGACAGTACTCAGGCAACACTGATTTTCTATGTATCTGTGAATCCAAGGAGTTTGCATTTTCTTGGAGGATGATCCATGTCAAAGAGTATAGTCAGTTGGTCGTGTTGGTCCTTTCAAATACAGCAGAGCCTGTTGTATCACCAAGATGCAGGTTTGGCTGTCACTGGTAGAGTTGTAAGAGCATGTGTGCAGTTGCCAAAACTGCTAATGTGCACAGTACAGCTGCAAAATTTGTACTTGCTCCTCTCAGACCTTGTGAACACAATCCATGACTCTGAGTGCATCTGTCAGATGGCACTTGGCCCTGGTCTCCCAGTCATCTATGTGCAACCACATCAGCCCTGCTGAAGCAAGCCAAATAGCTACCTCTGCTTGGAAAGTTAAGTGCATTTGAGAGGGCTGTTCTCAGGGATTTGCACACCCCAGACACTACCTACACAGGCCAGGACACATTCACTTCTTCCTCCCAAGAATGTTCTCCAGTGCCCCTAGACTTATGCACACATATCTCACACAGCTGTACTCACAAGCCTCCCAGTTCACCCAAAGACCTGGGGAACTCTATATCAATCCTCTTATTATTTGACTGCTTGGTATTTTTATTGAACCTTGTGAATAAAAAAAATCTAAAAGCTTTTTGGGTGCAAAACAGTATTTCAGAGCTGCCACAGCCAGCGCTTCCAGGATCTCCACACATCACATAACTGAGGCTAGTTCATGCCGTGGGTTTGGCCTGCAGCAGTAAGTACTTTGACTTCAAATTCATCCAGACAAAGGCTGTGCATGTAGAGAGCTGTGATGCCAGTGATTATGCTGGAGCAGCTTGGCTGATGTGCCTCCATCTGTCATGAAATTCACCAGCTTGGGACCCATGTGCCATAACAGTAAGCTCCATGTTGCACTGCCACCTAGGACTTGAGCATCTTGCTGGGTCTGTGAGGTCTGGGACCTTAGCAAGCCTTGCAAGAGATGAGACTCCCTGAGGCCATTCACTCACCCCTTCCATCTTCATTGCCATGCTCAGGACAAGTGGAGGGGCCCCAGGCATGAAGCCATGTTTCAGGCATTGCCTGTGGCTCTGGTAGGTGTCTTGTCTGAGTCACACTTACTGAAGAGATGAGAGCAATAGGATGTGTTTAGGTACAGCTGTGCTTAGGAAAGGTACACGGTGTGATTCAGCCATTATCTAGCAGAGGTGGGCAGCTCAGGAGTCAGGACAAGAGACTCACCTCACCCTGTGCCTTGGCTGCTGCTAACATGTGCACACACACACAAGCAGCCTTTTCCAGCAGCAGCCTCCTGCCCTTGTTTGCCAACAATGACATCCAGACCCTGCAAGCACTTCCATATAACAACTTGCTCTGTCACAGCTTGGCTGACAGTTAAGAGTCAGGAATATAATTGGGGCAACAAACACCATCTGGCCAAGACTGGCTCTAACAGGCATCTGTGTGTAGCCATCCATAGCCCTAGTTTGAGCTGGCTCTGTCAGAACCCCAGTGCATGAGGTTTTCTGTGGTAGGGCTGACATGGTGCACTGAGGAAGCAATGGCAGCAGACATGCTCAGAGCAGAAGCAAGCAGTGTGCTTTTATAGCAGCCCCTGCACTCCTTTATTTGTCTTGGTCACCTCATAAAGAGGATGCTGGTGGGGTTATCTGCCATGCCTGGGGCAAGTGCATTCTGACATCAGTTTTGGGAGAGTGAGGAGATGCTCACCTCCAGGTGCAGACTGCAGTGGAGGCTGATGAGATGCCAGGTTTGTTCCCAGAGCACTGCAGTGTGGTCACGGTTTGTGTGTTCCTGAGGGACACAGGCCATGCTGTACAGGCTGCCAGGGAGCCAGGGCTTGCTCCAGGTGTGATCTACAGGACAGTGTAAACAGGGCTTTTTGTCTCCTTCATGGCAGGGTCACAAGACATACTGGTGTGTTTGCGCACAGTGCACAAACCCAAGGCTCAGCCCTGAGTGCAGGGGAGCATACCAGATCCTTGCTTCTTAGACTGTCCAGTTAAATATGCAATGCCTAATGTTAATATTAACCTATATACTGAATGGTTTGGAAAGTACCTGTTTGTACTGACTCTCCCAACTGAAACATTTCAACTGCAGTGTTCTCAGCACTGAATTCATTATTCTGAGACTTGCTTTCCCAGCTAGCTGGAAAGAGCCTGATTGTTTTCACCCTTTCTATGATATTTTAGTTCCTGTAATAGCTTTACCTGAGGTAGATTGATGAGAAGAAATTTCTTTTAAAATGCTATGAATATGGACAGATTACATATTCTCTGTGAATGAAACTTCTCATGTAATTGGTGTGAATTGAGGGAGAGCCTTTTTAAACTTCATTAGTAATGCAGATAGTTCTCCCTTCTGACTGATACAATGTACATCTGCAATACAGAGTATAACTCTGAGCTGTTTACCTAATTAAATGTGAATATACAAACATGAACTTAGACCAAACTCAGGGTTCTGAGTTCTGCTTACACCTCAGCATGAACTCAGGGTCTCTGTCATGAAATTTTGACTGTTCCAGATACCTGTTTCAATGGTTTCCTGACGAAAGAGCAGATAATATGATCCCAAACTATTGCCAGCAGCCTGGGCAGAAACTGCATAGCTCACAGGTGCAGCATGGCTGAGCCTGTGGTCAGACTGGAGCTTTCACCTCAATATTGTTGGTTTCATTTATAGCTTGCAGAATATCTGCCCTGCTTCCACAGGTAATACACCATGGAGTTAAAGAGCTTAGGGAAAATATATTTTGTGAGAATAGATAGAGAACATTTAGGTTGTTTTGTTGAGAGAAAAGTTGACTGAGGGAGAAAGGAGAACTGTGTTCAAACATATCAAAGGCACTGCAGAGAGCGGGGGGTAACCTGTTTGTTATATATACTGTGAGCAAGACAAGAAGCAAGATTCTTGAATTGCAGTAAGGTAGAAAAAGGCAAAAACTTCTTGTCAATAAAGAGGTAAGGGGTGGAAGCCACTTATGAGGAGGGCATGGAGCTGCCACCATTTCCCCAAATGCCTATTGGGAATGCCATTGGCCAAGGCAGGGCACAGACCAGCACAAGCAGGCTGAGACAGGCAGGGTCAGAGAGGGGAAGGGACTCAGCTCCCCTGAGCAGATCTCAGGGCACCACGAGCAACAGCAGAGGCTCACTCCCTCTAGCTCCTCCATTAATGGGATAGCATATCTGCCACAGGTACAACTCACTCAAATTTATTTTCAAAGCACAATCATTAAATCGCAGAGCTGAGAGCAGAGGGCAGGTAAGCCAGTTCTTAGTTATCTGTGCTGCCCACCAGATCACAAATACCCCCGTGCTCCTGACACATGAAATTAAGCTAGGCTGAAAATGACTTTCCACCTCAGCATGGTCTAACATAGTGGTGCTAGCAGCAGCAGCCCCAAGTCCTAGGGGACCAGAGGAGACCTTAATCAGGAGGTGTGGCTTTTTCTGGAGAGAAGTGATTTGGCAGGTTAAAAAAGTATTCAAAGTGTCCTCTCATGGATGCCATCGTGAGCAATAAGGGATCCTTTTGCCCCGGGTTTGTAAGCGGGTCATATTTTTACGATGTCAAGCGTGCTGCTGTCTTTTCTGCAATAAAGCTCACCTAATCAAAACAAGTCAGAGCTTATCTAATCCCCTAGCCAGAGATATTTCTGTGGTGGCTACAGAGCCAGGTTTCCTAGCAACCTAAAAGGCATTAGACAGGGCTTTGTCGACATTTATCTGTTACACACAAAACCCCCTGTTTGAATAATATCATGGGTGTAACATCAACTGACAAAAGCCAGGAAATTCGGAGCTGGGGCTGATTTTCTATCCTTGCCTCTCATCAGGCTGAAAAACAAAAGGCACAGTCATGTGAGTGATGAGCAGAGCAAACCAACCTTTATGTTTCCTGGCTTTCTCCCAAACCAGATGCCATTCAAATGAGGTGCTTGGTATTAATTTCCTCTGTTTAAGACAGGTTTGATGCTCACTTTAGGTAGCATGTTGGCAGTGCTGCCAGTTTCTCCATGGGCTACCATTTTTCCTTGGAGGGGCCCAATGGAGTGAGGAAAGAGATATCTCAGTCCCTCTGAAACCTTTGGTTTCTGTGATTGAACTGCAGCAGGTTTCTCCATGGTGAAGCCAACTTTCAGATCTGTGGGTTCACAGGTAACGAGAAGGCTGCAAGCCTGCTCCATGCAGGGCCACCTCAGGAGATCACTGCTAGCCCAGGGTGGAGCCAGTGAGGATACACAGGTTAAAAACACTCCATCTTCCTGCTAGTGCCCAACTCTAGATATAGGAAGATGATTTTCAAAGGTTTCAAGGGATTCTTGAGATGGATCTTGGAATGGATTTTTTTTCAAGCATTCTGAAAACAAAAGGTCAGGGAGAAAAAGGATTTAATGTAGTGGGGTTTTTTTCCCAGACCAAAAATATACTGAGGACTATTGAATGGTCTGAATAGTGATACTTCAGTAATGTCTTTTATTTTTTCACTTGTAGCAATAGCAGTGTTTAAACTCTTACAACTCGAAGTTTGTGGAGGAGACTGATGGACGAAGGGGTAGAAGAGCAGCCATTGCTGTTGATTGTCACTTCAAATCCTTTGGGGAAGAGTCTTCTGGAAGTGAATGGGAACTGACCACCTTTCTACAGACTTCTTGAGTCATTTCAAGAATTTAACAAAAAAATAATTATTTCACTTCAAATTGATATAAATGTGGCTTAAAAGTGCTTGAAGATAAAATATATGTTCATTTACACAATCTAAGTTATCAGCTGGGATAAATTAACTCTGAATTTTGTGCAATTCTGTATGTGTGCCATCTCTATATAGGTAGATTTTCATATGTGCATTTGCACTGCTTTAGTAGTTCCATCTCTGGGGCTTTCACAAAAAGTTAACAGCCGTTTTTACATTTGCTTGAGGCCTGACTGAAGGGTTTATCTCCATGTAAATTTTCCAGCCCAGCTGCGAAACCTCTGAAATGGATGGTAAAGAAAGTTTTGATGAAACTTAACTGTAGTTGGGTACTTGGCTGCTGTACGGGAAAATCGGCCAGTCGCTGTCAGTGGGTGAGCAGCTGGGCTTTCATCCCTCCATTCTTCACTGTAATCTTCATCAACATAAGAGTTGGTGTTTTGCTCCCCACACATGGATTCCATACTGTTTGAGCTCCAGGATAAAGGCATGTGTACAGGCCTCTCTGCTGACCACAGCCAGCATTTCTTTAGCAAGCCTAGCATGAATATAAACGTTACACACCCCACAATGGAGAGGAATTACTATGCACACTATCACTTTCAAGCCTTTGAAAGAAACAGAAGCAGAAGGAGGTTCTTGCACTTTCTGCCGACATCATCTTTACTGTGCATCCATTTGTTCCCCATTTAGCCTCCCCACTGGCAGAGCCTCTATTATGTGCTCAAAGAGCAGACAATGGGAGCCCTAGGCCTGGCAATGCAGGCATTGTTCCAGGGACTGCCTATAGAAATCCCTGCTCGCATGACCCGCTTTCCAAAGTTTGGGGTTTTTCTCTCCCAAAGGGGGAGGGTAAGAGGAAAAGGGACAGTCTCACAGCTCTGTGCAGATTAGTGGTATGTTCATGCCCATATATTGAGGTGGATAAAATAGCCATAAATTTTTCCCAAAGTGCTTTTTTGTAATGCATGCATGAACTCACTTAAAAAGCTTAAAATATTTAGTGAACACTGAAATGAATGGAGAGTGTGGGAGGGGGGGACAAAACTAGCAGAGATAATTGAATACACTTAGCAGTCATAGCAGCTTTACATAGCTGTATCATATTCTCTATGGATAACACAGCTGGGAAAATATGGTTAGAGTTTTAAAATATCTAGGGACTTCTGTCTTAAGATAGTTATCAATAATTGCAAACTTAAACATTAAATATTTTTGGCTTTGTTAAAATATATACCTCTTTATTTCATGCATGATAAAATATCATAAAATAGAGAACATTCTCCCCCTGGCATTTCTTCAGGACTCAGGTGAGCAGGAAGGATCTCTGAGAGAGGCTGTCTAGGAAGTCTGTCTTGGGGAAACCACAGGCTGCCAAAGACAGGTAAATTAAAACAGAGAAGACAGGAGTCCCTCAGACTTGGCAGCATTTGAAATGCCAAATGAGAACAAGGAGATGGGTTGCTATAACACAGGTTCATATCACCTGTGAAACTGGTAATGTCCTTCAGCACTGGAGAAAATCTTGCCAAATTAAATCATAAGTTTCTGCTTCATTCCAACTGAGCCAAAATTTGCACCCTTGCCCTAGTTCTGACTAGGACTTCAAACCCACAGACTGCAGCAACACATCCATCTCAGCTCACACCTAATTAACTGCTTAATTAGAGCGACACCGGAGAAAGTCTGCTCTTTGTTTTCCCTTTCTCTCTGGTGCCTGCTGCCACTTGTAGCAGCACAAAGCTCTTTGAGTGGCTGAGTAGTGCATGGCAGGTTCAAGGTGAAGGTCTCTTTTGCTGGGCTTTTCCTCTCTCTTCTGAGATAATTGACCTTGGTAATTGACCTTGATAATTGACCTGCCACCATGCAGCTCCTCCCCAGGTCACACCACTGGCACTGCAGCCAGTACCTCAGCTAGAGCTGGAGGCTGTTTAATTTGGAAGAGCAATATGAAGGTCACTGAGGAAGGTAATGCAGTTCTGTTGATTGAACATGTGGATAAGGGCACCACAAAAGCATAATCTGCTTTATTGGGAATGCGATAAACCAGGTTTATGTGGGCAGTTGGCAAGCAGTGCCTCTGAGTGTTACTCCATCAGATAATCCAGGCAGCAGAGCACTTATGTACCCTTCTGGTCCCCTAATATGGCTTGAATCTAAAGATTAGGTAATTTTCATATCTGTAGGGTTTTCTAAAACAGTATTATTTATTTCCTACTTGTTTCCTGTTTTTCACTTGTGAAATTCTTATTTCTGTAACCAAGCAAAGGTAGACGAAGAGGAAGACTTCTGATATTCCCCCTCCTTTTCCATCCAGAGTGAAATGTCCAGAAACCCCAGAAGATTCACTGGGGTTTGCAGACAGACTCAGCAGCTTTGCTGCATGTGGACATGTGACTGAGGTGACCCTTGTGTGACTCATCACCCTCGTGGAGCCCAGGTGGCGTGTGGCTGGGCAGAACCTTTGCTGTATATATCTCTCCAGCATAGGTGGCACAGCATGTACCAGGGAGTTTAGGTCTTTTAAAACAGCCCTGTACAACATTTGCACACCCTTCTCTGCACCAGGGAGGTTGTGAGTGGGGAGGAAGGAGGTGGTTGTGTTGTTAAGGTATGATGGATGTGATCTAGAGGAAGCTTTGGCAGAAGATGGCCCTGTCTTCCAGCTCTTAGGATCAGGTCCTGAGTCAGAGCTGCAAGAGGGTTTGTGTGATCCAGCTGCTAGGCAGAGGGACACCTTTCTGACCAGGGAATGTCATGTCTGTAAACATATTTGTTATCAGGTATTTGGCAGCAGGTCAGACACAAAGACAGCTTAAACTAAGCATAAGACCAGAACTGTGAGGTTTACATCCAGGGACAGCTACTTAAGCTGTAGTTAGGACTACAGCTGAAGTTCCACAAGAAGATGTGAACATATATTTATGAATAAAATTAGGCTAGAAATTAAAAGAATTTAAGCCATGAGAGCAGTGAGATTCCAAAATAGTTTTCCAATGAGAGTAGAGGGTTCAGAAGCAGTCAAAAAAGTTTGAGATTGAGATCTACATGATACAGTTGCTGAAATATTGAGGGGCGTGGGCCAAAGATTTTAAGGTGTATTTCCACCCCATCTTCCCTGCTTGCTTTCATTTTGATCCTCTCTGTTACTCTAATTTCTCCTTCTCTTTTTACCTGTTCCTTTTCTACTTGGATGACAGGCCAGAAAATCCTCTCTGTGCATTTTTTCTGTCATGGTTGCCTCCATTTGGTAGAACAAAGCAAAGGCAAATCCCACTCTGGTACATCTCAGTAGGTTTATTGAAGTCTGCAGGCAGAGCCAGGGTGGGGCTGACCCTTGGGGCACAGGAGCAGGGACTGTAGGAGGCCATCAAGCCCCGGTGACACAGTAGAGTCCTTGCCCTCCTGGTCCATGGCTGGTTCCCCTTGCTCTGTGCCTCAGACACACTCATGCCTTGGCAGGGCTTTCAGGTTCAAAGCACTTGATTTCTGCTTGGGAGAGCTGATGACACAGTATCTGCCCAAGAAGACTGTTGAGGGGTAAGATTCATTTAGGGGATGACTGCTGTGTTTCTGTGCAGCAGAAAGGTCCAAAAGACTGTAGTGAACATCACTGTAAAGAGAATATTTTCTGTTTAATTGGAAAGGGAGAGGCTGACCAGATAGCATTTGTTGGGGGGAAGTAGGAGATGCCCTCAGGACCCAGTGCCAGGAGCTGCAGGGCAGCTGCACCTTGACCTGCAATTGGCACTGGCTGTGAGTGCCCATCATTTTTGAAATCCAGTCCTCCCAGGCTCAGCAGGGCTGGTCTGAGGCAAAACAACAGTGCCAGCATTCCTGCACTGTACCACTGGCACTGTCACAGCATGCCAATCAATCCTGCAGCTGCCTCTAGACTCTGAAATGGAGCTTGCAGAGAGCAACTTGTTTTAACATCCAGTAAATCCAAAGAGGGTCTCTTTGGCAGGGGTATAATTCTTCCTGGCACTGGCTGCTTCAGCTGCACTTGTGCCCACTTGCACTGACTGTATTTTGCAGAAAGACAAGCAGAGTTGCTTGTCTTTCACTATATGTTTTTCTGAAATAAGTGACCATGACTTGCAAGAAGTTTGGCAAGTTAACACAAAAGTGATTTAGATGCTGGTCAGACCTAGTCACTTTTTTCTTCTATCATTCTATTGCAGCAGATGTTTGGCTCATGGGCAGCCACCTGAGAAGTTGCCACAGCTCTGTTAGTTGGCATCAACACCTTCCTTTCACAGAAAGAAAACTGTTGTTTTTCACTGTTTGGGCTGTAATTTGACAAGTACTTCAGCTGTGTTCCCTACATCCTGGCCATGGGACCCTGCCTCCTTCCTCAAACAGCTCCAACACTAACCAGCTCTCTCCAGTGCCCTGGCATTTCAGCATGCCTAACTGGCAGAAAGTTATTCACCTTCAATTTTAGCAGGCCAAAGGGGAAAGTCCAAATTCACAGGAGCTGGCCAGAGTACACCCAAGCCTTAGGATTCTGCAGTTAGATGGGCTCAGGCTGATGAAGAACACCATCCATGTGTTGCTCACAATTTGTGGGGAACAGAGAAAAATTTAAGGCATCCAGTGGCTTAATTCACCTTGTGTGTGATCCTGCTGTAGCTTTTCTTAATTGCCACTGCAATAAATTTAACTTCTTTCTGTGAAAGTGGGTCATTAGAGATGATGCACCACTACAAACATATCCTTCCTAGTACAGTAGTAAGCAGCTGAGTGAAGGGGACTATTAGAACTATGGCAGTTTTCTTCTCCTGATCAGTGTCCTGTGGGTTTTCCCTTGTTGGAAGAATCAGTTAATTCTAATTAAGATGAAAGCAGAATACAAAGTGGAAACTTCCAAAGTGTCTGTCACTTGCATTTGTGCAAATTAAAACATCTCACATACAGCAAACCCAGGGCCTTTCTTTTCTTCCTGTAGATTTTGTATTCCACAACCAGCCTTGGGAGCAAGATGTGTGCTGTCATCCTGCTCACTCTGATGCAGCCCTTGCTCTGGTAATCCCACAGGACCCAACAACAGGTTGGTATCCTACACTGGCAGCTGTTTCAACATCAGGTGCCTGGGGGAAGGGTTGCCAGCTAGCAGTATCTCTAGCACAGGCAGGAGGATGTGACCAGGTGTCCTTTTGGCACCATAAACCCTCGGAGTGGCTAGCCTTTAAATTTTTGATTTTGTTTTTTATTTTTTATTTTTATTTTCCTTTTGAAGTTTCTGATGACTTTTTTTTTTTTTTTTACAGCTAATGACCTCAGAATCTTGTTTGTCTAATTGTAGTAGAAATAAGAAACACCCAAGCCATTTTCCCAGCCTCCATCTCCCTGTATTCGGTGGCCATAGACCTTCCTGCTGACTCCTTGGGGATGTTCTTGCAGCAGGGTCCATTTGGGCAGTTTTTGCAGTTTTTTCTCTCACACAGACACACATCTAACTTGTGTTGGTTTTGGCCAAAGAATCCCTCATTCAACCCATCACTGCATTGGCCTATTGCATTGGATGGCAGCTACTTTTATCTCACACCACAGAATTGTAGAATGGACTGGGTTGAAAGGGACTTTAAAGGTCATCTAGTTCCAGCCCCCCTGCCATGGGCAGGGACACCTTCCACTAGAACATGTTACTCAGAGCTCCATCCAACCTGGCCTTGAGCACTTCCTGGGATGTGGCATCCACAGCTTCTCTGGGCAATCTTTCCAAGCGTTTCACCACCCTCACTGTAAAGAATTGCCTCCTAACATCTAATCTAAAACTCTCCTTTTTTATTTTAAAACCATTTCCCCTTGTCCTATCATGACATGCATTTGTAAAAGGTCTCTCTCTGCCTTTCATGTAGGCTCCCTTCAGATGCAGTTTATTAGGTGTTTCACTCTACAAAGGGTCTTAAGTGAGCCTGAAGGACATTTTCTTAGCGCTTTAATCAGAACAATTTTGAGTAAGACAGATTAAAGCTTTCCAGTGTTATTAGGTCTCTTGCAGCAGTGGGTAAAGTATCAGATCTTAGAGAAACACTTATCAGCAATAATGTACTTCTCATAAAAATCTGAGCCTATAAATAATGAAGTTCTTCCCTTCCTTCCCTTGATTATCATAAATCCAGAGGGATAGTTACAACCTGCATGATGTATCCATGCACATAACAAAATTCTTCATGGTGCCAAAATATTCCCTGTAGTTGGAGGGATCATGTAATAAAAAAAAGAAATTGTCCAGCATGGTGGAAATCATCTGCTTAAAATGAATCATGATTGAAGGAACTGCCTCAGGAGCAGAAGGAGCTCAAGGAATCAGCAGAGCCCATGTTCTGGGTGCTAATGATGCTGCCTACTGATCTGGCAGAAATGTGGGCATTTATATTTCTCATATGTGGAAAGGCATGTCAGCTGAAGAAAAAAAAAGCTGGTGTTCTATCAGGTTAGACCTGATGGATACCTGCCAAGAAGCTAACATAGTATCTGTGCGCTAGATACCCCTACGAGAAGCCCAAACCACAGAATAATCTGTAACAACCTCACTTTTTGGTAAAGGACTTTATTTAATGAGGCAGATTAAATTATGAGAAAGAAGGGTGTGGGGAGGAATTCAGCAAATGTTTGTGGTAGCTCAGTGAGCTGCAGATATATTTTTCTGCAGATGTCATTGCTGCTCCATTCTGTCATTCCATTCATGGATGCTCTGGCTCTCCATGCTTCCCTCACTTCATTGACCATTGCTCACATGGCAGCAGTGTGTGCTGCCTCTTCAGCCACCAGCCTCTGGACTTCTTGCATAAGGTTACTGCTTTAATTTGAATAATGTGGGCTCAGAATGAGCCATGGATCTGTAGAAGGCTTTCTGTGCTCTCCTGCCTATTCCTTATTGGATTGTAGCTTCACAAGTATAGTTTCATTAGAAAGACCCATTACAGAGATTGCCTTCCCACTCTTTCCTGTTTGCATGGTACTGCTTATGTGTGAAGGGCAGAATAGTCCTTTTCCTCTCTGCATTTCCAGCACAAGACATTTATAAATGCATAGTAGCCACTTTAGTCTAATTTTGTAGTGTCTCTGTAGAGGGAATGTGGAGCTAAAGCACTCCACTGGGGCCTAAGAACACTGGGATCAATTCTTCACCTAATATACAGCTAAATTGGGTAATTTGCTTCACTTCCTTTTTTGTCTTAGGTGTCTTTTGAAACTGGGGACAATGGCATTTACCTAGGTAGGACCACAGCAGGCAGGGCTGACTGCTGCAGCCCTGGGCATTGTCA